>NW_005355759.1:95409-102930 GCF_000412655.1 Myotis brandtii | reverse complement strand
AATTTCTTCATTGATACTGCTCCTAGGGCAATGGAAACTAAAGAGAAAATAAACAAATGGGACTACATCAAAATAAAAAGCTTTTGCACAGCAAAAGAAACCATCAACAAAAGAACAAGAAAGCCCACTGCATGGGAGAACATATTCAGGTTTTTTTATTCTTCCTGATTGAGTTTTAGTTGTTCGTATTTTTCTAAGAATATGTCCATTTCATCTAGGTTGTCCATTTGTTGAAAAAGAGTTGTTCATAGTATTTTTTCATTCTTTGTATTATTTCTGTGGGGCCAGTTGTTACTTCACCTCTTTCATTTCTGATTTTATTTGGGTCCTCTCTCTTTGCTTCTTGGTGAGCCTGGCTAGAGGTTCATTAATCTTGTTTATCCTTTCAAAGAACCAGCTCTTGGTTTTGTTGATCCTTTGTATTGGTTTTTGTTGTTGTTGTTGTTCTCTATGTCATTTATTTCCACTCTGATCTTTATTATTTCCTTCCTTCTGCTTACTCTGGGATTTTCTTATTGCTCTCTAATTCTTTGAGTTGTAGGGTTAGATAATATATTACCATTTTTTTTTGTTTATTGAGGTAGGCCTTTGGAGCTATGAACTTCCCTATCAAGACTACTTTTGCTGTGTCCCATAGATTTTGGATTGTTGTTGTTTTCATTGTTGTTTGTTACCAGGATACTTTATTTCTTCTTTGATCTCTTTGGTAACCCAATCACAATTTAACAGCATGCTATTTAGCCTCCAAGTGTTTAATTTTTTCATTGTTTTTATTGTAGTTGATTTCGAATTTTATGCCATTGTGATCTGAGAAGATGCTTGATATGATTTCTATCTTCTTTTTTTAATTTTTTTCTTTATTGTTTAAGGTATTACATGTTTCCTTATCCCCCATTGATTTCTATCTTCTTGAATTTGAAGAGTGTTTGCCTGTGTCCCAATATGTGGTCTATCTTGAAAATGTCTGATGTGCAGTGAGAAGAATGTATATTCTGTAGCTTGGGGTGAAATGTTCGAAATATGTCAATTCCATCTGATCTAGAGAGTCATTCAGGATTGATGTTTATTTGCTGATTTTTTGTTTAGAGGATTTATCCAGTGGTGTCTATGGGGTATTAAAGTCTCCTACTATGGCTGAATTGCTCTCTATCTCTCCCTTGATATCTTCCAGAATTTTTTTTATGTATTTGGGTGCTCCTGTATTGGTTGCATATATGTTTACTAGAGTTATATCCTCTTGTTGAACCACTCCATTTAGTATTATGAAGTTGCCTTCCTTATCTCTTTTATGGCTTTCACTTTGAGGTCTAATTTGTCAGATATAAGTATTGGTACCCCAGCTTTTTTTTCATTTCTATTTGCCTGAAAAAATTTTTTTCCCATACCTTCACTATCAGTCTGTGTGAGTCCTTTGTTCTGAAGTGGTTCTCTTGTAGACAGCAGATATATGAGTCATGTTTTCTTATCCATTCAGCTAACCTATGTGTTTCTATTGGAGCATTTAATCCATTTACATTTAAGGTTATTATTGACTAGAGGTCAAGTGCATGAGATTTGTGCACTTGACCGGGTGCAGGGGGTCCCTCAGCCAGTCCTGTGCCCTGTCACAGTGTGGTGAGGTCAGTGCACATTAAGGTGACTAGTCATCCCACCATTCAGTTGATTTGCATATTAGGGTTTTATTGTATAGGATAGGTACATGCTTGTCGCCATTTTTATTCTTTATGCCTGTGTTCCTTCTTCCTTTTCTATTTCTTCTTTTTACAGCAGTCCCTTTAGCATTTCTTGCATTGTTGTTTTGGTGGTATTAAACTCCCTTAGCCCTTTTTTATCTGTGAAGCTCTTGATTTCACCTTCAATTTTGAATGATGGCCTTGCTGTGTATAGTATTCTTGGATTTAGTCCCTTGCTTTGCATTACTTTCTATATTTCATTCCATTCACTTCTGGTCTGATGTGTTTCTGTTGAGAAATCAGTAGATAGTCCAATGGGAAATCCCTTATAGGTAAATATCTGTCTCTCTCTGGCAGCATTTAAGATTCTTACTTTGTCATTGGTGTTTGCCAATTTAATTATGATGTATCTTGGTGTAGGTCTTTTTGGGTTCATCTTGTTTGGGAAACTATGAGCTTCTTATTTGTGTTTTTTTTCTTACCAATATCACGGAAGTTTTCTGTCATTATTTCTTCAAACAGGTTTTCTATTCCTTGCTCTGTTTCCTCTCCTTCTGGCACCCTATTATGCAGATGTTGTTTCATTTCATGTTGTCCCAAAACTCCCTTAGGCTCTCCTCCTGTTTTTCAAGGTTTGTTTTTTCTCGTTGCTGCTCTGCTTGGATTTTTTATCCTACCTTGTCTTCTAGCTCACTGATGTGGTCCTCAGCTTCTTCTAGTCTACTGTTGATGCTTTCTATTGTGTTCTTTATTGAAGCTACGTCATTCTTCATTTCTTCTCAGTTCTTCTTTATTTCACCTTGGTTCTTACATATGTTGTTGAATTTGTCTTCCATCCTTTTCAGTGTCCTTATGACCATTGCTCTGAATTCTTTCTTTGACAAATTGCTTGCCTCCATTTCATTTACATCCTTTTCCTGTGATTCCTCCTTTTCTTTCAAATGGGGGCTGTTTCTTTGTCTCCCCATTTTCAGTCCTCTCAGTGTGTCTGGTTATGCGGCTCACTGTGTACCATGTTCAACAAAAGGCACAAAATACAACTCAACAAGACACAACAAAGAGGGAACACAACACAAATGTATTCACAATACTGATATCTTCAAATAAAGGTGACCACCAGATAAAAGAGAATTACAGGAGAAAAAAAGAGTTCAAAAATGATATTGAGAAAAGGAAAAAAGGTAAGAGAGAAAAGAAAAAGAAGAAAAAATAAGTGGAAATATATATGTATATGGGGAGAAAACTCCACAAAACCAACAACTAAGCAAAATATGCAAACAACAAACACACTGAAAAAAGAGGAGGGGAGTTGAATCTGAAGAGGCAGAGCTTAATTCCAGAAAGTAAGGTAAAGGAATTGAATGAATTGGGGAATGGCCAGGATTCAGTATAGAGGAGGTAGAAAGAGAATGAGTGCATAAGAAGAAAAGTAAAAAAACCAAAATACTCAATTAAAAAATAATAAAAATGTTAATAATTAAAATATATTAAAATACATATCACTATATATATAATAAAAATAATTAAAAATTCCCCTTTCTTTAATCTATCTATATATTCATCTATTTTTGTAAAAGGAGAATAAAGAGCAGATAGACATGAGTTTGGTGAGTGAAACTAATTAAGCTATTAGTAGAAGTTGAGAACAAGGGAGGAGAGGAAAAACAAAAGCATAAAATAAACAAAACAAAACTAACAACAAGAAAAAAATTGGCTAGTGAAGAAAGAGAAAAGAGAAGGGTGCATGGACTTGGAGCAGGGGAGAGGAAATTAGTTATATGAGTAAGCCAACAGAGACTACTATAATAGTAATACATCAATAAAGCAGATAGAGCAGATCAATTTTTAACAAGGAGTAAAAAGGAAGGAGAAAGAAAAACTAAAGCAGAAACAGGAGAAGAGAAACAGGATGAAAAAGGGGGAAGTGAGGAAGAAAGGGTTGGTATAAAGGAAAAAATGAGATAAAATAAAATTATAAAAAATAAAATAGAATATAGAACACTAATTCAAAAAAATAAAAAAAATGAAGGATTAAAAAATAATAAAAAATAATAAATAATAAAATAAAGAAAAGAGAAAAAAATTTAGTTTCTTAAGTAAAAGATAAAAAAATAAAGTGAAGTAGTGAAGTTTGTTCACTTCGTCTGAGTTTTAATGTCCCATGGGGGCTGGTTTAAGACCCCTCTCTACTGTTCTGCCTGCCACATCTGTTTCCTGTCAGGTAGTCAGCACTGTGTTGAAGTTCCCAGTGATCCACCGCTCCTCTGTGTCTGTCTCCGCAGCCTTGGTGTCAGGCAGGCAGGGTCATTCTGCCTGCTTTGTTTATCTGCCTGCTTTCAGTCATATTTACACCAGCGTCTATTTCTGAAATGGCCGCTAGGTGGCGGTGTTTCTGTATCAGTTTCTGGGACCAAATGGTCCCTCAACCCAGTCCCTGAAGGCTCCCTGGAGGTATTTCGAATCTGTTTCCCTGCAGAGCTCAAGGTTGGTTGGGTGAGGCTAAGAGAAAAATTTTTAGTTTCTTAAGTAAAAGATAAAAAATAAAAAAGTGAAGTAGTGAAGTTCGTTTGCTTCAGCTGACTTTTAATGTCCCATGGGGGCTGGTTTAAGACCCCTGTCTACTGTTCTGTCTACCATGTCTCAGTTTCCTATTATGTAGTTAGCACTGTGTTGAAGTTCCCAGCGATCCACTGCTCCTCCATGTCAGATGCCACAGCCTTGCTTTCAGGTAGGTGGGATAAATCTGCTAGCTTTTTCCATCTGCTTTCAGTCGTATTCACACAAGCATCTATTTCTGACACGGCTTCTAGGTGGTGGTGTTTTTGTATTAGCTTCGGGGACCAAATGGCCCCTCAACCCAGTTCCCGAGGGCTCCCTGGGGGTATTTCAAATCTTTTGTTTCCCTGCCAGCTGAAGGTTGGGTGCAGCTGTGCTGCTAGGAGGGGTCTGATCTTTCCATCCGTGGATTGTCTCACCAGCTGTGTTTAATTTGCCAATTCTGGGTGGATATTATTAGATTCAGCTGTTTCTTCTATCTGCTCCGTGAGAAGGCACCGGACCCATCCACCTATTCAGCTGCCATTTTGTCTCCCCCTGGACAAACATTTTAGGAGCCCGCAGCTGGGGAGGCTGGAGTCCCGGTGTTCATGGGTTCGCAGCCAAGGCAGCTGGTCCCTGGCTGGTGTGGCTGTAGGGTCCTGAGTGGTGTCAGAGTTCTCCCCTGGTGTAGGTGAGGCTGGGCTCCTAGTCACAGCCACTCTCCCCTTCAAGATGGCAAGGTCTCTGGGGCAAAGCTGGCTGCCCTGGGAGAGATTTCAGCAGTAGCAGAGGCTGCCTGGCTAGGGGAGCCTGGTCTGCCAGTCCCCAACAGTCTTGTGGAATATTACTGTCCCTCACTCACACATACACATACACCCCACACATCCACACACTCCCCTTTTGCTCTCTCACTAACTTACACTCTCACCTCACTGCAGTCCTGTCGGCTGCCATCTTGGATCTCTGCCATTGGTATTTTAATAGGGATTGCATTGAATCTATAAGATTGCTTTAGTATGGACATTTTAATGATGTTTATTTTACCAATCCATGAACACGGTATATTCTTCCACTTGTTTATATCTTCCTATATCTATTTTTTGTCCTGTAGTTCTCTGAGTACAGGTCTTTTACCTCTTTGGTTAAATTTATTCCTAAGTATCTCAATTTTTTTGTTGCAATAAGAAATGGTATATTTTTTTTTTAGTTTATTTTTCTGAGAGTTCAGTATTGCTATGTAAAAATGCCATCGATTTCTGGGTGTTAATTTTGTATCCTTCTCTGTTGCCAAATTCATTTATTAAATCTAGTAATTTTTTTGTTGGAGTCATTAGGATTTTCTATGTAGCATATCATGTGATCTGCAAAAAAGGAGAAGTTTTACTTTCTCTTTTCCAATTTGGATCCTTTTATTTTTTCATCTTGTCTAATCGCCATGGATAGGACTTACAGTACTATGTTAAACAAGAGTGAGGAACAAAAGTGTTGTCTTCTTAGTGTAAATTGTTTCAGTTTTGGTGCATTAGGTATGATGTAGGGCAGGGGTCCTCAAACTACAGCCCGCAGGCCACATGCAAATCCATTGGTATTTTAATAGGGATTGCATTGAATCTATAAGATTGCTTTAGTATGGACATTTTAATGATGTTTATTTTACCAATCCATGAACACGGTATATTCTTCCACTTGTTTATATCTTCCTATATCTATTTTTTGTCCTGTAGTTCTCTGAGTACAGGTCTTTTACCTCTTTGGTTAAATTTATTCCTAAGTATCTCAATTTTTTTGTTGCAATAAGAAATGGTATATTTTTTTTTTAGTTTATTTTTCTGAGAGTTCAGTATTGCTATGTAAAAATGCCATCGATTTCTGGGTGTTAATTTTGTATCCTTCTCTGTTGCCAAATTCATTTAATCTAGTAATGGACGCCACCGTCCAGGGCAACTATGAGGATACAGTGCAGGTGAAAGGTACATCCTCAAGGGGGGTCGCCACGCCAGCGGCCAGACTTTCCCCTGCCACTTGGCCGTGGGTCACTTTGTCAAGAAATGTAACACCCCCGGGGCCCTGCTTCCTCCTCTAATGAGTAAGAGCATCTTATCTGATTAAAGGCAGGGGATGGGCCCGGTGGCCCCCAAGGTTCTTTCTCTTTGCTGTGATTCTGGGCCATCCCCTGGCTCAGGGGTCCTCAAACTACGGCCCGTGGGCCACATGCAAATACAAATATTGTATTTGTTCCCGTTTTGTTTTTTTACTTCAAAATAAGATATGTGCAGTGTGCATAGGAATTTGTTCATAGTTTTTTTTTTAAACTATAGTCCGGCCCTCCAACGGTCTGAGGGACAGTGAACTGGCCCCCTGTTTAAAAAGTTTGAGGACCCCTGATGTAGGGTGTAGGTTTTTCATATACTATTATGGCCTTTTTATAGTGAGGTATGATCACTCTATTCCAGTGGTCAGCAAACCGCGGCTCGCGAGCCACATGCGGCTCTTTGGCCCCTTGAGTGTGGCTCTTCCACAAAATACCATGTGCGGGTGCGCACGTACAGTGGGATTGAAACTTCGTGGCCCATGCGCAGAAGTCAGTTTTCAGCCTGGGTGAGTCTATTTTGAAGAAGTGGCATTAGAAGAAGTGGGGGGGTGTCAATTGGTCGGGCGACGGGAGACATGGCGCAGGCGGGCCATGGGATAGGCAGTGCAGGGGAGGCTCTCGAGATTCATGTTGATTTTTAACACCTGGAATAGTATTCCTGACTCATATAATCAACTGAAAAAACTAGCGTTTGCTGTTCTTTCCTTAATCGGGTCTACATATTTATGCGAACAATCATTTTCAAGCATGAACCTTATCAAGAGTAAACTGAGAAGTCGTCTTATTGATGAGAACCTGGAATCGTGCCTAAAATTAAAAACAACAACATACAAACCTGACTTACCCAAACTTTCCAAGGAGATGCAAGGCCATTGTTCACATTAGTGTTTGTCAGTCATTGTCATGATTTAATTTTATGGATATTGTAAGGTAAATTGTAAGGAATTCAATTTTACCAATAAATAATATTGTTATTAAGGATGATATCAAGTTTTATTCAACGTACCTATAGTTTAACTAAGACTTAAAATTTTAAGTAAAATTTATTAAGTTAATTTTAGGGAACGTTATGGAGTGAAAGAAGATGTAGTGTCGAGGATTGAGAAAGGTAGGCTGAGATGGTTTGGACATATAGAGAGGAGGAACGAAAGGAGATAGACGAAACAAGTATACAAGACGAGTGTGGATGGGAGAGTTGGAAGGGGTCGACCTCAGCGA
>NW_005355759.1:92251-93367 GCF_000412655.1 Myotis brandtii | reverse complement strand
GGCACCAGAGTTAAGTTAGGGTTTTTCAAAATTTTGACACGCCAAGCTCAAAAGGTTCGCCATCACTGTCCTAGGGCAATGGAAACTAAAGAGAAAATAAACAAATGGGACTACATCAAATAAAAAGCTTCTGCACAGCAAAAGATACCATTAACAAAACAACAAGAAATCCCACTGCATGGGAGAACATATTTGCCAATGTTATCACCAATAAGGGTTTAATCTCCAAAACTTACAGGGAACTCATACAACTTAACAAAAGGAAGATTAACAATCCAATAAAAAAAATGGGCAACAGATCTAAATAGATACTTTGCAAAAGAGGACACAAGGAAGGCCAACAGACATATGAAAACATGCTGAAATTCACTAATCATCCAAGAGATGAAAATCAAAATGACAATGAGGTACCATCTCACACCTGTCAGAATGGCTATCATCAACAAATCAACAAACAAGTGCTGGCGTGGATGTAGAGAAAAAGGAATTCTCGTGCACTCCTGGTGGGAATGCAGACTGGTGCAGCCACTGTGGAGAACAGTAAGGAGTTTCCTCAAAAAACTAAAAATGGAACTCCCATTCTACCCAGTGATCTCACTTCTAGGAATACATCCCAAGAAATGAAAATCACCAATCAGAAAGGATATATGCATCCCTATGTTCATAGCAGCACAATTCATAGCTAAGATTTGGAAACAGCCTAAGTGCCCATCAGCAGATGAATGGAATAAAAAACTGGTACATCTACTCAATGAAATATTGCCCTGCTGTAAAAAGCAAGGCACTCCTACCATTTGCAACAGCATGGATGGTCCTGGAGAACATTATGCTAAGCGGAAAAAGTCAGTCAGAGAAAGATAAATATCACATGATCTCACTCATTTATGGAATATAATGAACAACATAAACTGATGAACAAAAACAGATCCAGATTGGGTTGTTTATCTTCCTTTTGTTAAGTTTTATGAGTTCCCTGTAAATGTTGGAGATTAAACCCTTATTGGTGATAATATTGGCAAATATGTTCTCCAATGCAGTGGGCTTTCTTGTTGTTTTGTTGATGGTTTCTTTTGCTGTACAAAAGCTTTTTATTTTGATGTAGTTCCATTTGTTTAT
>NW_005355759.1:89040-89651 GCF_000412655.1 Myotis brandtii | reverse complement strand
GGGGGTAAAGGGGGGAGATCAACCAAAGGACTTGTATGCATGCATATAAGCATACCCAATGTACACAGACACCAGGGTGGTGAGGGCATGAGCGGGGGGGCAATGGGGGCCTAAAGACACATATTTAAAACCTTAATCAATAAAGAAAGAAAGAAAAAGAGCATGGGGGAAAAAAAGCCACCAGTTGCATGCTTTTCTAAACTACTGGATACAGTTACTAGAGGATGGCCTGAGTGTGTTCAGTCTGTAGCGGCAACTGCCCTATTAACTGAAGAAAGCAGAATGCTGACCTTTGAGGGAGCAATAATTGTCAGCACTCCACATCAAGTTAGAACCATTCTCAATCAAAAGGTAGGCAGGTTGCTAACTGACTCCCAGATATTAAAATATGAGGCCATCCTATATAATAAAAGGCTAATAAGCAAATCGACTAAATGACTGGTTGCTATGATGCACACTGACCACCAGGGGCAGACGCTCAATGCAGGAGCTGCCCCCTGGTGGTCAGTGCACCAGAAGCCAGGCTCATGTCTGGCAAGCGCAGCGGTGGTGGCAGGAGCCTCTCCCGCCTCTGTGGCAATGCTAAGGATGTCCAACTGCAACCTTAGGCC
>NW_005355759.1:76192-89006 GCF_000412655.1 Myotis brandtii | reverse complement strand
CCCCGAGGGGTCCCGGACTGCGAGAGGGCACAGGCTGGGCTGAGGGGACCCCCCCCCCCCGAGTGCACGAATTTATGAGGCCATTTTATTAGTAAAAGATGATCCAGTACTTACTACTGACAGCTGTCTAAATCCCACTAAATTTCTAACTGGAGGAGGGGCACTGGGTCCTGTTGAACACCATTGCATGGATCTCATAGACTACCAAACCAAAGCGAGACCCGACCTCAGGGAAACTCCTTTCTCTACAGGGCTTAAACTCTTTGTAGATGGTTCCTCTTGAGTACTTGAAGGAAAAAGGCACAATGTATATTCTGTTGTAGATGGGGAGCAATCCACGATTGTGGAATCAGGGAGACTGCCCAATGGGTGGTCTTCCCAGACATGTGAATTGTTTGCCCTCAATGAGGCTTTAAAATTTTTAAAGGGAAAGGAGGGAACCATCTATACAGACTTAAAATATGCCTTTGGCGTAGTGAACACTTTTGGAAAAATCTGGACTGAAAGGGGCCTTATTAATAGCAAGGGACGAGATCTAGTACACAAGGAATTAATCTCTCAGGTATGAGAGAGCCTAATGTTACCTGATGAAATAGCAGTAGTACATGTGCCTGGGCATCAACAAGGCTATTCCATTGAAGCCTAAGGAACAGATTAGCAGATGAGGCTGCTAAGGAAGCAGTCCTCCAGCCTGTAGCCCCAATTTTTCATCTCACTCCTGCCCTTGCCCCTCTTGCTACTCTGGTTTTCACTCCTCAGGAGGAAGAGCAGCTAAGATAGAAGCCTCCAAAACTCGTGAAGGGAAGTGGGTCTATACTGTCACAAAGCAAGTTAATGAGAGCTGTGTTACCTGCAGGAAAGTGAACAAGCAGGAACTGAGGAAACAACAATCAAGCAGAAGGAACCCAGGCTTAAGACCATTCCAGAGCATCCAGGTTGATTATACTGAGATGCCTAAGATAAGTCACTTTAAATACCTCCTAGTGATAGTAGATCATTGCACTAATTGGGTTGAAGCCATTCCATTACCAAGTACTACAGCCAGTAATGTAACTAAGGCACTCTTAGAAAATATAATCCCTTGCTTTGGATTGGTTGAAAACATAGATTCAGATAATGGGAGTCATTTTACAGCCACCATTATCAAGGAACTAATGAAAAGCTTGGGAATAAAATGGGAATATCACACACCCTGGCACCCACCCTCTTCAGGTAAAGTAGAAAGAATGAACCAAACTCTGAAAAGACACATCACCAAATTAATCTTAGAAACTAAGCTTCCCTGGACAAAGTGTCTCCCTATTGCTTTTCTCAGAATTAGAACAGCACCCCATAAAGACATTGGGATAGCCCCTTTTGAGATGCTTTATGGATTACCTTATTTAGGTTGAAATTCTGACCTGCCAACCATGGAAACCAAGGATCAATTTCTTAAAAACTATATATTGGGCCTCTCTTCTACTTTACTCTCCCTCAGGTTACAAGGACTACTTGCCCAGACTCCACCTCTTGAATTCCCGGTACATCCTTACCTGGTGATCACGTCCTGATCAAGACCTGGAAGGAGGACAAACTTGAGAGAGCCAGGAAAGGACCTTATCAGGTGCTCATCACAACTGAGACTGCCGTTTGCACCACAGAGAAAGGTTGGATCCACTACACTTAGATTAAGGGAACTTGGTCAATCAGGTCAATCAGGAGAAGCAATGCACTGTAACCCAACACCCAGATCCTCTCATGCTAACAGTGAAAAGACTCTGATTACCCCTTAATTCTAATTGTCTTAACAATACAAACTATTGTAGCCCGATTTGTTATTAATGTAACTATGGCTACAGATCCCCTAATCCAGTGGTCGGCAAACTGCGGCTCTCAAGCCACATGCGGCTCTTTGGCACCTTGAGTGTGGCTCTTCCACAAAATACCAACTTCTGCTCATGGGCACTGTATGTGTGCGCCCACACGTGGTATTTTGTGGAAGAGCCGACCACGGGTCTACACTGACTGTAGCCAGAGCAGACATCTGGTGGTATTGTGGAGGGCTGTTGCTTGAGACTTTACCAGCTGACTGGAGTGGAATTTGCACCCTAATTCAATTGGCCATCCCTTTCACCTTGGTATGCAATACCCTAAATCCTTCCCCTAAGGCAGTGGTTCTCAACCTTGGCTGCACATTAGAATCACCTGGGAATCTTTTTAAAATCCTGATTTCTGGGCCTCATCCTCCGGAAATTCTGTTTCTTTGTTACTAATGTTGTGGCTCCACCCCATAACAAAGAAACAGAATTTCCGGAGGATGAGGCCCAGAAATCAGGATTTTAAAAAGATTTCCAGATGATTCTAATGTGCAGCCAAGGTTGAGAACCACTGCCCTAAGGGGACCATACATAGAGTCAGAAGGGACATCCTTACTGCCCCTGGGTGTTCACTCGACCCACATATATTAGTATTCATTGATTCCATTGGGGTTCCCAGGGGTGTCCCTGATGAGTTTAAAGCTAAGAATCAAATAGCAGCAAGATTTGAGTCCATATTATTCTGGCGGCCAACCATTAACAAAAATGTAAATTGGATAAACTATATTTATTATAATCAACAGAGGTTTGTCAATTATACCAGGGATGCTATCAAGGGAATAGCTGAGCAATTAGTGCAACCAGCAGAATGACCTGGGAGAACCGGCTAGCTTTAAATATAGTTCTAGTGGGAATAAGGGAGGTATGTGTAATGATAGGAGACCAATGCTGTACATTTATCCCTAACAACACAGCTGCAGATGGGACCATCACTAAGGCCTTATAGGGATTGGCAACTTTGGCTAATAAGTTAACTGAGAATTCTAGAATTGAGGATCCTTTCTCCGATCTACCAGAGCAATGGTTTGGGAAGTGGAAGGGAATGATGATATCTATACTCACATCCTTAATAATTGTGTTAGGTGTTATGACAGTAATAGGATGTTGCATTATTCCATGTATGAGAGGCCTCATCCAAAGATTAATTGAGACTGCATTAACCAAACAAACCCCAGTAACATATCAACAGAATAATCTTCTCCTGGATACTGCAGAACATCGAAGTCAAAGACTGCTGGCTGAAATTGAAGAAAAGAGTCAAATGAAAAAAAAAGGGGGGAATTGTGAGAGTGAACCAGTGACCTTTTCTGTCAAAGAAAGGAGCTCGCTGCCATCTTAGGTTTTGCCATTTTCATATGACCTTCAAATTCTCAGGGGGCTGCCATCTTACCCCTCCCCTTCCTCTGAAGTAGCCAATCACGCAATAATGGGAACCCAAGCTCTAAGCCCTGACCAATCAAGTCAGAGTTCAGAGTGAGGGGCAGGGCAGACCCATGTCAGGAAGTGAAACTCAAACAGACTTCCTGTTCAGTGTGCTTTGCCTATGATTTCCAGCTGGCAAGAGCACCCTTCTGCTCAGGAGTAAATTTGCTTTGCTGATCCAGTTTCAAGTATTTGTCTCATTCCTGAGACATCATTGAGAGCATTTCTAACAACTATAATGTTGTCTGTGAATATGAAGTATTTTTTTGCTTAATCCCTTCAAGTTTTTCACCCAGACATCAGCACCTCTCCCCTCTGACAGCTATCAGTCTGTTCTATGTCTATGAATCTGTGTTTATTTTGCTCATTAAATACCATATATGACTGAAATAATATTTTAATACTTACAAGTTTTAAAAACAAAAATATAATGTGTAATATTTTCAAAATTTATCCATGTTGTAGCATGTATACTTTTGGATCCTAAATAGTGGTCCTTTGTATAGATATGCCATATTTTATTTATCTATTCATCAATAAACAGGCATTACAATTGTATTTGCTTTTGGGCTATTATGAATGATGGAACATTAATGTAGAAGATTTTCTATGAATATTTATTTATAGTTCTCTTGGTTTTATAACAAGAAGTTGAATTGCTAGGTCATATGGTAATTCCTTGTTTAACAATTGTTATTTTAACTTTATTTTCATTGCAGACATTATTACAGATGTCCCTATTTTCCCCCTTCCCTTTGCCCACCATCACATAGCCCCTGCCACACTGTTGTCTGCGTCTATAGGTTATGCATATATGTCCTTTGGCTAATACCTTCTCCTTCTTTCAAGCAGTTCAAACCTCTCCCTCCCCTCTGAGAGCTGTCAGTCTATTCTATGTGTCCATACCTCTGTTTCTACCTTGTCCATCAGTTAAATTTGTTCATTAGATTCCAAATATTAGTGAGATCATATGGTATATGTCTTTCTCTGACTGGCTTAACTTCACTTTGCATAATACTCCCCAGGTCCCTCTATACTGTCTCAAAGGTAAGAGATACTTCTTTTTTTAGAGCCACGTAGTATTCCATGTGTAAATACACCACAGCATTTTTATTCACTCATCTACTGATGGGCACTTAGGCTGTTTTCAGATCTTGGTTATTATAAATAACACTGCTATGAACAGAGGGGTGCATATATTGTTTTGAATTGGTAATTTTGGATTTTTAGGATATATTCCCAGAACTGAAATTGCTAGGTCAAAAGGCAGTTCCATTTTTAATTTTTTGAGGAAACTCCATAATGTTTTCCTCAGTGGCTGTACCAGTCAGGATTCTCACCAACAGTGCACTAGGGTTCCCTTTACTCCACATCCTCTCCAGCACTTGTTGTTTGTTGACTCATTGATGGTAGCCATTCTGGCAGGTTACAGGTGATATCTCATTGTGGTTTTAAATTGCATCTGTCTGATGATTAGTTACTTTGAGCATTTTTTCACATGTCTCTTGGCCATCTGTATGTCCTCTTTGGAGAAGTGTCTATTCAGATCTCTTGTCCATTTTTAAATTGTCTTCTTATTTTTGAGTTGTATAAGTTCTTTATGTAATTTGTATATTAACCCCTTATCATCTGTATTACTGCCAAATATGTTCTCCCATACTCACTCCCAGTGGGTACCATTTTCATTTTCTTGATTTATTTTTCTGCACAGATTTTTAGTTGTATGTAACCCCATTTGTTTATATTTTCCTTTGTTTCCATAACCCTAGGAGATGTATTGAGCAAAAATATTGCTATGAGAGTTGTCTGAAATTTTACTACCTATGTCTTCTTCTAGGATTTTTATGATTTGGTGACATACATTTAAGTATTTTATCAATTTTTAGTTCACTCTTCTGTATGTTGTAAGTTGATGGTCTAATTTCATGTTTTTACATGTACATGTCCTATCTTCCCAACATTGTTTATTAAGAAATTATCTTTATTCCATTGTATGATTATGATTTCTTTGTAAAATATTAATTGACCATAAAGGCATGGTTTGTGTTATAGGCTCTCTGTTTTGTTCTATTGATCTATATGCCTGTTCTTATGCCAGTACCGGGCTATTTTAATTACATTGGCCTTACAGTATAGTTTGATATCAGGTATTGTGATACCTCTAACTTTGTTCTTTATTCTCAAGATTGCTGAGGTTACTCAAGGTCTTTTTTGGTTCCATATAAATTTTTGGAATATTTGTTTTAGTTCTGTGAAATATATCATTGGTATTTTAATAGGGATTGTGTTGAATCTGTAGATTGCTTTGGATAGTATGGACATTTAATGATGTTAATTGTTCCAATCCATTAACAGGGTATATGTTTCCACTTTTTGTATCTTCCTCTATTTATTTCTTCAGTGTCCTATAGTTCTCCTAGTACTCTTACCTCTTCAGTTAAATTTATTCATAGGTATTGTGTGTTTTTTGTAGCTATGGTATATGAAATTGTGTTTTTTTTTGTTTTTTAGTTTCTGATTCTAAGAGCTCATTTTTGGTATATAAAGATGACATCAATTTCTAGGCGTTAATTTATATCCTGTTAATTTGCTGAGTCCATCTATTAAATATAGCAGTTTTTGGTGTAGTTTTTAGGGTTTTCTACGAATAATATCATGTCATCTGCGAGTAATGACAGTTTCACTTCCTTTCTCCTTTCCAATTTGGATACCTTTTATTTCTTCTTCTCTGATCACTGTGGCTGGAATTTCTAGCACTATGTTGAATAAAAGTGGTGAACATGGACATCCCTGTCCTGTTCCTGTTCTTATGGGAAACACTTTTTATTTTTGCCCATTGAGTATAATGGTGGCTGTAGGTTTATCATATATGACCATTATTATGTTGAGGTATGATCTCTCTATTCCCACTTTGCTGATTTTTTTTTTAATAAAAAAATGGGTTCTGGCTTGGCCAATGTTGCTCAGTGGTTGAATGTCGACCCATGAACCAGGAAGTCATGGTTCAATTCTAGGCCAGGGCACATGCCCAGGTTGCAAGCTCGATCCCCAGTAGGGGCCATGCAGGCAGCAGTCGATGGATGATTCTCTCTCATCTTTGATGTTTCTCTCTCTCCTTCTCCCTTCCACTCTCTGAAATCAATAAAAACATATTTCTAAAAACTGGGTGCTGGATTTTTTTAATACTTTTCCTGCATCTATTGATATGATCATGTGGTTTTTCCCCTTCATTTTGTTCATGTGGTATTTTACATTTATTGATTTGCAAATATTGTACCAGCCTTACATCTATGGAATAAATCACACTTGGTCATTGTGTATGCTCTTCTTTTAAATACTGCTTGATCCATTTTGCTACTATTTTGTTTAGGATTTTAGCATCTATGTTCATCAGGGATATTAGTATGTATTGTTAATTGTTTGTAGACTCTTTTTCTGGTTTTGGAATTAGGATAAGGCTGGCCTCATAAAATAGCTTGGAAGTCTTCCTTCCTCTTGAATTTTTTCCTATGGCTTGAGGAGGATAGGTTTTAGTTCTTTGAATATTTGGTAAAACTCCCCTGTGAAACCATCCATTCCAGGACTTTTGTTTAGCTGGAGGTGTGTGTGTGTGTGTGTGTGTGTGTGTGTGTGTTTAATGTTTCTATTTCATTAGTTGTTATTGATCTATTCATTTTTTCTAATTCTTCCTAATTGAGTTTTGCAAGATTGATATTTCTAGGAATTTGTCCATTTTTCTCAGTTTGTCCAATTTGTTGGCATATACTTGTCCATGGTATTTTCTAACAATCCTTTGCATTTCTGTGATGTCAGTTGTTACTTCACCACTTTAATTTCTGATATTTTAATTTAGGTCTTCTCTCTTTGTTACTTAATGAACCTGGTGAAAGGCTCATCAATCTTGTTTATGTTTTCAAAGAGCAAGCTCTTGGTTTCATTGGTCTTTTGTATTAATTTTTTAGTCTCTATGTCATTTATTTCCACTCTGATCTTTATTTTTCATTCCTTCCAGTTATTCTGGGCTTTTTTGTTGTTCTCATTCTAGTTCTTTTAGTTGTAGGACTGGATAGTTTATTACAGATTTTTCTTGTTTCTTGAAGTAGGTCTGTATTTCCTTCAGGACTGCTTTTGCTGTGTCCCATATATTTTGGTTTAATGTCTGTTCATTTATATTTGTTTCCAGGAAGTTTTTTTTTATTTCTTCCTTGATCTTATTGGTAACCCAATCATTTTTTAATAACATGCTCTTTAGCCTTCATTTGTTTGAATATTTTTGAGTGTTGCTATTGTAGTTGATTTCTGGTTTCATGCCATTGTGATCTGAAAAGATGCTTGATATGTTTTCAATCTTCCTGAGCATGTAGAGACTTATTTGGTGTCCTAACATGTGGTATCTTTGAGAATGTCCTTTGTGCACTTGAGAAGAATATATAATCTGCAGCTTTGTGGTGAAATGTTCTGTAAAGATCTATTAAATCCATCTGAACTAGTGTGTCATTTAAGCTCACTGTTTCCTTGTTGATTTTTTGTCTGAAAAAATCTATCAATTTTTGACATTGGTCTGTTAAAGTTCCCTACTGTGATTGTTGTCAATCTCTTCCTTCAAGTCCTTCAAGAGTTTTTAAAAAATATATTTAGGTGCTCCTATATTGGGTGTATATGTGCTTACCAGGGTTATATCCTTTTTTTTTGGAATGATCCCTTTAGTATCATGTAATGTCCTTCTTTGTCTCTTGTTATTGCCTCTGTTTTAAGGTCTATTTTTTTTCAGGTATAGGTATTGCTATCCCTGTGGGGTGTTTTTTTTTTTTTCATTTCTATTGGCATGTTATATTTTTTTCCATTTCTTCACATTCATCCTGTATGAATCTTTTTTTCTGAGGTGGGTCCCCTGTAGACAGCTTATATATGTGTCCTGTTTTCTTATCCTTTCATCTACCCTTTATCTTTTGATTGGAGCATTTAATTCATTTACATTTAAAGTTATCATTGATAGGTATTTACTTATTGCCATTTTTATTTTTTTAAGCCTATGTTCCTTTCTATTTCTTCTTCTACTTACAACAATCCCTTTAACAGTTTTTTTGCAATGCTGGTTTGGTCAAAGTAAACTCCCTTAGCCTTATTTTTGGCTCTGAAACTCTTTATTTCACTTTCAATTTTGAGTGATATCCTGCTGGAAACAGTAATCTTGTTTTCTGATCCTTGCTTTTCAGAACTTTAAATACTTTATGCCATTCCCTTCTGGCCTGTAATTTTTCTGTTGGGAAACCAACTGACAACCATATGAGAGTTTCCTTGTAGGTAACTTCCTGTTTCTCACTGCCCTTAAGATTATCTATTTGTATTTAATGTTTACCGTTTTAATTATAATGTGTCTTGTAGTAGGTCTCTTTGGATTCTTCTTGAATTGTACCCTCTGTGCTTCCTGAATGTGTGAGATTTTTTTTTCCTTCACCAGCTTAGGGAAGTTATCTGTCATTATTTCTTCAAACAGATTCTCTATCCCTTGTTCATATTCTTCTCTTTCTGTTACCCCTATGATGCAGATGTTTTCCATGTCAGGTTGTCCCAATGTTCCCTTCAATTGCCCTGATGCTTTTTATGTATTTTTCTTCTTTTTCTGCTCTGATTAAGTGATTTTTTTCTACCTTGTCTTTAAATTTGCTTATTTGGTCCTCCGCTTCTTCTAATCTACTGTTGATTCTTTCCAGTGTATTCTTTATAGCCTTGCTGAATAGAGTAGTCTTGGCTGCATGTCTTTGCTTTAAATCCCTTTGAATACTTCATGTTAATTTCTTCTGTCCTGACGTGTTTCTGTTGAGAAATCAGCTAACAGTCTTACGGGAAGGTCCTTTTAGGTAATTAACTGTCTCCCACTTGCTACGTTTAAGATTCTCTCTTTGTCTTTAACCATTGCGATTTTAATTATGATGTGTTTGGGTGTGGGTCTCTTTGGGTTCATCTTGATTTGGGCTCTCTGTTCTTCCTGAACTTGTGTGACTTTTTCCATCACCAGGGTAAGAAAGTTTTCTGCCATTATTTCTTCAAACAGGTTCTCTATTCCTTTCTCACTCTCTTCTTCTTGTACTCCAATAATGCAGAAGTTGTAATGCTTCATTTTGTCCTTGCAGTTTCTTAGCCTTTCCTCATTTCTTTTTATTCTATTTTATTTGATGCTTTGATGCGTACTGTTATCTTATCCTCTAATACACTGATTTGATTCTGTTGTTTCTTTAACCTGCTGTTGATTCCTTCTAGTGTATTTTTTGTTTTAGATATTATATTATTCATTTCTTACTGTTATATTTTATAATTTCTGTGTCCTTTTTAATGCTTACTATCTCTCAGTTTGTGTTCTTACTGAGATCATCCATTATTCCACTAAAGTTCTTGAGCATTTTTATAACCATTGTTTTAAACTCTGCATCTGGTATTTTGGTTGCTTCATTTTCAACCATTTCATTTAATTCTTTTCCTAAGGATTTCTCTTGTACTTTCTTTGGGGTATGCTTCTTTTTCTCCACATTTTGTGTGTCTTGTACTATATCTCTGTGTATTAGGTAGACCTGCTATGACTCTCAAACTTGTTATGATGCTTTTGTGATAAAAGTATCCTGTTGGGCTCAATAGCACAATCTTCCAGATCACCTGATTCTGTGCTTCTGAAATGTTTCTTATGGGTTATGTGTACTTCCTGCTGTAGTTGAGTCTTGAATGCTGTTGTCACTTTCATGGGTAGAGTTAACTCTTCAGGCTGGTTGACCATAAGAGTAAAACTCAATCACTGTGTATGAGATGCTGTGCAGTGGCTGCCCCCGCCAATGCAAGTTGTTCCCTGTAGGTTGTGGTGCCTGCTAGAGTTCTCCTTTGGGTATGCCATTTGTGTAGCTGGTTGGGTTGAGCTCTGGTGTGGTGAAACCCACTACTATTTGTGTTGGTTAAGGGTCCAGTTGAGTGGGTTTCAGTTGCAGGGTGCTGTCAGACATTGTATGTAACTAGCCTTGGGCTACTTCTCTGTAGCTACTGGACCTGGGGTATGTGTGAGTAAAAGGGTTGGCTTCCTTGAGCTCTGAGCTGAGGGTGGATCAATAAAATTCCAAGGCTCTCTGAGTTGGGTGTCCACCTGTCAGGTACTTTTCCCAACCACCCCCCCCCTCAGGTTTGCCTGGACTTCCTCCAGAGTCTTATGAAGAAAGGCAAAACAAGCTGGCTGTAATCCACTGAGTTTGATGACTGTCTGAGACTTTCCCTAAATTTTCTCCAGAAAAAGAGCACACCTCAGGTCCTTGTTGGGTGCAGTCAACAGTCCTTTCTGCTGAACTCGAGCTTGGCAGGGTAGTGTCACCAGTATTTGGAGGACTAGGTTAGTGGACTCCCCCAGCTGGTACCAAAAGATGGTGCCTGAGGGCATTGTGGGATGTCGACTCAGGTCCAGGACCTCTGTAGCCAACCCTCCAGATCTCTCTCCAAGCCACGCCACCCAGATTTTCTCTGTATGGCTTTTGTATGCCATTGGTCTCCTTATATCTACCAGAACCCCAGGTGAGTGACCAAGAGTGAGCTCCTGTGTGCTGGCCTTATAGTAGAGAGCACCTATTTTTCTAACAGACTCCTTCCTCTTTCCAGTGGACAGAGTCCCCACTGATTTTTATTTCCAGATGTTATACAGGCTCCTCTTCCTGCCCCTGATGCTCTGGTTTGGGGATCCTGGCTTGGGTAAAGACCCCACTCATCTCAGGGGGGACTTTTACAGCTGAGATATCCCTCCAGGTTCTCAGCCACTACACCTGGGTGCAGGGCCTATCCCTCTCTGTGCCCCCCCCCCATTCACACAAGTCTTTGTGTAGCTTCTTCTATAAATCCTTGGGTATAATACTCCTGTCCAAGTATACTTCAGTTGGTTATTCAGGTTTAATGCTTTATATTTTAGCTATAAATCCAGTTTGGCACCTAGAACAGGTATGTGTGTGTGTGTGTGTGTGTGTGTGTGTGTGTGTGTGTGTAGCATCCACCTACTCCATAGCCATCTTTCCTTTATCCCTTGTTTAAAATTTTGAAGAAACTGCCAAACGATTTTCCAAAGTCACTGCATCATTAACACTCCTGTCAGCAGTGTATGAAGGTTCTGCTTTTTCTACATCCTGGTCAACATTGATTATTATGTGTCTTTTGAATTTTAACCATCCTAGTCAATACTAAGTAGTATCTCATGGTTTTGATTCGCATTTTCCTAATGGCTAATGATGTTAAGCATCTTTTCATGTGCTTATTTATTTTTTTGTATATGGAGAAGTTTTCTTTATAATACAGAATTGCAAGAGTTATTTTTATATTCTGCATATAGTTCACTTATCAGATACTTGATTTTCAAATACTTTCTCCTATAAGACCACAAATTGTATGATGCCATCTAATCATGGATTATATGAAATGTACAGAATAGGCAAATCCATAGAGACAGAAAATAGATTAGTGGTTGCCAAGAGCTGAGAGTAGAGGAATGTGGAGTGGATGCTGATAAGTATGGGGTTTCTTTTTGGGGTAATAAGTATATTCTAAAATAGGTTTCAGTGATGGGTGTACACCCTTGTGAGTATTCTTTTTAAAAATTCTTTATTGTTTAAAGTGTTACTTATGTCTACTTTGTCTCCCATTGACATCTTCCTGGCCACTCCCACCCCCCAACACATGCCCTCAACCCTCTAGCATCTGTGTGCATTGATTATGCACATTTGCAACAGCATGGATGGAACTGGAGAGCATTATGCTAAACAAAATAAGCCAGTTGGAGAAAGATAAATATCACATGATCTCACTCATATATGGGATATAATGATCAACATAATTTGATGAACAAGAATAGATCCAGAGACAAATGGTAGGGGAGGGGGGACGTTAGAGAGCAACCAAAGGACTTGTATGCATGCATATTAGCATGGCCAATGGACACAGACACTGGGGCCGTGGGGGCTTGCCCGGGGTGGGAATGGTTGGGGGAGGGGTCAATTGGGGGGAAAAGGAGACATATGTAAAACTCTAGACAATAAAAAAATTTAAACTCAAACTTACATGGGGATAAAAGGGGGGCAAAGGACCTAAATAGACACTTTTCGAAAGAGAACATACACAAGGCCAACGGACATATGAAGACATGCTCAAAGTCACTAATCATCTGAGAAATTCAAATCAAAACACCAATGAGGTACCATCTCACACCTGTCAGAATGGCAATCATAAAAAAATCAACAAACAACAAGTGCTGGAGAGGATGCAGAGAAAAAGGAAGCATCTTGCACTGCTGGTGGGAATGCAGACTGGTGCAGCCACTGTGAAAAACAGCATGGAGTTTCCTCAAAAATTTAAAAATGGAACTCCCATTTGACCTAGTGATCCCACTACTAGGAATATATCCCAAGAAATCAGAAACACCAATCAGAAAGAATACATGCACCCCTATGTTCATAGCAGCACAATTTACAATAGCTAAGATTTGGAATCAGCCTAAGTGCCCATCAGCAGATGAGTGGATTAAA
>NW_005355759.1:66435-76043 GCF_000412655.1 Myotis brandtii | reverse complement strand
TATGAGCATAACAAATGGACACAACAGTAGGGGGTTGAGGGCATGTGCTGGGGGTGGGAGCGGCTGGGGAGAGGTCAATGGGGGGGAAAAGGAGACTTATGTAATACTTTAACAAATAGAGAATTTAAAAAAGAAATATATTAAGATAACAATGAAAAAAATACCAATGGCTTATTCCACAGATCCAGAACAAATGTTCCAAAAATTTATATGGAATCAAAAAGACCCTGAATAGCTGCCGCAATCTTGAGAAAGAAGAACAAAGTTGGAGAGATCACAATACCAGATATCATGTTATACTACAAATGTACTTTTAAAATTAAACTGCACTCAGAGATTTTTCACATAAACCTATCAATTATTTTAAAAAATAATTTACTTTCAATAATATATAATATTTCACCACAGTGATGCAGCTATTTACTTTAACATTCCTCCATTTTTAGGTATTTCATTTTGTTTTTAATTTTCTCCTATTATAATAAATTGATGATGAATACCTGATTATTTAATTAAAATACATGCCTAAAATGAAGTATCAGATAAAATTATAAGAAAATTTTGAGGTTTTTATGTTACCAAATTGTCATAAAAAATGATCTGTGAATTTCACCTTACCTCAGTAATATCTAAGAGCACCTGTTCTCCTTTGGCAAGATGGTTGTGCAGTAGTTGGAAACTATGCTCATATCCTCCCAGAGCCAGTCTGGACTTAAAGCTCAATTATAGAGCAATCAGCCTGAATAACCAACTGAAGTTTACCTGAATAGAAGTCTTATAACCAAGTATTTATAGAAGAAACCACATGGAGACTGGTAAGAGGGCTGTAGATCTGGAAAAGGCTGGCTCCCACACCCATGTGTGGCAGTTGAGAAACTGGAGGGATATCTAGGCTTTAAAAGTCCCCCATGAGGAGTGTAGCGTCAACCCCATACCAGGTTTTCAAACCCAGAGCACCAGAGCTGGGAATAGGAGTACAAATATCATCTGGCGATGAAAATCAGTGGGGACTCTGACTGCCTGGAAGAAGAAGGAGTCTGCTATAAACCTAGGTGCCCTTTTAAAGGGTCAGTGCACAGGGTGTGGCTCTGGTAGAGGTAAGGCAACTGAGTGAATATGGTAGTCATACAGAGAATATCCGAGTGGAGTGGCCCTAGGAGAGATCTGGAGGGTGAGCCACCAAGGTCCCTGTGCTGAGTTCCTATCCTACACTGCCCCCATATACCATCTTCCCAGGGTGAGTACTCCTATTCTTATAGGACCAGCCTGTAAAGTGCACTAGCCTGGCTCTCCAACTACAGGCAACACCAACCTGCTGATTTTGAGTCCTGCAGAAAGGACTGCTGGTTGCATTCAATAGCATCTTTGGTATGCTCCTATTCTGGGGAAGGTTTTGGCAGAGGCTCACAAAGTCATTGAGCTGTGTAGCTTTGGAATAGTGGCCATTCTTCCTACACTCACATGCACAACTAGTGCCTGATCCACAAACCTGCTGATTCTTTTGGCCTGTACTTCCAACTCCCAGTGGCTCTGCGCAGTTAAGCTCAGTACCATAGGGGGATTGCAGTGCTGCTCAGACCTGGGATGTTCAGAGCAATTCTCCCTCAGAGGATCTTGTACAAGATTCAGATAGGCACTGGGTTGTGCAGCTACAGCCAGGGTGTCCATTCTTACCCACACCCAAAACCTGAGTCCAAAAAATATATGCACCCCTATGTACACTGTAGTGTTATTTACAATAGCCAAGATTTGGAAGCAGCCCAAATGCCCATTAGCGGATTAAAAAACTGCAGTACACTTATATAAGGGAATACCACTCAGCAATAAAAAAGAATAAAATTTTATCTTTTGTGACAACATGCATGGACCTAGAGGGTATTATGCTAAGTGAAATAAGCCAGTCAGAGAAAGAAAAATACTATATGGTTTCATTTATATGTTGAATCTAATGAACAAAATAAACAAACAAAATAGAAACAGAGGCATTAATACAGGGAGCAGACTGACAGCTGTCGGAGGGGGGTTTGGGAAGCTCTGTGAAATAGGTGAAGGGATTAAGCAAAAGAAACCAAACACACAAAACAATTCATAGAGATAGACATCAGTATGGTGGTTACCAGAGGAAAGGGATGGTGGGGGCAGGTAGAAGAAGGTAAATGTGGGATAAATGGTGACTTAAGGAGATTAGACTTTGGGTGGTGAACACATAATAAAATATATACATGATGTATTCTAGAATTATACATCTAAAACCTACATAATTTTATTAACCAATATAACCCCAATAAATTCAATGAAAAGTTTAAAATGCACATGTTTTCCATATATCCTTGCCAACACTAGGTACACTAATTTATACAAATTGGCTGCTTCAGTAGACAAATTTTATATTTGGGGATATTTTTAAAATTTATTTTTAAAAAATTGTTATATGTCTTTACTGATTTCAGAGAGGAAGGGAGAGGGAGAGAGAGATAGAAACATCAATGATGAGAGAGAATCATTGATCAGCTGCCTCCTGCACACCCCACACTGGGGATCTAGCCCACATATGCCCTGACCGGGAATTGAACTGTGACCTCCTGGCTCATAGGTCGACGCTCAACCACTGAACCATGCTGGCTGGGCAATTTTGGGATATTTTAATTTGTATTTTTTTCTAGTGAAGTTGAACAAGTTTATGTTCGTTTTTAATCTTAACTTTTATTTTGTCAATTTTTCTAATTGTTGTGTTTACCTTTATTTACTGTTTTCCAAAATTTTTGTAAATTAAGGATGTTACATTTTTGTTTTCTATATTTTCAAATTTCTCCAAGTTTTTCTTTTCATTTTGAGGAAAATATCATGTAGAATCAGTGTTTCTTTTGTGTAAAAATTATAGCAATAATTTTTATATACAAAAATTTGAGTCAAAATAAAAATATGTTAGCATTTGTTACTTCTAAGTTGTAAATAGTTGGGTAGCTTTCATACTTTAATTTTTAAAACTTTTATAATAAAACAAAGGAAAACATGTATAAAGTATCTAATAGTTTGGACATATATAATTCAACCATTCTTTTATTGATGTACATTCAGGTTGTTTTCTATTTGGAGCTTTTATAAACTTCACTATAGTAATTATCCATATACATTAAAATTTTTTCATATTTAAGTTTTGAAATGATTCTCCTACTCTTCATCCTATGTTCCCAAACGCATTTCTATTATCAGAATAAAACTGTTGTTCCCACAAAAAATAATCAGTTAATTCATTTTAACAAATTGCCCTGGGAAAAGCATTGGTTAAAGCAATTTTGCTTATTAAGGAAATCATATAAAAATATATTTTATGCCTTAACCGGTTTTGCTCAGTGGATAGAGCGTCAGCCTGCGGACTCAAGGGTCCCAGGTTTGATTTCGGTCAAGGGCATGTACCTTGGTTGTAGGCACATCCCCAGTAGGGGTGTGCAGGAGGCAGCTGATCGATGTTTCTAACTCTCTATCCTTTTCCCTTCCTCTCTGTAAAAAAATCAATAAATTTTTTTTTACATTTACTCAAGATGTTCTGAAGAAAAGTTACATGTTAATATAAATTTGGGTAAACTTATTCCACTTTTGGGGATTGACAAAGTTCCTTAGCATATTGTCCTGATAAGTACTGCACGAAAGACAACGTTCCATGATCTGCACAGAATAAAATAAGTTTAGTCAAATAGTTTCATAGAGTTACTACATCCTCTTCTTGGAGAATTACAAAACTCATTTGTATACTACAAGTCTTGCGAATCCCTATGGTAAAGGCAACTCTCTAATTTTGCTTATACAGGGTTTCCTAAATTTATTTCACCAGAGAACTGTATTCCTTTTTAACATCTGTTAACATGCCAAAGTGCTTCATAGACTATCCATAGTAAAATGTAAAAATAAGAAAATGTGAGAGGTTCACAGCATGGATAACTGAAATCCAAATACTATCATACAAGTTGTCTCTCTTAAACATCAAACATTTCATCAGGTCTTTGGAGAAAAAAAACATTTAATTATTCTCTCTTTTTAATCTTTGATTGTAAGTGAAGGTACACAGTAAGTAAGCCAAGTCAGGTTTTTAAATATAGTGCCATAGTGGTAAGAGTATGCTCTAAGGTCAGACAGACCTTGGTTGCAATCTTAGTTTAGCCACTTACTAGTTGGACAGGTAACTTAATATCTCTGGACTTCAGTTTTCTCATTAATTAAAATGGGAATAATAACATTCACTTCACAGAGTTTCTGTGAGGATTAAATGAGATAACACACATCAAGTACATAGCAAAGTGGCTGGCATATACAAGGTCTCTTACAGTATCTACGGTATACTGGTACACAGCAGGGTTTTATAAAGGAAAAAAGTGAAGACCCAAGAGTCCATAAACATATCAATAGGCTTCTGAATAGCTTTCCATGGGAATAAAATTGGAAAACTTATCTGATCAGAGCTTTGAACTCCATGGTATTTCTATCACTAAAAGTCTCCATTTACTGCTGAATTACACTAGGTTATTTAACCGTGAATGTTGCAAAGAGAAGGTTGTTTAGCTTTTCACTAGACCAAAGAGAATCCCGTGTGTAAGATTGCCTGCCATTGTGAATGAATTAGTAGCATTTTGGGAGAATTGGAGTGTAGGGATGATACTTTTTGCCTGTGAGTGGATAAGAGTAGGTTGTTAACTGACATAATGGAGCCAAGCAAAAAGAACCTATTCATAATCTATATCATCTTAGAGGCCAAAATGCACCAGGACAAGATTTATAGTACATAGGTTGAAAGCACATAACCTGAATGGAATGTTTGGCTGTTTCTAGATACCTTGGGTGGTCTTTTTAGCCCAAGTGAATAGTGTGAGTTTACAGGAAATAAGGGCATCTTTTTCAGTACATCACACAGGGAAATTATGTCTAGAACTTCTACTTATGTGAATAATACAAGAGTGGAGAATTTAACATCTTGTTCACCAGGATGAAATCTTACTCATTTGCTAGTACCTCCCAAGATTGCCTCTTAGCAGTCCAGGTGTTTCTCAGTGGATAGAGCATCAGCCCACACACTGAAGGGTTGGGGTTTGATTCCCAAAGGCACAGCCATAGTTGGGGTTCGTGTGGGAGGCAACCAATCGATGTGTCTCTCTAAAGTTGATGTTCCTATCTCTCTCTCCCCCTCCCTCTTCCCTTCCACATTATTTAAAAATCAATGGGAAAAAATATCCTCGGGAGAATTAATAACAACAACAAAATTTTAAAAAGAGAAAAGAATACTGACCTGTCTTAGAGATGCAGGAAATGTGAAAACTGCTATGTTTCTGTTTCCACTGCAAGAGATGATGAACCTTCTGGATAATCTGTAAGGTTGAAAAGTGAAGGTGATCAAATGTCCCTTTCTCTTATACAGGTAGGTATTTATCCAATGGAATATTTCCTTCTTTTTCAAACCCTAGAAGCAGCAGACATCTGCAAATCTCTAAAGACTTATATGTTATACTGAAGCATTTATAACCAGCTCAGACATTCACATTCCAAGAGTAGTCAGCCTGCTGTACTATGAACTAAGATTATTTTATTTATCAGCATTATCTATAATAGTAAAAGTGTAATATGCTAATTAGACCAGACATCCTTCTGGATGTCATTCCGGACATCCTTCCTGATGAAGCTGGGGTGGAAGGAAGCCAGCCAGGATTCTGGGTGCCTGCAGGTGGCCGGAGGGAAGCCAGCCCAGGTCCTGGGTGCCTGCCGGTGGCTGGAGGAAAGCCCGGGTCCCAGGTGCCAGAGGGAAGCTGGTGCTGGCAGCTGAAGGAAGGAAGGCCTACCCTTGCACAAATTTCATGCATCGGGCCTCTAGTCTAATCTATAATACTGGCTGGTATTTGACTTAAATAGCTGTGATGTCAGTTCCACATTGTATGGCTTTAAATGGAATGTTTTGGGTCTTATTACTCACAAAATTACCATGTCTTGCTGTTATTTTACTGGACATATTTGAGATAGTTATTATCATATTTTAGGTGTTGGTGTTTCTAAAGAGGAATGAAGTATCTAGAAAATAAGTGCCTTTGGAATTAACAACCAATATCATTTATAGTACATACAAATGTTTTTGTTTCCAACCCCCAGCCTTTTGGGTGCACAAAGTGAACTCTGAATCAGTTTGCTTAATGTTCAGACAATCATTTTCTTTATACTCCCTGCATACAAATGAACTTGGCACTTTGAGATTTTAAAAAAAGTTGACAGTTCTTGACCGTTACAGTTTCTGCTTAGTACATTCTACTTTATGAAATCAGTGTGC
Source organism: Myotis brandtii (assembly GCF_000412655.1). Taxonomy (NCBI): domain Eukaryota; kingdom Metazoa; phylum Chordata; class Mammalia; order Chiroptera; family Vespertilionidae; genus Myotis; species Myotis brandtii. Next base: position 69,739 of record NW_005355759.1, on the reverse strand, counting down.
CATTCAGAGTGCTCCAGTAAGTGTGAGGTCTGGATTTCAGAAGATAGAGGTTATCCAGGGTGTGTTACCCTCGCCCCAGTTAACCAGGTAGATTCCAGACACAAGGCTGCTTTCTTCCAGGAAGAGTGAGAAAGTAAAAGTGGCTCAGAGAATGTCTTTGGAATCAAGGCTTCATAGTGGGTATAGCATTCTGTTTTGTCTGAAATCCCAGATTTAGAGTATTCTTGATCTAAAGCCTGAACAGAAAGCAACTATATTGGACCTGCTCTTCAGTGAAGGACAGAGAATATCTCGTTTGTCAAATAATTGTAAATCTCTAGTCATTCAATAAATGTTAGTTGTACTCTTGGAATCAAACAATGATTTATTTGCAACCTTATTTTGCTAAGGATGCAGAGAAAATGAAATGAAAGTGATAAGCTCTCTGACCTTAAGGAATTGCTATTCAGTTCCTTACCATCCAAACTTTATGTTGGAGCCAGTTACTTTTTCATCAGTTAGCTTGAGGTCCTGTTCATTATTCATGATTTTTCTTGTACCTTCTCCCTCTTCATTCCTTTCCACCAACCCACATCCTATATAATCTTTAAGACACAAACTTTACTTCCTCTGTAAATCCTTTCTTACCAGCCCAACCTACAGGAACCACTCCCCTTTGAATTCCTATAGCACAACCTTTATGGTTCTACTCATTCAGTCAAACACCATATCCTGTATTGTGTTTTGTCAGGCAAATTTTCATGTATGTGTTTTATCTCCCCAAATAGATTTCACAAATGTTAGTCTCTCCCTCTCACCTCTATAACCAGCCAGACATGCTCCCCCAGAATGGCACTGCCTCCTATCTGTAGGAATGAGAAAAAATAACCTTGTGGAAAAGAACCATGCACCTAATAATTCCAAACATTCTATATAATAAAAACCTAATATGCAAATAGACCGAATGGTGAAATGACAGTGGAACGACCAGTTGCTATGATGTGCAGTGACTACCAGGGGACAGACGCTCAATTCAGGAGCCACCCCCAGCCCACAGGCCCCAGACCAGCCGAGGTGGGTGCCTGCAGGGAGCAGGGCCGGCTGGCAAGCGGACCAATGCTGCCCCCCCCAATCACCCCGCTGGTTGCCTCCTACAGAGGGAGGTGACTGGTAGTGGTGGCGAGGGGCAGGGCCAGTGAATGGGTGGCACCAGGCTGGCCAAGGCGGGTGCCAGTGGGGGGCCCCCCGATTGCCCCACTGGTCACCCCACAGATTGGCCCTGATCGCCCTATCCATGCACAAATTTTGTGCACCGGGCCTCTAGTATAATCATAAGTATATTACTCACTGGAAGATCAAGTTGGTAAGATATTAGTATAGGCTTAGGTATCTTGAACTGCTATCTAGAAATATGGTAAAGAATTGACTGAGACTAAGGACTCTTTTATATCTACTTATTGCTGCTATGTATGGGAATAAATAAGGTCCATTTGGTGCCCTTGAAGAAATATATTCTTTGAGGTAGAAAGCATTAATTTAACTTAGAACCTTGCCTAAATCTTGTGGTAGTATCTTAATTTTCCTCATGCATAATCACAGAGGTCTGGTTAGGTCTCAACAAATTAACTGATAAGGTAATTTTTTCTTCAATCAAGAGTCAATGGTTGTCTGAATGGGAGGTGATTGCACAGCCCAGAGATGCTTTTAAAAAACTAAGCTCTTGATGTGAAAGGTCTCTTATTTCAGAACCAGTGCTGTTGTACACAGTATGTATTTGGAAAATCTGAGTTATGATGAGGAGACAGGCTCCTATCAATCCTCTAAAAGGTATAGGGCAGTGGTTCTCAACCTTCCTAATGCCGCGACCCTTTAATACAGTTCTTCATGTTGTGGTGACCCCCAACCTTAAAATTATTTTTGTTGCTACTTCATAACTGTAATTTTGCTACTGTTATGAATTGTAATGTAAATATTTGATATGCAGGATGTATTTTCATTGTTACAAATTGAACATAATTAAAGCATAGTGATTAATCACAAAACAATATGTAATTATATATGTGTTTTCCAATGGTCTTAGGCGACCCCTGTGAAAGGGTCGTTTGACCCCCAAAGGGGTCGCGATCCACAGGTTGAGAACAGCTGGTATAGGGATTAGAGCAATATCTGTCATAGGATGGAAGTGTGCTTTGATAGGAGTGTCAATTATCTTCCTAAAACAAGATTTTTATCACAGCATGCTCCTTCTCAAAAACCATTATAGTTTCTTATCATCCATAAAATAGAGTTCTTATTCTTATATCTAAGGACCTACCTGATCTGACACCAATTTACCTGCTGAATTAATCTAGTAATAATCTTCCATAATGCAAGCCTATTTTGGAAAGGTTGCAGAATACTGAAATAAAGGTGAGAAGATCGCTGACTTTAAGGAGTTCCCATTCATCCTCTGCCATTTAAACTCTAGGCTACATTCCTCATATCCCTTGTATTTAGCTTGGAGTGACAGTACAATCTGTAACGTCTTCCTCTTCATTTCTTGCCGCTAATTCTAATCCTATGTAATATTTAAGGCCCCAAATCTACTTCCTCTGTAAAATCTTTCCTGACTAGCCCAGCCCATAGGAATCACACTCTCCTTTGAGTTCTTATAGCACAAACATTATGGTTCTATTTATTTGTTAGGCAACTTTTCATGTATGTGTCTTATCTTCCCAAATAAATGTAAGATCCTTGAATTCAGAGAAAATAATGCATAACTCCCCTTATGGGTCCAATGTCATACCTTTAATAAATATGCTCTCAACAAATACTAGTTTATTTCTTATATTTTTCCTGATGGATTATTTATCATGGCAGCAGAAAATACAAAATTGAAAGTAAATCAGAAACCTCTTCTACCTTGAGCAGTTACTAATGGTCTCAAACAAAAAAGTTTGCGTCTGCCCAAGTAAAGGAATAGAAAATTAGGGTATATTTAAGACCCATAATGTGCTAGAGTTTGAAGTCAATATTTTTTCTGGATAAGTGTCCAACATTTGACAAGAATGAGATTAATTCTTCTAAGCCCTGATTATCATTAACACCAAAACTTGTATTAGCAAGTGCAAGCAAATTTTTGTTTTTGTATTATACTTTTTAATTGATAAAAGTACCTCTTTGGGGATACATTCTATTTTTCCCTTTATTGAATAAGATATTACAAATGTGTCCTTATCCCCCCAATGTCACCTCATCCCCTCAATCCTGCCCTCACCCTCACCCCCTATTGTCCACATCCATCACTTATGCTTACATGCATGCATACAAGTCCTTTGGTTGATCT
>NW_005355759.1:63331-65851 GCF_000412655.1 Myotis brandtii | reverse complement strand
AACAAATCAACAAAGGACAAGTGTTGGAGAGGATGTGGAGAAAAGGAACACTCGTGCACTGCTGGTGAGTATGCAGACTGGTGCAGCCACTGTGGAGAACAGTATGGAGTTTCCTCAAAAAACTAAAAATGGAACTTCCATTTGATCCAGTGATCCCACTTCTAGGAATATGTCCCAAGAAACCAGAAACACCAATCAGAAAGGGGATACATTCTATTAAAATTATCAAAATAAAATAAAGAGTTGATTTTCAGTCTCATTACCTGGAACTAAAAAACAATTTTGTTGTTTAAGAAACTTGTTTTATCCTGCTGAATTTTAAAAAAATGTTGTTCTTGTCACAGTTTGTGCACTGATATAGAGTCACTGGAATTGGTTATGCATAATTATTTTGTAACTTACAACTTGATCCTGACCTGGAGCCACCTGCTCTATTCTTAAAACAGGAAGATGGTTTCAGAGAAGAGCTTGATGGAAGAGCAAGGTGATAAGAGAAAAGAACTGGTTCTTCCTACATTACTTGGAAATAAAGGAGCTAAACTTAATGGATAGAAGTCCTAAGTTACAATTGACAGATGCTAACCTTGGTATTTGTATCAAAAACAAAACTGAGTTTAGTTCCTGTCAGAAAACTAAAAAATAGATGTGGTTGAAAATATTTTCTGAAGACTCCAATCTGGGTTCTGGCTGGGGGATATTTAAAAGAAGATTAATATGAGTTTAGGTTCATTCTATATAACAGGGGGATCTGGGAAGTTCCCTGTAAATTCTGAAACAACTTTTCTCTGGGAAGTTCTAACCCTCTCTGTCAGGGTTAAGTCTAGACTCATAAGAAATTTCATGAATACCATCCAGAGCTCAGGTGATCTGCTTTCCTTACAGCTTGGGCAAATTAACACCTGTTGGAGTACTTATTTCTTGAACCTGCTTGACTATACCAATTGTTGGAGTAAGTTCTGCCTTGATTCTGCTCAACTATGCCTACTGTGGAGTCTCAGTTCCTCTGCCAGGAACTGGACCTCCTTGGACGCTGGATGTTAGATGAGAAGACATGAGAAGTTATAGGCATATAGAAGAGTCTTTATTGCAGCCCAAGTAGCCATTGCTAACAAGAAGCTATCAGACAAAACAATTCTTCAAAGTAGCTCTACAAAGTAGCTGCAAACATAGGAGCTAGTATAGGAGCCCCCAACATAGGAGCTACACAAAGCAGCCGCACTAACACAGTAGCTATTATAAGCATAGTAGCCTGATCAAGCAGCTGCACCCTACATAAAAGCAGCCTCAGCAAACATAGGAGCCATACCAAGCAGCCACAAACATAGTAGCCATTGCAAACAAAGTAGCTCGATCAAGTGGCCTTGCACTTGCTGGTCAACAACATCTTTATACTAACTTAGACAAAAGAGGCTTCTTGCCAAATAGTGACATCAGTACATGGGCTACAGACAGGCATGCCTGTGCAGTGTATACAGTGCAATCACTGTGTCCTTGCTTTTGTACCTGCATATGACAAATTGGCCTTGAGCATCTGGTGTATTCTGGACAGGGACCCCACACTCCAATTAGCCTTGAACATCGCGTACTTTGATTAGGGTCCCCACAACACCTTATGGGAGAGTGTGTTGGAAGATGTTGTCTTGCAATTATAGTATACATTATTACATAGTTCAACTTGGGATTCTCTGTGACTGAACACCAGCATGACAACTGCAGGTCACTTGAAGTTGCTTATTTGAGTCAATATAAAAAAACAACAACAAAACTCTCACACCTCTTTGGTAAGATATTACAGAGTAAATTTTCCTAAGGAGTAGGTTGTATTTCCATTTATCCTAAAATATTTCTGGATGAAAACTTCTCTGGAACTAGCTAATATTGTTATTCAATCAGTGGTGTTGATAAAAGAGTTACACCCTTGCAAATGGAAAAAAAAAGTCATTGTACTACTGTTGGAGTCTTTGTCAAAATCTCTGTTAAATTCACCGCCTAAAGAGCATACAATATAGTCAAGACAGTCTCTTCAATAAATGGTGTTGGGAAAATTGGACAGATACATGCAAAAAAAATGAAACTAGACCACCAACTTACACCATACACAAAAATAAACTCAAAATGGATAAAGGACTTAAACATAAGATGGGAAACCATAAAAATGTTAGAGGAATCCACAGGCAGCAAAATATCAGACATATGTTGTAGCAATATCTTTACTGATACAGCCCCTAGGACAATGGAAATAATATCCTTGATACAAGTTGTTATCATTTATAACAACTATAAATGATATTGGTTGTTAATTCCAAAGGCACTTATTTTCTAGATACTTCATTCCTCTTTAGAAACACCAACACCTAATTTTGTGAGTAATAGTCCCAAAATAAACAAATGGGACTACGCGAAAATAAAAAGCTTCTGCACAGCAAAAGAAACCATCAACAAAACAACAAGAAAGCCCACTGCATGGGAGAACATATTTGCCAATGTTATCTCTGATAAGGGTTTAATCTCCAACATTTA
>NW_005355759.1:49142-62857 GCF_000412655.1 Myotis brandtii | reverse complement strand
GCACAATTTACAATAGCTAAGATTTGGAAACAACCTAAGTGCCCATCAGCAGATGAGTGGATTAAAAACCTGTGGTACATCTACACAATGAAATACTATGCTGCTGTAAAAAAGAAGGAACTGTTACCATTTGTAACAGCATGGATAGACCTGGAGAGCATTATGCTAAGCGAAATAAGCCAGGTGGAGAAAGATAATTATCACATGAGTTCACTCATTTGTGGAATATAATGAACAACATAAACTGATGAACAAAAATAGAGCCAGAGTCATAGAAGCATCAAACGGACCTTCCAACCTAAGAGGGAAGGCGGGGGGAAAGGGTAAGAGATCAACCAAAGGACTTGTATGCATGCATATGAGCATGACCAATGAAACAAACAGTAGGGGGTGAAGGCATGTGCTGGGGAGTTGGAGCGGCTGGTGAGAGGTCAATGGGGGGAAAAGGAGACTTATTTAATACTTTAAAAAATAAAGAATTTAAATTAAAAAATTCACTGCCTAGAGAATATTGATTGTAGCTAGCTGCTTTATGTACTAAGGATGCTGTATCTACACTAATAAAAGAGAAACATGCAAATTGGTGTCATTCCGCTATGCCCACCAGCCAATCAGAGTGACTATGCAAATTAACCCAACAAAGATGGCAGTTAATTTGCATACACAGGCACAGAGCGAAGACTGAAGGCTCCGGCCAGAGTGAAGAGTGAATACTGAAGACTGAAGACTGAAGACTGAAGAGGCTTGGCTTCTCCGCTGTGGCCGGACCAAAGGCCTGGGTCCCAGGTACCGGAGGAAAACCGGTGCTGGCAGCCAGGGGAAGGAAGGCCTATTGTGCGAATCTTCGTGCAACGGGCTTCTAGTTTTAAATAAATGTCCATTATCAAATAGTTCAGCAACTAATATGAAAGGGACAATGAGTGAAAATGGCATAGGCTTTGTTACCTGCTAAAAGAATAAAAGGATATAGAGCATTCAGAAGGCATCAGAGCCATAAAGATAAAAAGAATATTGAGAATTCACCTCAATAAGAAAATATTAGGCAACTATAATTACCCTCCAGAAGGCTGGGGGCTTCTTTATGGGTTTCACATAAAGGCAGACTTTCACTTACAGAAGTGTGCATTTATGAATCACACCCATATTATTACCCATGACATTTATGGGAGGCAGGGACATAAATTCTACCCATCAAATTTGGAGGAAATAGATTCCAATTTTGAATAGAGAAGCTGGTTTTGCTTAGTGGTTAGACCGTTGGCCTGTGAACCAAAAGGTCCCGGGTTCAATTCTGGTCAAGGGCATGTACTTCAGTTGCAGGCTCCTCCCCGGCCTGGGCCTTGGTCAGGGCTTGTGCAGGAGGCAACCAATCGATGTGTTTCTCTCACATCGATATTTCTCTTTTTCCCTCTCTCTTCCACTCTCTCTAAAAATTAATGGAAAAATATTCTCGGGTGAGGATTAAAATAAAAGAGAGAGAGATATTGTAATATCTAATTTTTTTTTATAAATGACAGGAAAATTTGTATTAAGTAATGTGTTCAATTCCCAATCCGGGCGCATACCTAGACTTCGGGTACAATCCCTGGCCAGGGCACATATGGGAAGCAACCGATTGATGTTTCTCTCACATCTCTCTCTCTCACATCTCTCTCTCTCTCTCTCTCTCTCTCTCTCTCTCTCTCTCTCTCTCCCTCCCTCCCTCTTCTCTCTCCCTTCTTCTGTATAAAATCAATAAATCTTCCAGTGAATATTTAAAAATAAACAAAAACAAACAAGAAACTTCAATGTAGCCCTATGTCTCTCAAAAGACTTAAAATCTCTTCAGAATACATCAATCTGTCACTTTTGATTTGCAGATTTCATGCATGAATACATTAATTAAAGACTCTGTAAAAATCTCATCACAAAAGCCTATTTAAATCTGTTAAGAGGAATGGCAGCATGGCAGATTCCCTTTATATCTCCCTTTGAAGTTAAAACAATTTGAACAGCTATAATTCAACAAAGAGTTCCCGGCTCAATGCACAAACATATCTGTAAGATCCATGCGTTGAAACATGTGAAGTCGGGTAAGTAGGAGCAAACGGGGGAGATTGGAAGGAAGAAGAGTTGATACCAGCCATAGACACAGCCCTGCAGCCCAGAGCTCTCTGGATGGCTAGCACAGAAAGGGGAGGAATCAGATTGTGGCTGGCACTCCCTTCAGTCAAGAGGAGCAAAGAGATGTAGTAAGCATTTCTGCATGTTTGGGTAGTATGAGCTACAGCTGAGCACAGAGACCTAGATATAGATGAAGCACAGATGTGTGGCCATGGTTATCTGGAAATCAGTATTTCAGACAGAGAAGCAAAGGCAAAAAGCCTGGTGGCCTTCCCCACCTTCTCAGAGCTTGCCTCCATTCACCCTTCTTGTCCAGTTGCAGAGCACATTATCTGCAAACACAGGAACTGGTACTAAACACTTTTTCCCTGAGTGAAGGACACATTCTGAAACTAATTCCAGTGTCAGGTGGAAGTGTAATAGGGCAAAGCAACAAAGGAGGAGACCAGGTTCCCCGAGCACACCCCAACTCCATGCATTACACTGTGCAGCTGGCAATGTCTGGCTGTGGAGCACAGCACTGGGATTTCACAGAATTAGAACTCAATTGCCCACTGCAATCAGCTGCATTGTTAGTCCCCTGGGCCCTGTGTGACCAAATCACAGGGAGCTATCCAACTTCCCAGGGAACACAAGCCATTTTCCACTACCCTGAAGAGATTTGAAAAGCCAGAGGAGTGCATGAGAGCTAAAAAAAAAAAAAAAAAAAAAAAAAAACACCTTGTGATTCAGTGCCACCTACTGAAAAACAATAGAAGGACTTCTTATTGTCAACCTACTAGAGAACTGCCACTTATACATAAATGCCTAGACAGACAAGGAATTCATCAAATGCTATGAATAACCAAGGCAGTTCAGAAAGAAAATGAAAAAATATTCAGAAAATAAACTTAAAGACATAGAAATATGTGATTGAAATAAAAGAGAATTCAAGATTGCTTTTCTGAAAAAACTCAGCTAGATGCAAGAAAATACAGATAGGCAATTAAATTAACTCAGAAAATAAATAAACAAAAGGAGAACTTTACCAAAGATACTGAAACTTTAAAGCAGAACCAAATAGAAATTCAAAAGATGAACTCAAAGAGATAAACATAAACTAGTGATCAAAGTACATAGAGCTGACTAGAAAGAGAAAATAATTAGTGACATCAAAGATAGAAATCTAAAAATAAAGAAATAAAGCTAGAAATGATACAGAGGGGAAAAAGGAGGAGACTTGAGAAAAAAATGAAAGAACTCTATGAGAACTATCTGACTCCAAAAAAAGAGCATTATAATAATAATGGGCATAATAAAAAGAAAAGTGAGAGAGAAGGAAACAAATACCCTATTAAAACAAATAGTTGATGAGAACTTCTTAGACCTATGGAAAGAACTAGATCCTCAAATTCAAGAAGCAAACAGAACACCTAATTATCTCAATCCAAAGAGGCCTTTTCCAAGGAACATTGTGTTAAAACAGTAAACAATTAAGGACAAAGAATGAATTTTCAAGGAAGCCAGGGAAAAGAAGAAAGTAACCTATAAAGGAAAGCCCATTAGTTTATCACATAACTTCTCAGCAAAATCTCAACAAGCAAGAAGAGAGTGGAACCAAATATTTAAACTATTGGAAGAGAGAAATTACAAGCCAAGAATAATATATCTAGGAAAGTTTTTTTTTGTTTGTTTTGTTTTGTTTTGTTTAAAGGAGAAATAAAGACTTTGTAGACATACAGAAGCTGAGGAAACTTACCACCAGAAGACCTCCACTGCAGGAAATACCTGGAGACTAATAGGGTGGGCGAGGTTGGAAAAGGAGTTGACCCAGCAACCAGGGGCGGCAGGCCAAGAGAGGAGGGAGTGCTAGGAACAGAACCTCAGAAGATAGAGACCCAGAACCCAGGCTGGGCTTCACAGCCTGGAGCACTGGAGCCAAGACCTGCGGCCCATGTAACATCCAGCCGTGAAAGGCAGCAGGGCTGCTAGCCTTAGCGGAGTCTGGAGTTGAACAGAGAGAAAGCCTCCGTTTCATTTGTTTTGTTTTTTAAACCCAGAGCACAGGAGTTTTCATTTGCACTACTCACCTGGAGACACTGGGGTGGGAAGCATTGTGGGGAGACTTGGAAAAATGGCAGCCTGAAACATTTGGGCATAGGCCCACAAACGGAAAGGGCCATTTTTTTTCTGAGAGGAGCTAGCCACTCCCAGCAGCCACAGGGCAGGTAAAAGGAAAAACCTTGTGCTAGATGATACAGCACACACCACCCACAGGAGCCCTGCCTGCCATACCCTGCATTTTAAACTTTTCAGAGGAAACAAAAGCAGAGGCCAAACCTACAGGTTTGAACAGTCTCAGGAGCCCTCAGTGACTAGATTGGGGGAGGACCCATTTCTGCCACTATCTTAGGCACCAGTCTAGTCTGGTACTTTCCCTGCAAAGAAGAACTGATAAACAATCCCCGTTGGTCTCCATACAAAGATCTCTGTCCAGCCAAGAGAAGAGTAATATGTTGGGCCACTTGCAGAGAAGTAGCTCTGGGACAGGGAAACACACCCACCATATACCCTGAAAGCTAAATAGCACCTCCCCCACCTAAAGGCTTTTCAGAAACAGACTTTTCAGTGATTAAGATTGACAGTGGACTAGCAGGAAAAGGCTGGCAGAAGTAGAGCTCAGGGAGCCAGGGGAAGTTTGCTGACCTAGTCCTGGGCCCCTTGCTGCTAACAAACCTACTTTAGAGGGCATTTTGGCTCCTTTTGCAGGCAACCAAAGCCTGTGGAGACAGACACAAATGGTGGATCAGTGGATTGCTTGGAGCTTCAAGCAGGTTTCTGAAAGCCAAAGTATAGTGCCTGACAGTGGTTAGCCCATACACACCTAACAGAAAGCCCAGAATTGGCAGAGAGAACAGAAAAGTGGGATCCAAAACCAGCTCACATGGGACACTAAACTCAGCTTAAAAAAATGCCACGTGACTTTTTTTACATTTTTTTCCTCTCCTTTTTTCTTTACTCTTTTTTCCTCCCTTTTTTCTTCTGTTTTACTTTTTTTGTTTTTTTCTTTCATTTTTTCCATTTTAAAATTTATCTTCTTTATCTATCTGCTTTATTGATTTGTTATTATTCTAGTCTGTTGTTTCATTCATATATCTAATATTCCTCTTGACTTTTCCTATTCAATTGTTTTCCTGTTTCTTTTATTCACTACTCAATTTTTTTCTCTTTTCTTTTGCTCCTGCTTTCACATCTTTTTTCTTTTTCTTATTTTAGTTCTATCAGCTTTCTCCTCTATTTTCCTTCTCAGGTATTTTTTTTGTATTTTATTTTTACTTATTTTTTCCCTCCTTTATTTTAAACAGTTTTTCTTCCCCTGCTCCCCTAATATTTTATTTTTATTTCCTTTATTTCAGATCTGCATCTACATATTCTGTCCTCCCCATTTTTGTTGTTTTTGTTTGTTTGTTTGTGGGGGTTTTTTTTGTTTATTTGCTCCTCGTATTTTTCTTTCTTTCTTTTTTTCTATGATTCTTGCTCTCTTTACTCTTTCCTCATTCTCTCTGGTGGTTGCTTTTATTGGTGCTTCAGGGGTCTTGTATACATTTTTATTGTTGTTGTTTCTTCTGTTTCATATCTTGTAGCATTGTATTTTGTTCTGTTTGGTCAGCACCTCCACAACAGCTCACACGATGTGATTGGGGATGAACCACATAGTCAGCCAGCCTGAGAGGAGACTCCATTCATGAATGGGACAATAATATTCAAGAACCAAGTACAATAGAATAATCCAAATAACTCGTGTAAGGAGCTTTACTAGAGCACCCAGCTCAGTAGATCTAAGAGACTGCACCACTGGGTCCCACAAAATACCAACTACATAAGACCACCCCACAAAATCTGGGAGGCACAGCAGTTTGATCTAATATATAGAAACAAAAACGAAGGGACAGCAAAAATGGGGAGGCAAAGAAACAACCCCAAATGAAAGAAAAAGAGGAATTGTCAGAGAAGGAACTAAATGAAATGGAGGTAAACAAGCTGCCAAATAAAGAATTCAGATTAATTGTAAGAAGAGTACTCAAACAGTTCAGTGAGAACTACAAGCAAATTAATGAGAATGATAAGGGTCTTCATGAGAGTGACACCAACATGAAAAGAGAGCTTGAAGCAACAAATAATAATCAATTTGAAATGGGGAATGACATGGTTGAAATAAAGAACACCCTAGAAAAATTCAACAGTAGATTAGAAGAAGCTGAGAACCAAATCAGTTAATTAGAAGACAAGGTAGGAAAAAAAAGAAACACCCATTCAGACCAGTAAATGGAAAGAAAAATTAAAACAGGAGGAGAGTCTACAGGAGCTTTGGGACAACATGACACATAACAACATTTGCATTATAGGTGTACCAGAAGATGGAGAATCCAAGAAAGGCATAGAGAACCTGTTTGAAGAAATAATGTCAGAAAATTTCCCTAACCTGGGGAAGGAAATAGTCATTCAAGCTCAGGAAACACAGAGAGTCCCAATCAAGATGAACCACAAAAGACCCACACATAGGCACATATTAATTAAAATGGCAAATATTAAAGACAAAGAAAGAATCATAAAGGATATGAGAATCAGAAAGTTACCTATAAGGAAGATCCCATTAGACTGTCAGCCGAATTCTCATTAATAACACTCCAGGCCAGAAGGTAATGGCCAAAGTATACAAAGTAATGAAAACCAAGGGACTGAACCCAAGACTACTCTATCCAGCAAGGCTATCATTCAAAATCAAAGGTGAAATAAAGATCTACGCAGACAAAAAAAAAGGCTAAAAGAGTTTATTACCATAAAACACCATGGCAAGAAATGCTAAAGGGGCTGTAGTAAGAAGAATAAATAAAGAGAAAGAGAACACAAGCATAAAGAATAAGAATGGCAATAAATAAGTACCTATCAATAATAACTTGAAATGTAAATGGCTAAATTGCTCCAATCAAAAGACATAGGGTAGCTGAGTGGATAACAAAACATGACCCATATATATGCTGTCTATAAGAGACCCACCTCAGCAAAAAGGACTCACACAGAATGAAAGTGAAGGGATGGAAACAAAAATTTCCATGTGAATGGAAATGAAAAAAACAACAACACCTGAGATAGAAATACTCATATATGTCAAAAGAGACTTCCAAGTGAAGACCATAAGGAGAGATAATGAAGGCCACTTTATAATACTAAAGGGATTGATACAACAAGAGGATATAACTATGGTAAACATATCTACACCCAATACAGGAGCATCCAAATACATTAAAAAAACACCCCACAACTTCTGGAGGATTTTAAGGGAAGAGATTGATAGCAATACAATCATAGTAGGAGACTTTAACACTCCATTGACTTCACTGAATAGACCTTATAGACCAGCGGTTCTTAACCTGTGGGTCGCAACCATCAGAAAACATATATAGCATATCAGATATTTATATTACAATTCATAACAGTAGCAAAATTACAGTTATGAAGTAGCAACAAAAATAATTTTATGATTGGAGGTCACCACAACATGAGGAACTGTATTAAAGGGTTTCGGCAGTAGGAAGGTTGAGAACGACTGTTCTAGACAAAAAGTAAAGCAATCCTACATGACAAACCAGATCAGATGGAATTAATTGATATTTTCAGAACATATCATCCCAAAACTTCAGAATATACATTCTTCCCAAGGGCATATGGCACATTTTTAAAGAGAGACTATATATTATGACACAAACTAAGTCTGTTCAACTTTTAAAAGACTGAAATCATATCAAGCATCTTCTCAGATCAAAATGACATAAAATTATAAATCAACTACAATACAAACACTCAAAAACATTCAAACACATGGAGGCTAAATAGCATGTTATTAAACAATGAATGAGTTACCAAAGAGATAAAAAAGAAATAAAAAAACATCCTGGAAACAAATGAAAATAAATATGCAACAACCCAAAATCCATGGGACACAGTGAAAGCAGTCCTATCATGGAAGTTAATAGCACTGCATGCCCACCTCAAAAAAAACCAAGAAAAACATTTTTTTAATTGTTTTATTGCTTAAAGTATTACAAAGAGTATTACATATGTCTCCTTTTCATCCCGCCTTTAACAATTTCATTGACTGGCTTATTTCACTTAGCATAATGCTCTCCAGTTCCATCCATGCTGTTGCAAATGGTAAGAGTTCCTTCTTTTTTACAGCAGCATAGTATTCCATCGTGTAGATGTACCACAGTTTTCTAATCCATTCATCTACTGATGGGCACTTAGGCTGTTTCCAGATCTTAGCTATGGTGAATTGTGCTGCTATGAACATATGGGTGCACATATCCTTTCTGATTGGTGTTTCTGGTTTCTTGGGATATATTCCTAGAAGTGGGATCACAGGGTCAAATGGGAGTTCCATTTCCAGTTTTTTGAGGAAACTCCATACTGTCTTCCATAGTGGCTGCACCAGTCTGCATTCCCACCAGCAGTGCACAAGTGTTCCTTTTTCTCCACATCCTCTCCAGCACTTGTCGTTTGTTGATTTGTTGATGATAGCCATTCTGACAGGTGTGAGATGGTACCTCATTGTTGTTTTGATTTGCATCTCTCGGATGATTAGTGACTTTGAGCATGTTTTCATATGTCTCTTGGCTTTCTGAATGTCCTCTTTTGAAAGGTGTCTATTTAGATCCTTTGCCCATTTTTTGATTGGATTGTTTATCTTCTTTTTGTTAAGTTGTATGAGTTCCCTATAAATTTTGGAGATTAGGCCCTTATCAGATATGACGTTGGCAAATATGTTTTCCCACGCAGTGGGTTTTCTTGTTGTTTTGTTGATGGTTTCTTTTGCTGTGCAGAAGCTTTTTATTTTGATGTAGTCCCATTTGTTCATTTTCTCTTTAGTTTCAACTGCCCTAGGAGCTGTATCAGTGAAGAAATTGCTTTGGCATATGTCTGAGATTTTGTTGCCTTTGGATTCTTCTAGAATTTTTATGGTTTCCTGTCGTACATTTAAGTCCTTTATCCATTTTGAGTTTATTCTTGTGTATGGTGTAAGTTGGTGGTCTAGTTTCATTTTCTTGCATATATCTGTCCAATTTTCCCAACACCATTTATTGAAGAGACTATCTTGGCTCCATTGTATGTTCTTGCCTCCTTTGTCAAATATTAATTGAGCATATTGGTTCGGGCTGATTTCTGGGGTCTCTATTCTATTCCATTGATCTATATGTCTGTTCTTGTGCCAGTACCAGGCAGTTTTGAGAACAGTGGCTTTGTAATACAGCTTGATATCTGGTATTGAGATCCCACCTACTTTGTTCTTTCTCAGGATTGCTGCAGCTATTCGGGGTCTTTTTTTATTCCAGATGAATTTTTGGAGAGTTCGTTCTAGATCTGTGAAGTATGCCGTTGGTATTTTAATGGGAAGTGCGTTGAATTTATAGATTGCTTTGGGTAGTATGGACATTTTAATGATGTTGATTCTACCAATCCATGAACACGGTATGTTCTTCCATCTGTTTATGTCTTCCTCTATCTCTTTTTTCAACGTCCTGTAGTTTTCTGAGTAGAGGTCTTTTACCTCTTTAGTTAAGTTTATTCCTAGGTAGCTTAATTTTTTTGGTGCGATGGTAAATGGGATTGTTTTTATAATCTCTCTTTCTGAAAGTTCACTATTGGTGTATAGAAATGCCTCAGATTTCTTGGCATTAATTTTGTATCCTGCTACTTTGCCAAATTCATGTATTAAGTCTAGTAGTTTTTTGATGGAGTCTCTAGGGTTTTGTATGTATAATATCATGTCGTCTGCAAATAAGGACAGTTTTACTTCCTCTTTTCCAATTTGGATGCCTTTTATTTCTTCTTCTTGTCTAATTGCAATGGCTAATACTTCCAGTACTATGTTGAACAGGAGTGGTGAGAGTGGGCATCCCTGTCTTGTTCCTGTTTTTAGGGGAAATGGTGTTAGTTTTTGTCCATTGAGTATGATGTTGGCTGTGGGTTTGTCATATATGGCTTTTATTATGTTGAGGTATGATCCTTCTATTCCCACCTTGCTGAGAGTTTTTATCAAAAATGGGTGTTGGATTTTGTCAAATGCTTTTTCTGCATCAATTGATATGACCATGTGGTTTTTTTCTTTCAATTTGTTTATGTGATGTATCACGTTTATTGATTTGCGTATATTGTACCATCCTTGCATCCCTGGGATAAATCCTACTTGGTCATGGTGTATGATCTTTCTGATGTACTGCTGGATCCGATTTGCTAAGATTTTGTTGAGGATTTTGGCATCTATGTTCATGAGGGATATTGGCCTGTAATTCTCTTTCATTGTGTTGTCTTTACCTGGTTTTGGTATTAGGGTGATGCTGGCTTCATAGAATGAGCTTGGAAGTGTTCCTTCCTCTTGGATTTTTTGTAGTAGTCTGAGGAGGATAGGTTTTAGTTCTTCCTTGAATGTTTGGTAAAACTCCCCTGTGAAGCCGTCTGGTCCTGGGCTTTTGTTTGCTGGAAGCTTTTTGATGACTGCTTCAATTTCTTCCATAGTTATTGGCCTATTGAGATTTTTAGATTCTTCCTGATTGAGTGCTGGAATGTTGTATTTTTCTAGGAATTTGTCCATTTCCTCCAGGTTGTCTAGTTTGTTGGAGTAGAGCTGTCCATAGTATTTTTTAACAATCATTTGTATTTCTGTGGGGTCTGTTGTTATTTCGCCTCTATCGTTTCTGATTTTGTTTATTTGGGTCCTCTCTCTTTGCTTTTTGGTGAGCCTGGCTAGAGGTTTGTCGATCTTGTTTATCCTTTCAAAGAACCAGCTCTTGGTTTCATTGATTTTCTGTATTGTTTTTTTGGTCTCTATGTCATTTATTTCTGCTCTAATCTTTATTATCTCCTTCCTTCTGCTCACTCTGGGGTTTTCTTGTTGCTCTCTTTCTAATTCTTTGAGCTGTAGATTTAGATGATTTACTACCATTTTTTCTTGTTTTTTGAGGTAGGCCTGTAGAGCTATAAACTTCCCTCTCAGGACTGCTTTCATTGTGTCCCATAGGTTTTGGATTGTTGTGTTTTCATTGTCATTAGTTTCCAGGATGTTTTTAATTTCTTCTTTGATCTCATTGGTAACCCAATCAATATTAAATAACATGCTATTCAGCTTCCAAGTGTTTGAGTATTTTGGGTTGTTTTTATTGTAGTTTATTTCTAATATTATGCCCTCTGGTCTGAGAAGATGCTTGGTAATAAATTATCTAACCTTACAACTCCAAGAGTTAAAAAGAGAGCAACAAGAAAAACCCAGCGTAAGCAGAAGAAAGGAAATAATAAAGATCAGAGCGGAGATAAATGACAGAGTCCAAAAAAGAAAAATCAATACAAAATATCAACAAAACCAAGAGCTGGTTCTTTAAAAGGATAAACAAGATTGATGAACCTCTAACCAGGCTCACCAAGAAGCAAGGACAGATGACTCAAATAAACAAAATCATAAATGAAAGAGGTGAAGTAACAACTGATCCCACAGAAATAAAAACAATTATGAAAAAATGCTATGAACAACTCTATTCACCAAAATGGACGACCTAGACAAAATGATCATATTCCTAGAAAAATACAAGCTCACTAAACTCAATCAAGAAGAATAAAAAAAAACCTGAATAGGCTGATAACTACCAAAGAAATTGAAGCAGCAATCAAAAATCTTCCAGCAAACAAAAGCGTTCTGCTGCATGGCTTTACAGGGGAGTTCTACCAAACATTCAAAGATGAACTAAAACCTATCCTCCTCAGACTATTCCAAAAAATTCTAGAGGAAGGCACACCTCTAAGCTCTTACTATGAAGCCAGCATTATCCTAATCCCAAAATCAGATAAAGGCACCACAAAAAAGAGAAGTACAACATTGATGAACATAGATGCTAAAATCCTCAACAAAATTCTAGCAAATTGAATTCAGCATTGCATTAGAAAGATCATACATCATGACCAAGTGGGATTTATTCCGGGGATGCAAGAATGGTACAATATTTGCAAATTAACAAATGTGATACATCACATAAACAAACTGATTGACAAAAATCACATAATCATATCAATCGATGCAGAAAAAGCATTTAACAAAATCCAACACCCTTTCTTGATAAAAACTTTCAGCAAAGTGGGAATAGAGGGATCATACCTCAACATAATAAAAGCTTTATATGACAAATCTACAGCCAACATTATTCTGAATGGGCAAAAACTAAACTCATTTCCACTAAGAACAGGAATAAGACAGGGATGCCCACTTTCACCACTCCTGTTCGATATAGTACTAGAAGTGCTAGCAATACTGATCAGATAAAATGAAGAAATAAAAGGAATCCAAATTGGAAAAGAAGTAAAACTGTCCTAATTTGCAGATGACATCATACTATACATATAAAACCCCAAAAACTCCATAAAAAAAAACTATCAGACCTAATAAATTAATTTTGCAATGTAGCAGGATACAAAATTAACACCCAGAAATCTATGGCCTTTTTATACACCAATAATGAACTCACAGAAAGAAAAACAAAAAAAACTCTCATTTTCCATTGCACCAAAAAAATTAAGATACCTAGGAATAAACTTAACTAAGAACATAAAAGACCTATACTCAGAAAACTACAGGATATTGAAAAAAGAGATAGGGGAAGAAATAAACAAATGGAAGGACATAACATGTTCTTGGATTGGTAGAATCAACATCATTAAAATGTCCATACTACCCAAAACAATCTATAGATTCAATGCAATCCCCATTAAAATACCAACGGCATATTTCAAAGATCCAGAACAAACACTCCTTAAATTCATCTGGAATAAAAAAAGACCCTGAATAGCCACAGCAGTCCTGAGAAAGAAGAAGAAGGTTGGAGGGATCACAATATCAGATATCAAGCTATATTACCAAGCCACAGTTCTCAAAAATGCCTGGTACTGACACAAGAACAGACATATAGACCAATGAAACAAAGCAGGGAACCCAGAAATCGACCCTAGCCATTATGCTCAATTAATATTTGACAAAGGAGGCAAGAGCATACAATAGAGTCAAGACAGTTTCTTCAATAAATGGTGCTGGGAAATTTGGTCAGATACATGCAAAAAAATGAAACTAGATCACCAACTTACACCATACACAAAAACATACTTAAATGGCTAAAGGACTTAAATGTAAGATGAGAAACCATAAAAGTCCTACAAGACTCCATAGGCAGCAAAATAGCAGACATATGTCATAGAGATATCTTTACAGACACAGCTCCTAGGGCAATGGAGACTAAGGAGAAAATAAACAAATGAGACTACATGAAAATAAAAAGCTTCTGCACAGCAAAAGAAACCATCAACAAAACAAGAAGAAAGCCCACTGCATGGGAGAACATATTTGCCAATGATATTTCCGATAAGGGTTTAATCTCCTAAAATTACAGAGAACTCATACAACTTAACAAAAGGAAGATAAACAATCCAATCAAAAAATGGGCAAAGTATCTAAATAGACCCTTTTCAAAAGAGGACATACAGAAGGCCCAGAGACATATGAAAACATGCTCAAAGTCACTAATCATCCGAGAGATGCA
>NW_005355759.1:44328-48359 GCF_000412655.1 Myotis brandtii | reverse complement strand
AATGACAAGTGCTGGTGAGGATGTGGAGAAAAAGGAACCCTCGTGCACTGCTGGTCTGAATGCAGACTGGTGCAGCCACTGTGGAAACAGTATGGAGTTTCCTCAAAAAGTTAAAAATGGAACTCTCATTTGACCCAGTGATACCACTTCTAAGATTATATCCCAAGAAACCAGAAACACAAGTCAGAAAGGATATATGCACCTATATGCACCCCTATGTTCATAGCAGCACAATTTACAATAGCTAAGATTTGAAAACAGAATAAGTGCCTATCAGCAGATGAGTGGATTAGAAAACTGGTACATCTGCACAATGGAATATTATGCGGCTATAAAAAAGAAGGAACTTTTACCATTTGTAACAGCATGGATGGAACTGGAGAGCATTATGCTAAGCGAAATAAGCCAGTCGGAGAAAGATAAATATCACATGATCTCACTCATATGTGGGATATAATGATCAATATAATTTGATGAACAAGAATAGATTCTGAGACAAATGGTAGGGGGCGGGTTAGAGAGCAACCAAAGGATGTACATGCATGTATATTATCATTACCAATGGACACAGGCACTGGGGCAGTGGGGGCTTACCCGGGGTAGGAATGGCTGAGGGTGGTCAATTGGGATAAAGGAGACATATGTAAAACTTTAGACAATAAAAAAATTAAAAAATAAAAGTCGTAGTATATTTACACAATGGAATACTACGCTGCTGTAAAAAAAAATAAAGAACTCTTAGTATTTACAACAGCATGAATGGACCTGGAAAGCATTATGCTAAATGAAATAAGTCAATTTGAGAAAGGTAAGTATCACATGATCTCACTCATTTGTGGAATTTAATAAACACATAAACTGATGAATAAAAATAGATCTAGAGACACACAATCATCAAACAGACCATCAAACCTCAGAGGAAATGCATGAGAGAGTGAGGGGGGGATTTAGGGGATAAGAGATCAACCAAAGAACTTGTATGCATATAAGCCTAACCAATGGACACAGACAATGGTGGGGGGTGAAGGCTGGGTCTGAGGGCAGGGCCAGTTTGAGAGAGGACAATGTGGGGGAAGGGGGATATATGTAATACTTTCAACCATAAAGAATTAAAAAAAACTACAATGACACAGCATCTCATACTTGTTACAATGGCAGGTATCAATAAGGAAAAAACTAACAATTGTTGCAGAGGTTGTAGAGAAATAGGAACTCTGCTGGTGAGAATGTAAACTAGTATAGCTATCATAGAAAACATTTTAGAGGCTCTTCAGAAAATCAAGAATAGAGTTATCATATGACCTGCAATTCCCCTTCTGAGTGCCAAAATATCTGAAAACATTTATTTGCAAAGATATATGCACCCCTATGCTCATTGCAGCATTATTCACAATGGCCAAGACATGTAAACAACAGATATGTCCTTCACAGAGTATTGGATGAAGAAGCTGCGGTACATATGTACAATGGAATACTATTCAGCCATAAGAAAAATTGAAATATTGCCATTTGATCCAACATAGATGGATCTTGAGTTTATAATGCAAAGCATAGTAAGTCAGACAGAAAAATTCAAGAACCATATCATTTCACTCATATGTGGTCTATAAAACTGAAAGTAACAGATGAAAAAATGAGAAAGGTAAACCAACAAAAAACTCATAGACACAGACAATATGTTGGTTACCAGAAAGAAGGGGTTGGAAAGGTAGTAAAGGATAAATAGGGCCAAATATATGGTGATGGAAGATGATTTGACTTTGAGCACACAATGCAGTATATAGATCATTTATCATAGAAATGTGCACTTGAGGAGTTTCAAGATGGCAGTGGTGTAGGTGGATCTTTCTCATACCTCCTCCCAGAACCAAACTGGAAATAAAACTAAACTGGGGAACATTCACCCTGAATTACCAATTGAAGACTATCTGAAGGAGATACAAAGAAGGCCAAAAACCACCTTGAGATTCATAGGAAGGGGCTGATCCTGCTCCCACAGGTGGCAGGCCGGCTGAGGTTGCAGAGGGATATCTCAGCTGCAGAGGATTTTCCCTGAGAGGAGTGAAGCCTGGATGCCAGGCTGGGCTCCCCAGCCAGGAGCATCATAGCCGAGAACAGCCGCATCCAGTGGTAAAAGACCACGGGGCTTCTGTCTGCTAGGGACAGACAGAGCTTGCTGTACACAAAGCCACTTTTTTAAAAAGGGCCAGAGCACAAGATTTTCATTCACTTTGGTGGAGGGAAGAGTTGCCTGAGGAGAGTATGGGGTGGGAGACATTGAAAAGAAATGGGAGAGTGGCTGCCAGAATCCAGTGCTTGGACATCACCCCTCTGAGAACACATCTGTCATTTTTCCTGAGAGGCTCAAGCCCCTCACAGCAGCAACAGCCTGGGAAAAGGCAATTAATCACCCAAACCTCTGGGATATAGGTTGCCCCACACTCTGGTATCCTGCTGGTCCCACCCTGCATCTCAACCCCTACTAAGCAGGCAGTAGTGGAGGCAAGGTCTATGGGTCTGGGCAGACTCAGTGGGTGTCACTGACTGGCTTTGAGGTGAGGCCATTCACCCCACTTTTCTGGGAACCTGGTTTGCATTTTCCACTCATAGGAGAGCTGATTGAAACTCCTGGCTTCCAACAGATATCACAGGCCTGCCTGTGAGGTGCTCTGCCATGCTGAGGTCAGGGAAATATTCTGGAATGGATAGGGAACACACCCACCATCTTCCATGAAATCTGAACAGTAGCTAGCCCTCATGGGAGATCCAGAGGTCCCATACGCCTGATTCTGCCAAAAGCCCTTTAGAAACAGCCTTTTCAGTAATTATGTTTGACAGCCATCCAGGAGGTAGAGGCAGATGGAGGCAGATTCCCAGATGCCTTGGGACATTAGTTGACCAATCACAGGACCCCAAGCTGTTAAAAACCTGGCCTTGGAGCTCAGCTGGGACCCTCCCATGCACAGCCAGGCCCAGTGGAGGCAGCTACAAAGTGTAGATTGCTTGAAGCATTGAACAGGTGCCTAGAACCAAATGTGGACAACTTCTGACACCGGCTAGCACAAAAGTAACTCCAGGAAGGCCTGGAAACTGCACATAAAACCTTTATCCTCAAACAACATATGAGTGTGGATTCAAATGGGTATCCCTGCAGGACCTAAACTTTGCAGAGACAAACTCAACTTTGATTTTTTTTGCATTATTTTTTTAATATTTTCTTTCTTGTTGCTTTGTTATTATTCTCTCTCTCTCTCTTTTTCTTTCATATCTCTTATTTTTCTCTATTGTTTTCTTACTCGACTAGAGGCCTGGTACATGAAATTCCTGCACAGGTAGGGTCCCTAGGCCTGGCCAGTGATCAGGGCCGATCAAGGCCTTCTGGCTGCTGGCTGAGACCTTCCTTCATTCTGTGCTTCCCCCTGGTTGTCAGTGCACATCATAACAAGTGATAGAACTCCCGGTCTCCTGGTCAAACTTCCACAGGGACACTTTATATATTAGTCTTTTATATAGAGAGATCTTCTCCTTTTCTCTTCTTTTTTGCTTTTCTGAATTTTTTGTTCTCCTCTTTTTTCATTTTATTTTTTTCTTTGCTTTACACCATTATTCTTTTCCTATTCTTTATTCTTATATTTATCTCCCATCTTTCCTCTTATATTATTTTTTCATCCTTTATATTCTTTGTTGTATTCTTTTATTTTTTTATATTGTACACTTTCTTTTTAAATATGTTTTTATTGTTGATATTATTACAGATGTCTCCCATGTTCCCCTTTCTTTACCCTCCCTCTGCCCAGTCCCTACACACCCACCCCAGTTCTTCACCACCCTATTGCCCATGTCTATGGGCTATGCATATCTACACTAATAAAAGAGAAACATGGTTTAGCGTACGACCGCTACCCTTTTCATTGGCTAATCAGTGAGTATATGCAAATTAACTGTCAGCCAAGATGGCGGCCGGCAGCCAGGCAGCTGATGCGAACAGGGAGGCTTGCTTCCTTCAGTGACAGAGGACTCCAACGTTCCCC
>NW_005355759.1:32659-43294 GCF_000412655.1 Myotis brandtii | reverse complement strand
GCCCTGCTCTGAGCCCGACCAGGGGCTGCACCTAGGGATTGGGCCTGCCCTCTGCCACCCGGGAGCAGGCCTAAGCCAGCAGGGCGTTATCTCCTGAGGGGTCCCAGACTGCGAGAGGGCACAGGCCGGGCTGAGGGACCCCCCCTTCCCCCCGAGTGCACAAATTTTTGTGCACCGGGCCCCTAGTCTA
Organism: Myotis brandtii; assembly: GCF_000412655.1. Classification (NCBI taxonomy): domain Eukaryota; kingdom Metazoa; phylum Chordata; class Mammalia; order Chiroptera; family Vespertilionidae; genus Myotis; species Myotis brandtii. The sequence goes on along the minus strand of NW_005355759.1, from coordinate 43,104 downwards.
CATATATAAAAGCCCAGCGACCATTAAGGCGGAACGACCAGAATGACTGGTGGCTATGACACACACTGACCACCAGGGGGCAGATGTTCAATGCAGGAGCTGCCCTCTGGTCGTCAGTGTGCTCCCATAGTGGGAGTGCCGCTCAGCCAAAAGCCAGGTTCATGGCTGGCGAGCGCAGCTGTGGTGCGTGAGCCTCTCCTGCCTCTGGCAGGTGCGATCTCCAGCGAACAGACTGTAGTCCTGATGCCTGGGTGGTGGGGTTGTAGCTGGAATGAACACGGATCAGCCACCACCAGTCCCTGGAACTCACCCTTCGGACCCTGTGGCTGCACCACACCCCCTACCTATTGCCCTCTGGGTCTCCGGATGTGGGCTTGGGAAAAACCCACAGAGGCGCTTCATGCACATACTGCCTATGCCGGCCCCCATCTCGAGAGTGAGTGCAGGTGAAGTCCAACTCAATGACTGACACCCACGCATGTCCACGGGCAAGCCCTTTGAAACTTCCACCTACCACCTGGCCCTGGCTCCATCTCCCAGAAAGGTCAGCATCCTGGCACTGAATAACCACTTCTGGATCCCTGCAGAGCACTGGTCAGCTCCAGTGGGTGGAGGGGCACCAGAAGGTGCTGGCCTGACCTGTTCAATTCAGGCAGCCCCACACTTGGGCAGGGAGTTGTGTGGAAAAATCACCACCTATACCCTGCAGGTACAATCTACTGTATATTGTAGATTGGAACATTCTACAGCAGCGTGGAACATTCGTGCATGACTGGGACGACCTTGATACTGTCCTCTGGAACTCCCCCTCGGGCATCAGCACCACGTTCCACCCCTTAGCTCAGGGGTCCTCAAACTTTTTAAACAGGGGGCCAGTTCACTGTCCCTCAGACCGTTGGAGGGCCGGACTATAGTTTAAAAAAAACTATGAACAAATTCTTATGCACACTGCACATATCTTATTTTGAAGTAAAAAAACAAAACGGGAACAAATACAATATTTGTATTTGCATGTGGCCCGCGGGCCGTAGTTTGAGGACCCCTGCCTTAGCTATTGCTGTGTTCCTTCTGATGTGGAAATGAAATGCTAAGAACGTGCCTTACCTGGGACCACAATCAGCCCCTCCCTCCTTCCTTCCTACCACCCGCAGCTGCCACTTCCAAGCCAGACTAGTACCCACCTCTGGAGAGTCCCGTAAAAAGTGAGAAAATCCCAATCCAATGAGCGGGTCTCGCACACATGTCTGCGGCTCAGGAGATCATGCCCTTCCTGGACCTGTCTGGCATCTGGGCTCCCATGTTCCCTGCAGATTCCCAGCAGCTCCCATGGGTGGGCAGGCCCATGGGCGGTATTCCTATGGAAGGACCGCCCTCCCCCCCTTCAAAGCAGTGCTGGTACCAGGTCCTGAGGATGCCCACAGCTCAGTCAGAACTTGATGCATGGCACATACCCCATAAGCCTACAGGTACAATCTCCGGGGAATGGATGAAGCGCAGACACTCAGAGTAACAGGGACGAATTTGATATTGCTGCTGGGCTCCTGGAATTCTACCTTGGGGATCAAGATCAAATCTCATCCCTCACCAATTGCCCCGGAACTATAGAGGAAGGCAGCAATATAAAAATGGCCACAAGTTGGTGACTAACAATCAGAGTAAAAGTCAGAGAGATGGATTTGAAGGGTGGGGGCATGGGCGAAAGAGCACCCCCGCCCTCCAAGATCCCCAAGTTTGTATTGTTCACCTCCAAGCATCTCTTATCCGGCTTGAGCAGTGGAAAGTGTCCAGCATGGCCCAAGGTGCCCACTGGGGACCTCCCAGACGGCAAGGCATGACCCTGGCTGCAGAAGGAACATTTGAAAATATTTTTTAGGACACTGCGGGGTCTGAGCATTTTTTTTCATGACCATTTGTATGTCCTCTTTGGAGCAATGTCTACTCAGGTATTTTTTTAAAATTATTTTAAATTTTATTGGGGTGACATTAGTCAACATGAACATATAGGTTACATGTGTGGATTACTAATTTACAAAATCTGTATATAGGACCATGTGCCAACCACCCCAAGTCAAATCTTCTCCTGTCACCTCATATTAGGACCCCCTTCGTCCCCCACCCCCTCCTTCTGGAAACCACCACACTGCTATTTGTGTTCATAAGTTTCAGTTTTATATTTCACATATGAATTAAATCATATAGTTCTTAGTTTTCTCTGTTTGACTTATTTCACTTTGCATAATGTTCTCAAGGTTGATCCATGTTGTTGTAAATGACACTATTTCATCCTTTCTTATGGCCATGTAATATTCCATCTAATATAATAGAGGAATATGCAAATTAGCCAGGATGCCATAACGTCACAACCAATCTTCAAGCAGCAGAGAGCTACAGGAGGGCAGGGCAGTGGGCGGAGAGCTACAGGAGCTATGAGCAGTGGAGAGCTACCAGCGGTGGTGGATGGATGGCCAGCTGAGGCAAGCTGCAGCGAGCTACTCGCGCAAGGATTTTTGAGCAGGCCTATTTTTGTGTGTGTGTGTGTGTGTGTGTGTGTGTGTGTGTGTGTGTGTGTGTATCTTCTTTAGCCAGTCCTCTATTGTAGCACACTTTGGCTGTTTCCAACTCTTGGCCACCATGAATAATGCTGCAATGAACATAGGAGTGCATATATCTTTGGGTATAAATAATTTCGAGTTTTTTGGTTCTATACCCAGGAGTGGGATTGGTGGGTCGTATGGTAGCTCTATTTTTAATTTTTTGAGGAATCACCAGACTGCTTTCCATAGTGGTTGTACCAGTCTACATTCCCACCAGCAGTGAATGAGGGTTTCCTTTTTTCCGTAACCTCTCCAACTTGATAATGGCCACTCTAACTGGTGTAAGGTGGTATCTCATTGTAGTTTTAATTTGCATTTCCCTGATTGCCAGTGAGGTTGAACATCTTTTCATATATCTATTGGTTGTTTGTATGTCTTCTTGTGAGAGGTGTATTTTCAGGTCCTCAGCCCACCTTTTGATTGGATTGTTTGTTTGGTGTTGAGATTTACGAGTTCTTTATATATTTTGGAAATTAAACCTTTGTCAGAGCTACTGTTGGAAAATATCATCTCCCATCAGGTTGGCTGCCTGTTTCTTTTGTTGTCCATTTCTTTTGCAGTGCAAAAGCTATTTAGTTACATATAGTCCCATTCATTTATTTTTTCCTTTACTTCCCTTGCCTTTGGGGTCAGGATAAAATGTTGTTCTCTACCACCCAGGTCCATAAGTTTGGTACCTATAATTTTTTTCTATGTGACTTATAGTTTTGGGTTTTATGTTTAAGACTTTGGCCCATTTTGAATTAATTTTTGTACATGGGGACAAACTGCAATCCAGTTTCATTCATTTACATGTGGCTTTCCAGTTTTCCCAGCACCATTTATTGAAGAGACTATCTTTACTCCAATGTGCATTTCTGGCTCCTTTGTTGAAAATTATCTGTCCATATATGTGTGGTTTTATAGCTGGGCTCTCTATTCTGTTCCATTGATCTGTGTAACTGTTTCTCTGCCAATACCATACTGTTTTGATTATTGTAGCTCTGAAGTATATTTTGAAGTCAGGTAGCGTGATACCTCAAGCCTTGTTCTTTTTCTTTTTTTTTTTCAGGATTACTTCTGCTATCTGGGTCTCTTGTGGTTCTATACAAATCTGATGATTTCTTATTTTATTTCTTTAAAAAATGACATTGGGGTTTTGATGGGGATTGCATTAAATCTGTATATTGCTTTGGTTAAAATTGCCATTTTAATTATGTTGATTCTTCCAATCCATGAACACAGGATGTTTTTCCATTTTGTTGCGTCTTTTTCAATCTCTTTTAATAATGTTTTGTAATTTTCAGTATATATGTCTTTCACATTCTTTGTTAAGTTTATTCCTAGGTATTATATTCTTTTGGATGCAACTGCAAAAGTAATTGTTTTCCTCATTTCTTTTTCTGAAGTTTTGTTGTTGGTATACAGGAAGGCAATGGATTTTTGTACATTGATTTTGTATCCTGCAACTTGACCATATTTGTTTATTGTTTCCAGTAGTTTTTTGGTAGAGTCTTTAGGGTTTTCCACATACAGTATCATGTCATCCACAAAAAATGACAGTTTGACTTCTTTCTTCCCTATTTGGATGCCTTTTATTTCTTTATCTTGCCTTATTGTTCTGGCTAGTACTTCCAGTACTATGTTGAATAAGAGAGATGAGAGTGGACATCCTTGCCTTGTTCCTGATCTTAGGGGGAAATCTTTGAGTTTTTCACCATTGAGTGTGATATTGGCTGAGGGTTTATCATATATGGCCTTTATTAAGTTGAAGAACTTTCCTTCCATTCCTATTTCATTGAGTGTTTTAATCATAAATGAATATTGTATCTTATCAAATGCTTTTTCTGCATCTATTGACAAGATCATATGATTTTTATCCTTTCTTTTGTTAATGTGGTGTATTATGTTGACTGATTTGTGAGTGTTGAACCATCCTTGTGCCCCTGGAGTGAATCCCACTTGATCATGATGTGTTATTTTTTGGATGTACTGTTGTATTAGATAAGCTAGTATTTTGGTTAGGATTTTTGCATATATATTCATCAGGGATATTGGTCTGTAGTTTTCTTTTTTGTGTTATCTTTGCCAAGTTTTGGTATTAGGGTTATATTGGTATCATAGAATGTGTTAGGAAGTATTGCCTCTTATTCAATTTTTTGGAAGAGTTTGCAAAGAATATACAGTATCATGTCATCCACAATGTCTCCAACACTTGTTGTTGCTTGTCTAGTTGATAGTGGCCACTCTATGTAAGGTGGTATCTCATTGTAGTTTTAATTTGCATTTCCCTGATTGCCAGTGAGGTTGAACATCTTTTATATTAGACTGGTAATTCTTCCTTGAACATTTGGTAGAATTCACTGGTGAAGCCATCTGGTCCTGGACTTTTGTTTTTTGGGAGGTTTTTGGTGGTTGTTTCAATTTCATCACTGCTGATCAGTCTATTTAGACTTTCCAGTTCTTCATGATTTAGTCTACGAAGGTTATGTATGTCTAGGAACTTATCCATTTCTTCTAGATTATTGAATTTGGTGGCATAAAGGCTTTCAAAATATTCTAATATGATCCTTTGTATATCTGTGATGTCTGTGGTGATTTCTCCTCATTTCTGATTTTGTTTCTATGTGTCTTTCCCTTTTTTACTTAGTGATTCTAGCCAGGGGTTTGTCAATTTTATTAATCTTTTCAAAGAACCAGCTCTTTGCTTTATTAATTTTTTCAACAGTCTTTTTGTTCTCAATTTCATTTAATTCTGCTCTGATTTTTATTATTTCCTTTCTTCTGCTAACTTTGAGCTGCTTTTGTTCTTCTTTCTCTAGTCTTTTTAGGTGTGATGTTAGGTTGTTTACTCGGCATTTCTCTTGTTTCTTGAGATAGGCATGTAGTGATACAAACTTCCCTCTTACAGCTTTTACTGTATCTCAGAGGCTTTGATATGTTGTGTTATCATTCTCATTTGTTTCTATATATCTTTTGATCTCATCTTTTATTTCTTCTTTGACCCAGTCATTTTTTTAGTAGTATGTTGTTTAATCTCCACGTATTTGTAGATTTTGTTTACCTCCTTTTTGCAGTTGATTTCTAATTTCATGGCATCATGGTCAGAAAATATACTTGGAATAATTTCGATCTTTTGAATTTGTTGATGCTTGTTCTGTGACCCAACATATGGTCTATCCTTGAGAATGTTCCATGTGCACTGGAGAAGAATGTATAGTCTGATATTCTGGGATGAAATGTTCTGCAAATGTTGATTATATCCATTTGGTCAAGTGTTTCATTTAAGGCTATTTTTTTCTTGATTTTTTGTTTGGTTGATCTGTCTAGAGCTGTCAATGAAGTATTAAGGTATCCAACTATATTGTGTTTTGATCTGTTTCTCCATTTAATTCTGTGAGTAGCTGTTTAATATATTTCAGTGCTCCCTGGTTGGGCACATATATATTAAGAAGTGTTATGTTTTCTTGATGTAATGTTCCCTTTATCACTATAAAGTGTCCATCTTTGTCTCTTGAGATTTATTTTATCATATATAAGTATAGCTTCACCTGCTATTTTGTGGATGTTATTTGCTTGGATAATCATTTTCCACCCTTTTACTTTGAATCTACCTTTGTCTCTGCTGTTTAGATATATCTCTTGTAGGCAGAATATGGTTGGGTTTTGTTTTTTGATCCACTCTGCTACTCTGTGCCTCTTCATTGGTAAATTTAGAATATTTACATTTGGGGTAATTATTGATGTATAAGGATTTCCTAAAGTCATTTTATCTTTTGTTTTCTGGTAACTCTGTGCTTCCATTGGTTCTTTACCTTTATGCTTCTATCTGTTGTTTTTGTTTGGTGGTATTCCATACATATTTCCTCTGTTTTCTCTTTTTTTTAAAGCTATTTGTCTTGTATGGGGAATTTCTGTGTGTGGTTGCCATTAGTTTTTTAAAAAGTGAAGTTGAATATATACCATAGTTTTTTTTCCCTTTTGAGTAAATCTCATCTTCATCTTCCTTTGCCTGTTCATACCCGTCCTTCCCCTTGTATGTTTTTATTGTCACAAGTTATCCCTGTTTATGCAGCGAGTTTTTGGCAATCCTACTGGTAGTGTTATGACCTTATGTTCTTTGTTTCAGGTAGAATAACTCCCTTGAGTATTTCCTGCAATAGAGGTTTTCTAGTGATAAAATTCCTTAGCACCTGTATGTCTAGGAATGCTCTTATTTCTCCTTTATATTTAAAGGATATTTTTCCTGGACATAATATGCATGGCTGGTAATTTCTCTCTTTCAGACATTTGAATATTTGGTTCCACTCTCTTCTTGCGTGCAGAGTTTCTGCTAAGAAGTCAGGTGAAATTCTGATGGTTTTTCCTTTGTAGGTCACTTCCTTCTTTTCCCTGGATGCTTTTAGGATTATTTTTGTTGTCACTAGTATTTTTAAAATATATTTTTATTGATTTCAGAAAGGAAGGGAGAGGGAGAGATGGAAACATCAATGATGAGAGAGGGAATCATTGATCGGCTGCCTCCTGCATGCACCCCACTAGGGAATCAAACCTGCAACCCATGCATGTGCCCTAGCTGGAATAGAACCCAGGACTCTCCAGTCCGCAGGCCAAGGCTCTATCCACTGAGCCAAACTAGCTAGGGCTTTTTCACTAATTTTTGACAGCTTCATTCCCAAGTTCCTTGGAGAGGTCCTCTTTGGATTGAGAAAACTAGGTTCTCTGTTTGCTTCTTGGATTTGAGGATCTAGTTATTTATTTATTTAAAATTCTTTATTGTTTAAAGTATGACATGAGTCTCCTTTTTCCCCCCAATGACCTCTCCCCCACCACACCCTCCTCCAAGCACAAGCCCTCACCCCCTCTACTGTCTGTGTCTATTGCTTTTGCTCATATGCATGCAAACTAGTCCTTTGGTTGATCTCTTATCCCCTCAATCCAGACCTTCCCTCATAGATTATACAGTCTGTTCGATGCTTCTAAGTCTCTGGTTCTATTTTTGTTCATGAGTTTATGTTGTTCATTATATTCCACAAATGAGTGAGATCATGTGATATTTATCTTTCTCTGACTGGCTTATTTCACTTAGCATAATGCTCTCTAGTTCCATCCATGCTGTTGCCAATGGTAAGAATTCCTTCTTTTTTACAGCAGCGTAAAATTACATGGTATAGATGTACCACAGTTTTCTAATCCACTCATCTGCTGATGGGCACTTAGGCTGTTCCCAAATCTTAGCTATTGTAAATTGTGCGCTATGAACATATGGGTGCATATATCCTTTCTGATTGTTGTTTCTGGTTTTTTGGGATACATTCCTAGAAGTGGTCAAATGGAAGTTCCATTTTTAATTTGTTGAAGAAATGCAATACTGTTCTTCACACTGGCTGCACCAGTCTGCATTCCCACCAGCAGTACAAGAGGGTTCTTTTTTCTCTGCATCCTTGCCAGCACTTGTCGTTTGTTGATATGTTGATGATAGCCATCCTGAAAGGTGTGAGATGGTACCTCGTTGTCGTTTTGATTTGCATCTCTTGGATGATTAGTGACTTTGAGCATGTTTTCATATAACTCTAGGCCTTCCGTATGTCTACTTTCGAAAGTGTGTATTTAGGTCCTTTGCACCTTTTTTTGGATTGGATTTTTTATTTTCCTTTTGTTAAGATGTATGAATTCCCTTTAAATTTGGAGATTAGACCTTATTGGAGATAACATTGGCAAATATGTTCTCCCATGCAGTGGGCTTTCTTCTTGTTTTGTTGATGGTTTCTTTTGCTGTGCAGAAGATTATTATTTTGATGTAGTCTCATTTGTTTATTTTCTCTTTAGTTTCCATTGCACTAGGAGCTGTATCGGTAAAGATATTGCTAGGTCATTAGTCTGATATTTTGCTGCCTATGGAATCTTTTAAAATTTTTATGGTTTTCCATCTTACATTCAAGCCTTTATCCACTTTTAATTTATTTTTGTGTGTGGTGTAAGGTGGTGTTCTAGTTTCATTTTTTGCAAGTATCTGTCCAATTTTCCCAACACCATTTATTAAAGAGGCTATTTTGGCACCACTGTATGCTATGAATTACCGCTCAGGACTGATTTATTTTGTCCCATTAATTTTGGATTCTTCTGTTTTCATTGTCGTTTGTTACCAGGGTGCTTTTTATTTCTTCTTTGATCTCTTTGATAACCCAATCATTGTTTAATAGCATGCTATTTAGCCTCCACATGTTTAATTTTTTTTATTGTTTTTATTGTAGTCGATTTGTAATTTAATTCCACTGCAATCTGAGAATATTCTTGATATTATTTCTATCTTCTTGAATTTGAAGACACTTTGCATGTGTCCTAATATGTGGTCTATCTTTGAAAATGTCCTATGTGCACTTAAGAAGAATGTATATTCTGTAGCTTTGGGGTGAAATGTCCTGAAGATGTCAATTAAATCTATCTGATCAAGTGAGTCATTTAAAATTGCTGTTTCTTGGTTGATTTTTTTATTAGAGGATTTATCCAGTGGTGTCAGTGGAATATAAAATTCCCCTACTATGATTGTATTACTGTTGATCTCTCCTTTGATATCTTCCAGAAGTTTTTTATTATGTATTTGGGTGCTCTTTTATTGGGTGCATATATGTTTACCAGAGTTATATCCACTTGTTGAATCACTCCATTTAGTATGAAGTTGCTGCATTTCTTATCTCTTTTTATGGCCTTTACTTTGAGGTCTATTTTGCCAGATGTAAGTATTGCAACCCCAGCTTTTATCTCATTTCCATTTGCCTGAAAAATTTTTTCCATCCCTTCACTATCAGTCTATGTGAATCCTTTGTTCTGAGGTGGGTCTCTTGCAGACAGCAAATATATGGGTCATGTTTTCTTATCCTTTCAGCTACGCTATGTCTTTTGATTGGAGCATTTAATCCATTTATGTTTAATGTTATTATTGACTAGAGGCCCAGTGCATGAGTTCGTGCACTGGTGGGGTCCAGTCAGCCTGCTCTGATGGTGGCCGATCAGTCAGCCTGCCCTGATGGTGGCCGATCGGAGGCAGGGCTAGCTGGGTTGAGGGGCTGCGGTCGTTCTGGTCATTCCGGTTGTTCTACCATTTGGTTGTTGGGCTTTTATTATATAGGATTAGTCAGCTCAGACAGCCATAACAAAATATCATAAATTTGTGTGGGTTAAACAACAGAAATGCATTTTTCTCACAGTTGTGGAGGTTAGAATGTGGGGTCAGGGTACCAGCATAGCATCATCCCATACACCATAAAGGGATGGATTCACAGTCAGGGCACATGCCCAGGTTGAAGATTCAATACCCAGTCCAGTGAGTGCAGGAAACAAAAGAACTATGTTTCTCTCTCCCTTTTTCTCTCTGAGATCAATTAAAATATATGATCCTATCTAATAATAGACAAACATGGTAATTGACCATACCTTTCCTATGCCTCCCATTGGCTAATCAGCGTGATATGCAATTAACCACCAACAAAGATGGCGGCTAATTTGCATACTGCAGGCAGGGCAGGACAGCGTGAGCCGCGAGCATGCTGTCATCCAGGGCAGGCAAGCCCCAGAAGCCCCAGCAGCCAGCCTGCCTTGCTGCCCGGACCTGATTGGAAGGTCCCAGGAGGCAAAGCAGACCCGCCCCAGAAGCCCCAGAAGCCGCCTGATATGGTAGTAACTCTATCAGTAAGCACTCTGAAAGTCAGTGGCATAAATGCACCAATTAAAAGACAGATTATGAGGGTGAATCAAAAACAAAACCCACTTTAAATATAAAGACACATATAGATTAAAAGTAAATGAAGTAAGCTGCAGTCTGTTTTGCTCAGTGGATAGAGCATTAGCCCGTGGACTGAAGGGTCCCAGGTT
>NW_005355759.1:15022-32500 GCF_000412655.1 Myotis brandtii | reverse complement strand
AAAAATTAATAAAATATTAATTGAAATGTATCTGCATTACATGAAAAATCTCCTAATTGCTTCTAGCATAATTTATTAAATTGCACTAAAATTTACAAGGGTTCAATTAAGAATATCTTATTCTAAATGATATAATAAAAAATATATAATAGTGCAGTTATAAGCACTTATCTGAAAATAAAAATTTAAAGAAGTGAATTTAAGGTAGGGATTAGCCAAAGAAAATATATGCACAACCCACAGACACAGACAACAGTATGGTGATGGCCAGAGAGAAGTGGGGGGCAAGAGCTGGGTAGAGGGGGCAAAAGGGGGGAAATAGGGACATCCTATATAATAATAATAAAAGGCTAATATGCACATTGACTGAATGGCAGAATGACCAGTTGCTATGATGCGCACTGGCCAGCAGGGGGCAGACGCTCAATGCAGGAGCTGCCCCCTGGTGGTCAGTACACTTCCATATGGGGAGTGCCACTCAGCCAGAAGCTGGCTCATGGCTGGCCAGCGCAGTGGTGGTGGCAGGAGCCTCTCCCACCTCCGTGGCAGCACTAAGAATGTCCAACTAACAGTTTAGACCCGATCCCTTGGGGGCCTAAGCCTTTAGTCAGACATCCCCCAAGGGCTCCCTGACTGCCAGAAGGATGTCTGACTGCAAGCTTAGGCCTGATCGCCCAGGGAGTGGGCCTAAGTTGACAGGTGGACATCCCCCAAGGGGGTCCTGGACTGTGAATGGGCACAGGCCGGGATGAGGGACACCCTCCCTCCCCCGAGTGCACAAATTTTTGTGCACCAGGCCTCTAGTAAATAAATAATATTCTATAAGTATGGTTTTAACAGGAAAAGCATTAGTGATCTACAAAGTGAAAAACTAATTATAACACATATATATAGCATGACCCCATTTTTTAAAAAAATATTTGATTTCAGAGGAAGGGAGAGGGAGAGATAGATAGAAACATCAATGATGAGAATCATTGATCAGCTGCCTCCTACACAGCCCTACTGAAGATCAAGCCCAAAACCAGACTGGGAATCATATCGTGACCTCCTGGTTCATAGATCAATGCTCAACCACTGAGCCCCACCAGCCGGGCCCCATTTTTATCAATACCAGTCACATGTGGTACATTGGCAAGATCTCACTCCTAGATGAAAGTCTGAAATCATCCAAACTCCTTTGCAGCTAGGTTTCTGAATATGAATTCTTTTCTGCTGATTGGATGCACTTGCACAATATTTTGAAGGTAGAAGTGGGGCAGAGGCATCTTCCCACAGTTTGGGCTGTTTGCTGCTGGTGATCACGTTTGCAGAGATATGAAGATTTTCTGAAGTGGAATCCAGGCTGTGCACAAGCAGTTGTGGTAGAGGCAGTGCCCAGTGACCTGTTTTGTGGGAGCTGGAGGGCACTTGCAGGGGCAACAGTTTCCCGATCTCCAGGTCACAGCTGTGCCAGAGTGTCCTAGAATTCAGTTATGGCTGAGGTGGAAGCTCCTCCCACTGATCAGTGAGTCGTTCCTGGGGGCCCAGCATAATACACATTCCTCCAGCTTTCCAATGATTTCCCAAACACCAATTCCTCATGCAAAATTATTTCCTGCCTAAAGTAGCAAAGATCTAAAAACATTTTGGATCCTCTACTTTCATTGAAAACAATGCTGCACAGGGTCATGTATGAGAAGTGGGTGAGGTGTTGCGGAAGGCTCCCTTCTTTGAGTCTCAGCTTCCTCTTCTGTAGAACAGAGACCAAAGATTATCTGTTCATAGTTACTGAAGACCATGGCAGTTGTGTTTCCTAAAGATGGCCACAACATTTCCCATCCCTCCTGTGGAATTCCCACTTTCCACCACGTCCTCTCTCTTGAAGTGGGGCTGACCTATGACACACTGGTAGCCAGTACACGGGTTGCCCACAGAATTCCAAGACCAAGGCCAAAATGGCGCAGGGCTGCAGCCCCACCCACTCTGCCAGGGTTTCCAGCTCCCGCCCCACCCATGATGCTCAGGGCTCTGGCAGGCACAGAGCCTTGCCCTCCTGGCTTGTTTCCATTCTTGTCGGCAGTCCAGCACCTTGCTGCACACCATGGCCCACCTGCTGGTGCTGCTGGGCCCAGTGGGTGGGATAAAAGACCAGGTCAGGCCTTGAGCCTCCTGGCTTCTGTGTTCCGCTGCACCCTGTGCCCCGCGGCCCCTATTCCTGCCACTGCTCCACCAAGGCCAGATGCCCCAGTGTTGTGCGTGGCCCATAGGGACTGCTTTGGACACCAGGAAAGCATCCCCACCCCATCCCCGACTCTGGTGCCCTGATCCTGGATCCACTACCACCAAAGAAGAGTTTTTCCCACGCAGCTGCCCAACACCGAGCACCTCCAACATCCCCGAACCCCAAATTTCTGCCAGCTAAGGTGGTTGGCTGGCTGGCCCCACCCTGATTGGGGTGTTGGGGGTGATTCAGCCTGGATCAAGCTGGTTGGCTGCCACAGTGCATGTCATAGCCACCTGTCATTCTGGTTGTCCTGATCGTTCTGGGTTTGTATATATATAGATAAGTACTTGTTTGTCACCAATTTTATTATTTATGCATGTGTTCTTTATTACCTTTGTATTTCTTCTTTTTACAATAGTCCCTTTAGCATTTCTTGCATTGCTGGCTTGGTGGTAATAAAGTTTCTTAGCCCTTTTTTGTCTGTGAATCTCCTGATTCCACCTTCAATTTTGAATGATAGCCTTGCTGGGTATAGTATTCTTGGATTCACTCCCTTGCTTTGCATCACTTTCTATATTTCATTCCATCCCCTTCTGGTCTGGTGTCTTTCTGTTGAGAAATCAGTTGATATTCTAATGGGAGATCCCTTGTAGGTAACGTTCTGGCTCTTTCTGGCAGTCTTTAAGATTCTTACTTTGTTGATGTTTGCCAATTTATTTATGATGTGTGTTGGTGTTGGTCTTTTTGGGTTCATCTTATTTGGGACTCTATATGCTTCTTGGACTTGCATGTTTTTTTTTTCTTGCAAACATCAAACAGGTTTTCTATTCCTTGCTCTGCTTCCTATCCTTTTGGTACCCCTTTGATACAGATGTTGTTTCATTTTGTGTTGTCCCAAAGCTCCCTTAGGCTCTCCTCCTGATTTTTAAGTTTTCTTTCCAGTTACTGCTGTGTTTGTGTGTTTTTTCCTACCTTGTCTTCTAATTCACAGATGTGGTCCTCAGCCTCTTCTAGTCTACTGTTTAAGCCTTCCATTGTGTTCTTTATGGCAGCTCGGTCATTCTTCATTTCCTCTTGGTTCCTTTTCATGTTGGTGACATTCTCATTAAGCTCCTTACAATTCTCATTGTTTTGTGTATTTGTCAACCAGCTGTTTGAGCATCCTTATGACCATTACTCTGAATTCTTTCTCTGACATGTTACTTGCCTCCATTTCATTTAAATCCCTTTCTGGTGATTACTCTTTCTCTTTCCTTTGGGGATTGTTTTTGTCTCCCCATTTTTTGCTGTAATGTTTTAATTGTTTCTATGTCTTCCAACTGCTTTGCTATCCAGGTTCTTTTGGGGGTGGTGCTATGTAGTTGGTGATTTTTGGGACCCAGTGTTGCGTTCTCTCAGGTCTCCTGGGTTTGTTGATCTAGCGGAGTTCCCTACCTGAGCTATTTGGGTTCTATTTATGTAGTTGGGTCTTGAATGTTAGTTTCTTATTAGTGAATTAAGTCTCATCACAGATTGGCAGTGTGACTCACCCCTGGCTTTGTTGTGCAAGCTGTTTTGGATGTGATCATGGTTCTGGCTCTTGTGGAAAATGTTGCCTGAGGTCTCACTGTTATGTGCTCACTGTGGGTTCCCAGAGTCCATGGCCTGGAAGGAAGGAGTCTTGGGGCCTGAGGCTTAGGTACTGTGACCTTGGCTGGTGTTGTGTGAATCTTGCTGTATTAGCATCACTCTGCAATTCACTATGAGGGACCCAGAGCCTGTGACAGTGGGGGGCAGGTATCTCTTAATCTGTGGTTGAGACAGTGGGACACTGGCCAAACTGATTGCCCTCTCTGAATCACAAGGGGTTTCAGGATCCAGCAGCTAGGGATGTGGGAATCTCAGAGTCTATGGCTAACACAATGTGACCTTGTCCAGGGAGACGAGTCTTCAATAACTCACCAAGGTGTCCAAAGGTAGGCAGGCAGGAGAGGGATGTCATGCATCCTGCTGAGGGAGTCATGTGCCCTTGGTTGGAGAGGCGCACACCTAGTGGCAGGTCACAGAGGAGCCCAGGAGGCATCTACCAGGGGTGTGTGCTTGTGGGGTCCCCCAAGCTGGATTGGAGCAATTTTGGTGTGCCACCGGCCCTGCGGAGTGAGAAGTCCAAGTTTCTGTTTCTGGACTTGTGCGCCCTTGGTTGAATATGCGCACCCTGTGGTTGCTTAAAGAGGCACCCAGGAGCTGTCGGCTGGGGCAGTGGTCTCAGTGGACCCGTGTGCTGGTGCAGCACTACCACAGGGACTAGATTATGACAGCTGGAGTTGTGCCTTGCGGTGGCTCAGAGAGGCATCTGGGGGCTGCCTGCTGGGACAGTGGGCTCAGGGGGCTTGCGCACTGGATCGGTGTGACTGTGGTGACCAGAGATCAGCAGTCGAGGAGGGGGAAGTCTGAATTTCTGTGCAAGGGCCTTGAAACCTTGGTTGGATATGAGTGCACCTAGTGGCGGCTCACAGAGGCACCCAGGAGTTGCCTGCCAGGGCACCGGACTTAGGGGGCTTATGTGCCGAAACCATGCAACCACAGTGTCTATGGGCAGGTAGCTGGGCATGGAAAAGTCTGATTATCTACTGCCAGGGACGTGCACCCTTGTTTGGATACGAGTGCTCCCAGTGGAGGCTCATGGAAGCACCCAGGAGCTGCCTATAGGGGTAGCAGGCTCAGTAGGCCTGCGTGCTGGAAAGGTGCAACTGTGGTATCCAGAGGTCAGCAGCCAGGGAGGGGGAAGTCCCAATTTCTACTACCAGGGCTGTGCGCCCTTGGTTGGATTCACACGTGCCCAGCAGGGACTCACAGAGGCACCTGGGAGCCATCTTTGTGGTGGTGGGCTCAGGAGGCCTGCACACTGGAAATGTGTGACTGTGGTGTCTGGCAGTTGGCAGCTGAGAAGTGGGAAGACTGAGTTTTTGCTGCTAGGGCCTTGTGCCCTTGGTTCAATTTGTGCACACCCAGCGGCGGTTCACAGAGGCACCCAAGGGCCATTTGCCAGGGTAGCATACTCAGAGGGGTCCTCGCGCTGAAGCCGTATGACCCATGGTGTCTGTGGGTAGGCAGCCAGGAAGGGGGTGGTCCCAATTTCTACTGCTGTGGCCGTGTTCCCTTGTTTGGATAGGAGCGCACCCAACGGGGGCTCACAGCAGCACCCAAGAGCTGCCTGTGGGGCAGTGGGCTCCGGAGGCCTGCATGCTGGGAAGGCACAACTGAGGTGTCTGAAGGTCAGCAGCCCTGGAGGGGGAAGTTGCACTTACTGCTGTGGGAGCCATGCACCTGTGGAGGTGGAAGTTCTAGGGTCTGCAGGTCTGGAGGCAGGGCAGCAGGATTTTGGCTGGAGTGGCTGCAGGGTCACAGGCAGTATCCAAGGCAAGTCTTGGTGGTGGTACTGATTAATTTCTAGAAGAGGCCGCTCTCCCCTTCAAGATGGCAAGGGCTCTGTGCCCGAGCCCCACAGCCCAGGGAGTGCATGAGGCGGTGATATGTGCTCCTTGTCCAGAGAGCCTGATCTGCCAGCCTCTGATACTCCAGCCAGATTTAACTGTCCCTCACTCACTCACACACACACCACACACATCCACACACTCTCCTTTCACCCATCACTCACTCACACCCTCACCTTCACATCTGTCCTGCCAGCTGCCATCTTCCCAAAACGAAGATCTAGTTCTTTCCATAGATTTGGGAAGTTCTCATCCACTATTTGTTTTAATAGACTCTCCATTCCATACTCTCTGTCTTCCTCCTCTGCTATGCCTATGATTCTGATATATCAGAGAGGTCTCGTAGGGCTATTTCTTATTTATTCTCAGGTCTTTCTCTTCTTCCCTCTGCATCATTTCTTGATTCCTGTCTTCAATATCACTACTTCTTTCCAGTAACTGGTTGGTTCTGCTTTCTAAGCTCATCATTTCACTCTTAATTTTTTTTAATTACCTGCTTCATTTCCAGGATTTCTGCTATATTCTTTATTTAAAAATCAATTTCAGGATAAATACTCATTTTGTTCATTGATTTGCTTTCTGAGTGAGCTGAGTTGCTTGTCAGTATTTTCTTGCATCTCATTGAGTATTTTCAGAACTACAATTTTGAAATCTCTGTCATTCAACTCACATAATTCCATGTGTCCCAGCCATTTTCTGGGCCAGTAACTGGTTGGTTCTGCTTTCTAAGCTCATCATTTCACTCTTAATTTTTTTTAATTACCTGCTTCATTTCCAGGATTTCTGCTATATTCTTTATTTAAAAATCAATTTCAGGATAAATACTCATTTTGTTCATTGATTTGCTTTCTGAGTGAGCTGAGTTGCTTGTCAGTATTTTCTTGCATCTCATTGAGTATTTTCAGAACTACAATTTTGAAATCTCTGTCATTCAACTCACATAATTCCATGTGTCCCAGCCTATTTTCTGGGGATTTTTCATTTTCTTTCTGATCATCATTGTTGTGTGGTTGTTCACAGCATTCATTGTTCTTCTTTGTTTTCCCATTTATCTCTGAGGTCTTTCTACTCTGTTCCAGTACATAGCACTAAATTGCAAGATTTTTTTTCCTCTGTGGCCTCACAGTTTTGAGCCTCTGCGGCTTCCGTAGGGTTGTACTGCATCTGCTGCTTGGGGGTGAAGTTTGTTTTTCCCTCACAGTAATGGCAGTCCCTAACCTCCGAGGGTCCAGCCACAGAGGAAACTGTTTCTACTGAAACATCTCTTGGCCTACAGATAATATACTCCTGGAAACAACTCCAAGGGCAACGGGAGGCAAGATTTGGGAATCTAATCAGTGGCAGGGCTCTGCGCTCTATGTTCTTTGCCTGAAAGCTGGCAGCCAGGTCCAGCAGTGGGGAGTGACTCTGTAGAGAGGACCTCTGCTGACTCACAGCTCACGCATGCAGCTCAGATTCCATTCACAACATGCCCCCACAGTTCAGACACTCTCTCACTGTTTGTCTGCATGACCACACAATGCTGCTGCTCCAGTGGCTATTCCAACAGCCAGCCACTTGCTGGGTTAGTTCTCTGTTGGTCCAGACTGGCTGAAGAAAATGCTCACAACTGCTGCCATAAGTTCCCAGCTGCACTGTGGACTCGCTGCTACACTGTAGCCGTGTTCAGCTTCCCTCCCTTCTCTTGTCTCCCCACTTATTCCAAGGATCCCACCTTAGTTGTTCCAGTGTGCAGGTCTCTCAGGCGTGCATCTGTGTTGAGCAGGGACTTCTTTATTGAATTATAGGTGGTTGTTTTGTTGAAATGTTAGGGGGAGAGGATAGATACACCCTTATGCCGCCATTCCTCTGCCATCTCTTCAGGTCTTTTTCATTGGATTGTTTGTCTTCTTTTTGTTGAGTTATATGAGTACTTTGTATATTTTGGATTAACCCCATATAATTCAGTGGGTTCCCTTTTCAATTTGATGGTGGTTTCTTTTGCTGTGCAGGAGCCTTTTATTTTTATGCAGTCCCATTTATTTATTTTCTTCTTAGTTTCCTTTGCCCTAGGAGATGTATCCTTAACATATTGCTATGAAAGATGTCTGAGATTTTACTGCCTATGTTCTCTCCTCTAAGAATTTTATGGTTTCATGCCATACATTTAAGTATTTTCCACCTTGAGTTTATTATTATGGTGTAAGGTGGTGGTTTAGTTTCATCTTTTTGCATGTGTCTGTCCAGTTTTCCCAGCACCATTTGTTGGAAAGACTGTCTTTACTCCATTGTATGTCCTTACCTCTTTTGTCAAATATGACTTGACTGTAATAGTGTGGATCAATTTCTGGGGTCTGTGTTCTGACCCATTGTTCTATATGCTTGTTTTTGTGCCAGCATCAGGCTGTTTTGGTTATAATGGCTTGGTAGTATACTTTGATATACCTCCTACTTCATTTTTCTTTCTCAAGATTGCTGCAGCTATTTGGGGTCTTTTATGGTTTCATATAAATTTTGGAGTATTTGTTCTAGCTCTGTGAAGTATGTCATTGGCATTTTAATAGGGATTGCATTGACTCTATAAATTGCTTTGGGTAGTATGGACATTTTAATGATGTTAATTCTTCCAACTCATGAACATGGCATACCCTTCCATTTGTTTGTATCTTCCTCTGTTTCTTTTATCAATGTCCTGTAGTTTTCCAAATACAGGTCTTTTATGTCTTTGGTTAAGTTTATTCTTAAGTATCTTCTGTTGTTGTTGCAATGGTAAATGGGATTTTTTTTTTTTAGTTTCTCTTTCCAAGAGTTCATTATTGGTGTATAAAAATTCCATCTATTTGTGGATGTTGATTTTGTATTCTGCTGCCTTGCCGAATTCACTTATTAAGTCTAGTAGTTTCCTGGTGAAGTTGTTAGGGTTTTCCATGAACAATATCATGTCATCTGTGAATAATGAGAGTTTTACTTCCTCCTTTCCAATTTGGATGCCTTTTATCTATTCTTCTTGTCCGATTGCTGTGGCTTGGACTTCCAGTACTATGTTGAATTAAGAGTGATGAAAGTGGACATCCTTGTCTTTTTCCTGTTCTTAAGGGAAATGTTTTTTGTTTTTGCTCATTTAATATTATGTTGGCTGTAGGTTTGTCACATATGGCCTTTATTATGCTGAGGTATGATTCCTCTATTCCCAGTTTACTGAGCGTTTTTATCAAAAAATTGTTCTGGATTTGTTGACTGTTTTTCTGCTTCTATTGATATGATCATGTGGTTTTTATCCTTCAGTTTGTTTATGTGATGCATCACATGCATGGATATGTGAACATTTAACCAGCCTTGCATTCTCAGAATAAATCCCACTTGATCATGATGTATGATCTTTTTAATGTATTGCTGGATCCAGTTTCCTAATATTTTGTTGAAGATTTTAGCTTCTGTGTTAATCAGGGATATTGGCCTGTAATTTTTTTCTTTGTAGAGTCTTTATCTGATTTTGGATCATGCTGGCTTCGTAAAAAGAGCTTGGAATTGTTCCTTTCTCTTGAATGTTTTGGAATAGTTTGAGGAGGGCAGGTGTTAGTTCTTTTTTGAATGTTTTGTAAAATTCACCTGTAAATTCATTCAGTCCAGGATTAATTAGTTGTTATTGGCCTACTCAGGTTTTCTGATTCTTCCTGATTGAGTTTGGGAAGATTGCATGTTTCTAGGAATTTTCTATTTCACCCAGGTTGTCCAGTTTTTTTTTAGCATAAAGCTGTTCATAGTATTTGCTTACAATCCTTTGTTTTTCTGTGGTGTCCCTTTTTATATTACCTCTTTCATTTCTGAGTTTATTTACTTGGGTCCTCTCTCTTTGTTTCCTGATGAGTATGGCCAGGGGTTCATTGATCTTGTTTATATTTTCAAAGAACCAGCTCTTGGATTTATTGATTTTTTTTTTTTAGTCTCTATGTCATTTATTTCTACTCTTATCTTTATTATTTACTTCCTCTGGGCTTTTCTTGTTTTTATCTTTCTAATTCAGTTAGTTGTAGGGTTAGATAGTTTATTAGTCCTTTTTATTATTTTTTGAGGTAGGCCTGTAGTGCTATGAAGTTCTCTCTCAGAACTGTTTCTCCATGTCCCATAGGTTTGGGGAGGTTGTGTGATCATTTTCATTTGTTTCCAGGAAGTTTTTAATTTCTTGCTTGATCTTATTGGTAACCCATTAATTGTTTAATAACATGCTATTTAGCCTCCATATATTTGAGTGTTTTTGATTTTTTTTATTGTAGTTGATTTTTAATTTCATGCCACTGTGATCTGAGAAGCTTGGTATTATATGAATCTTCTTGAATTTGTATAAACTTTTTTTGCACCCTAACATGTGGTCTATCTTTGTGAATGATCCATGTGCACTGGAGAAGAATGTATATTCTGTTGCTTTGAGGTGAAATGTTCTGTAAATATCCGTTAGGTCCATCTGATCTAGCCTGTCATTTAAGGTCTCTATTTCCTTATTAATTTTGTGTCTGAAAGATCTATCTAGTGATGTCAGTAGGGTGTTAAAGTCCTCCACTTTGACTGTACTGCTGTCAATCTCTCCCTTAAAGACCACCAATAGCTTTTAATGTAGTTGGGTGCTGCTTTATTGGGTGCATGTAAGTTTACAAGGGTTATGTTTTCTTGTTGAATCATTCCCTTAGTATTATGAATTGGCCTTCTTTGTTTCTTGTTATGGCATATGTTTTGAAGTCTATTTTGTCAGAGTATTGCTACTCCAGCTTTTTCCCCCTTTCCATTTGCATGGAATATATTTTTACATACTTTCATTCTCAGTCTGTGTATATCTTTTGTTCTGAGGTGGTTCTCCTTTAGACAGCATATATATGGGTCATATTTTCTTACCCAATCAGTCACCTTATGTCTTCTTACTGGAACATTAATCTATTTACATTTAAGATTATTATTTATAGGTATTTATTTATTGCCATTTTAATTTTCTTTATGCCTGTGATCCTATCTCTCTCCCTTTCTTCTTCTTAAAGCAGTCCTTTTAACATTTCTTGCTTTGCTGGTTTGGTGGTAATGTTCTCTTTTAAACTGTTTTTTTCTGGAAAGCTTTTTATTTCATCTTCAATTTCAAATGATAGCCTGCTGGATAGAGTAGTCTTGGATTTAGGCCCTTGCTTTTCATTACTTCAAGTAATTCATGACACTCCCTTCTGGCCTGAAGTGTTTCTCTTGAGAAGTCAGTTGACATTTTAATGGTAACTCCTTGGCATGTAATATTCTCTCTCTCTCTCTCTCTCTCTCTCTCTCTCTCTCTCTCTCTCTCTCTGCCTTTCAGGTTATTTCTTGAGGGAGAAAAAATGGTGGCCAAATAGGCAGATGTCTTGTGCACCTCGTCCTGGGGCCAGACTGGAACTACAACTAAAGTGAAGAACATCGGCCAGGAATTAACAAATTAGGCCCAGCTGAGGAGGCAACTTATATCAACAAAGGACAGAAAATGCCTGGAGACTGGTCAGAAGTGTGGCGAGCTCTCACCAGAGTCGCATCCCTTGGCTATAGGCATAACATCCAACTATGAAAAAGAAAAGCTGCAGGGCTGCCTGAGAGTCTGGACTTGAGACCACAGCTGCAAAAGGCTGCTAGGAGAAAGACCCCCATGAAAAGGCTGTGCTGGGAGGGGAAAGTAGCGCTGTTATGGGGGGAAAGAAAGACACAGCTTCATTGTTGTCTTTGATTTTATTCTCTAAACCAGAACAGAGGACTTTTCTATTGCAATCACTCACAAGACTCTGGCACAGGGAGGGAAGCATGGACTTGAGGTACCTGAGGAGAGGTGGGGAAGGGCAGCAGGGCAGGTGGGGAGTTGTGGCCAGGACTCCTGCATTGGGACATTCTTAAGCTTCAACACCTAAGCAACCATTTCTCCCTAGAAGAGCTAGCCCCTCCCAGTAGCCTTGGGGCAGATGATATAGCCTGCCACATCCTGCATAATGAGCTTTACAGAGGAAACAAAGGCAGAGGCCAAGCTTACAGGTCTGAATAGTCTCAAGGAGCCCTCAGTGACTGGATTGGAATAGGGGCCATCTGCCCCACTACTCTGGGAGCCAGACTGATAAAAAATTCAGGTTGCCAGCCAACCCCATTGGTCTCCATACAAGAATCTCTGTCCAATCAAGGGCAAAGTAATATTTTGGGCCACTTGTGGAGGAGTAGCTCTGGGTCAGGAAAGGGAAACAGCACCAACCCCACCTAAAGCCCTGTCAGAAACAGACACTTGAGTGATTAAGACTGACAGCATTCAGACAGGCAAAGAGGGAAAATTAGCGCTGCCTGCTTGTAGCCAAAGCCTGTGGAGACAGACACAAGCAGAGGATCGCTTGGACCTTCAAGCAGGGTACTAAAGGCCAAAAGAGAGTAAATGATAGAGGTCAGCACCTAAATCCCTAACAGGAAACCCAGAATTGGAAGACAGAACAGACGAGTGGAGTCCTTAACCAGCTCCCATGGAGCATTAAAACTCGGATGAAGCAAAAGACACTTTGTTAGGTCGAAGGGAAGCCCAGGAGTGGATGCATGCCATGGCAAGGCAGATGGTGACAGAGATACTGGACTCTCCCTGGAATTCCTAACAGGTCAACATGCCAGACAGATGGCGACACAGACTCCTTCCCAGAAACCCTGACGACCCCCGCGGTGGGAACTCCCACAGCTCATACCCCCGCCCCTCACTAAACAGCTGTATAAAAAAAAAGTGCCTCCCTCCCTGTTGGCATGAATTCACTGGCCCCGCCTTTGGGACTCGTGGATCTCTCCCAGGGATGCAGATTAAAGCTTCTCTTTTCCTCCTTTCTGACTGACTCAGCCCTCTTTGTTTCCTGCGCCATGAACTTTACATTTGGTGCCGTGAAACCCAGGAAGCGCGAGCACCCCATCTGGCTGTCCCCCCACGGCTCGGGGTGCCCTCTTCTCCCTCCTCGAGGCTCAGGACCCCCCTGGTTTCTTCCCCAGCTTGGCAGCTTCCTCGGCTTGGCAGCTTTCCCGGCTTGGCAGCGTTAGCGGTAAGTCCTGCCCCATGCCGGTCCCTGATGGTCACCTGCCAGCGTCTCTGTCCGTAAAACGGGCTGCATCAGAGATTGCCTTCTGGACCCTTCCAGGAAGGGCTCCTCCAGACCCTGGGAGGTAGTGGAGACGTCCCTATCTTCCCCTGGTTCCTCCGTCTGTCCATAGCCCCGGCTAAATGGCTAGGACGCTGGCCCTTTAGCCCCGGCTACTGACCTCAGGTATCAAGCATGGGTAATTGAAATTCTAAACCTGATCTGAGCACACCTCTAGGGTGCCTGCTCGCCAACCTGGCTAAACTGGGCCTGTCTCAGGATCTGTGTCCTAAACGCCTCATTTATTTCTGTAACATAACATGGCCTCAGTATGAATTGGACAATGGGTCAAGATGGCCCGAAAATGGGACCTTTGACTTTAACATCCTTACCGACCTCAGTAATTTCTGCCGACGAACCCGGAAGTGGCTCAAGGCCCCATATGCCCAAGCATTTCTCTGTCTGCATTCTCGTCCCTCCCTCTGCTCTTCCTGCTCCATGGCCCAGGTTCTCCTGGCTCGTGAGAAACCTACTCTGCCTACCGAAACTCCTCCACTTTCTGCCTTATCTGAACCCCCCAAAAATCTTTCCTCCCCTCCAACTCGTCCGTCTCCCTACCCAGGCCCTTCTCCCAAAGCCCCTTCCACCTCACCGTCTGAACCCTCTCCTCCCCCTCCCTACCGAACCCCCCTCTGGCACCGCCTTCTCCCCTACCTGCTGACCTCCCCCTCTTCCACCCACTGCCATGGCCACTGCAGGAGCCAGAAGCTCAAGTCACCAGGCGACTCCTCCTCCCCCACCCAAGCCTGCTTCCCCAGTCAGTAAACACACGCATTTGCAGGCCCCTCCTCTCCTCTGTCCCCTCCAGGAAGTTGCAGCGCCTGAGGGAGTAGTCAGAGTCCATGTTCCCTTCTCTCTGTCAGATCTCTCCCAGATTGAGAAGCGGCTAGGGTCCTTTTCCACCAACCCCACCTTGTTCATCAAGGAATTCCGATACCTCTTTCAGGCCTATGACCTCACCTGGCATGATATCCACATCATTCTTTCTTCCACCCTAACGTCAGATGAAAGGGAGAGAGTCTTGGGGGCAGCAATGGACCACACAGATCAGGTTCACCTTAGAGATGCCAATATGCCGGTGGGGGCCCAGGCCGTTCCTCGCCAGGAGCCGGGCTGGGAGTATCAACTAGGTACCCCCGAAGGGCAAAACGTGTGCCAACGCTGAGACCAGATGCTCCAATGCCTGATGGCCGGCCTACAGGCCGTCTCCCACAAGGTAGTTAATTATGACAAACTGAGAGAAATCACTCAAGGCCCAGATGAGAACCCTACGGTCTTCCTTAACAGGCTGACTGAGGCTCTGACCTTGAATACTCATCTGGACCCTGGGTCTCTGGCTGGAGCAACAGTTTTAGCCACCCACTTCATTTCGCAATCAGCCCCAGATATTCGAAAAAAGTTAAAAAAGGCTGAGGATGGCCCTCAGACCCAGGTCCGAGATCTAGTGAACATGGCCTTTAAGGTTTTTAATGCCCGTGAGGAGCAGGCAGAGTCAGATCGGGAGGCCCGCCTTCGACAGAAGGTAGGCCTGCAGACCCAAGCCCTGGTTGTGGCCCTGCAGCCGACAGCAGCTGCGCATGGCCCCAAGGGGGTACAACAAGAGGACGAATGCCACCCGAAGAATGCTTCAAATGCAGAAATGAAGGCCACTGGGCAAAGCAGTGCCCCTGGCCCCGGGCTCCAACCAAGCCCTGCCCGGTGTGCAGTCAAAGCGGCCACTGGAAAAGTGACTGCCCCTGGAAAAGTGACGGGCCCTCTGCGCCTCAGCATGGAGAGGCCGCCCTTCCAGGTCATGACCCACCGCTGGCCATGCTGGGACTGGCCAAAGACTGAAGGTGCCCGGACTCGATGACCACCATCACCCTCGCCGAGCCCAGGGTAATGCTAAAGGTAGTGGGTAAGCAGGTCTCCTTCCTGGTCGAAACAGGGGCTACCTTCTCTGTCCTGCCCTCCTTTTCAGGGACCCCTTTTCCTTCCATGATCTTGGTCATGGGTATTGATGGCAAATCCACCTGCCCACTGGCCACTGGATCCCTTCCCTGTCTCCTCGATGATAGCCCTATAACCCACTGGTTCTTAGTCATGCCTTCATGCCCCCTGCCCCTTTTAGGATGAGATATTCTCATCAGACTAGGGGCCACTCTGCAGCTCACTCGGAGCCCTTCAGCCTCCCTGCTCCTTCCGCTCCTGGCCCCCTCCCTTCACGGGGATGCCGATCCCCCACTGCCTGTGTCCCTTGTTGACTCAAAAGTGTGGGATACCTCTACCCAGGTGTTTTCTAGACATCATGTCCTGGTCAAGATCAGACTCAAGGACCCCACCTCATTTCCCTCCCATCCCCAGTTTCCTATCTCCCTAACTCATCACCGAGGGCTCAGACCCCTCATTAGTCAGCTTCTGGGGCAGGGTCTTCTCATGCCTATCGACTCTCCCTGCAACACCCCCATCCTCCCAGTTAGGAAGGCAGACGGGACCTACTGGCTGGTTCAGGACCTCCGACTGATCAACGAAGCAGTGGTCCCCATCCACCCTGTGGTCCCTAATCCTTACACTCTCCTTTCACACATCCCATCCGGTACCACCCACTTTTCCATCCTCAACCTCAAGGATGCTTTCTTTACCATCCCTCTGGACCCAGACTCTTTCCATCTGTTTGCATTTACTTGGGAGGACCCAGATGAGCAGGCATCCCTCCAACTCACCTGGACGGTCCTGCTCCAGGGGTTCAGAGACAGTCCTCACCGGTTTGGCCAGGCCCTAGCCAGAGACCTCCAACAATGCTCGTTAGAACCCAGCACTCAGTATGTGGATGATCTCCTCCTCTGCAGCCCCTCCCTGGACATGTCTCAGAGGCATACAGCTAATCTCCTCAACTTTCTAGGAGACAAGGGATACCATGTGTCCCCTGCCAAGGCGCAACTGTCAGCCCCCACCGTCACTTACTTGGGGATCTGTCTGATGCCCAATTCCTGAGGACTGACAGTTGACCGAGCACAGGCAATACGAGACCTACAGCCTCCCACTTCTGCAGACCAGATCTTGTCCTTTTTGGGACTGGTAGGATTCTTCTGCCATTGGGTCCCAAACTTTGCTCTCCTAGCTAAGCCCCTATACCAGGCTGCTAAAGAAACACCAGCAGGCTCCCTCTCCTCACCCTCCCTTGTTCGTCAGGCTTTCTCTAAGCTCCGGGATACCCTTCTGGCATCCCCCCCCCTCTCTCTCCTGGACATCTTTAAACCATTCCCACTATTTACTGATGAAAGACAGGGAATGGCTATTGGGGTCCTCACCCAGCCCCTAGGGCTGGCCTTCACACCCATAGCCTACTTGTCCAGACAGCTTGACCCCACGGCCCGGGGATGGCAGCCCTGCCTCCGGGCTCTGGCTGCAGCTGCCGTTCTGACCAAGGAGGCCCAAAAAATCTCCCTCCAACAACCCTTACAGGTCTTCTCTACCCACAGACTACAGGATCTTTATCTCTCCTTGCCCCCTCTCGCATGCAGGAACTCCATCTCCTATTCCTCGAGAATCCTGACATCTCCCTGACCCAGTCCCCAGCCCTAAACCTGGCCACTCTCCTTCCTGCTGTCTCCACCCAACCTGTGGAAACGCATTCCTGGCCCGAGGTCATCGAGGCCCTCACTCAGCCTTGGGCAGGACTCTCAGATTCTCCTCTCTCCAATCCTGACTTAACTCTGTTTGTGGTTGGAAGCTCCTGCCTGGACTCCCAGGGATGTCGGAAAGCCTCTTATGCGGTAGTAACACCCGAGCGGACCCTAGAGGCGGCCTGACTCCCAGAGGGTACCACCTCTCAAAAAGCCAAGCTCATCGCACTGACCCACGCCCTACACCTGGGCAAAGGGAAGAGAGTAAACATATATACAGAATCCAAATATTCCTTTCTGATAGCCCATTGCCACGTGGTTATCTGGAGGGGGAGGGGCTTTCTCTCTACTAAAGGCTCACCTATTATCAATGCTAGACTCATAACCCACTTACTTGATGCCTTACAGCTTCCCTCCCAAGTAGCCATCATGCACTGCCGAGGCCATCAGACTGACTCCTCTCTGGTTATGTGGGGAAATGCCCGAGCAGACACGGTGGCCAGAGGCTTAACTCAGGGCGAAGGGTCCCCAGCCCCGGTCCTCTTTCTTTCCCTACCCTCCATTACCCCTCAATATACAGAAGAAGAGAAAAACAAACTTCTGCAGCGGGGAGGCTCTCCCGGTCCTGAGGGATGGATCTTTATAAATAACAAAATCGCCCTTCCTTGGGCCCAGGCAGGGGCCATTGCCCAACAGATCCACCGGTCTTTGCACATTAGACCACTGGCACTTTGGAGGTTCCTTGATCCCCTCTTCACCTCGCCCGCACTGCGAGAAGCAATCACGACTGCCTGCTCCTCCTGCCCCATGTGTGCTGCTGTCTCACCCCAGGGAGGGATGCGCCCCAACTTTCCCACCCATCAAATGAGGGGAAACCTCCCAGGGCAGGACTGGCAGGTAGACTTCACCCATATGCCTCCCCACAAAAAGACCAGGTATCTGCTTACCATGGTAGACACCCTGAGAGGGTGGGTAGAGGCCTTTCCCACCCGCAAGGAAACTGCCTAAGTGGTGGCTGAGACCCTAACAACACACATAATCCCAAGGTTTGGCCTCCCCACCTCCAT
>NW_005355759.1:9427-14973 GCF_000412655.1 Myotis brandtii | reverse complement strand
CACCATCCAGGACCTGATGACCCATCATTCCTCACAGGCTCTTACCTGGCAAGGGACCCTCCAATTTTTACTCCGGAAGAAGCTCAGAAATTCGCAGCTCCTGGCCGAACCTCCTGCCCATGGCCCTGACCAGAATCCGGGCTACACCAAGGAGCCCCACCTTCTTAAGCCCTTTTGAACTCCTATATGGGAGACTCTTCTTGCTCAACCACCGTCTCCCTACTGATCCTCCTCCCCTGGGTACTTATCTTCCATATCTGTCCTTACTCAGGCAATTGCTCTGAGAACACGCGGACAGGTTTCTGCCCAAGCCAGAGCCGACCAACCAGGACTCCCGAGGACCAGCCCTTCACCCTGGTGACTCGGTCCTCCTTAAGAATCTACATCCAAAAGCCTTGGAGCCTAGGTGGACGGGACCTCACAATGTAATCCTTATAACCCCCACCGCGGCCAAGCTGCTTGGTGATCTGTCATGACACCACATCTCCAGACTCAAGAGGACCCCGGAGCAGCATGACTTCTATAAATGTGAGGTGTTGGGCCCCACTAAGGTTCGCCTTAGTCTCCCTCCCCCTCCTTCTTCTCCTCCCGGCCCTGAGTAACCTACACCCACCCCCACCCGCTTATGTGTGGAGGTTCAAGGTCCGTGAAACCTACTACCAGGACAGCAAACAAGTCACCCGGCAGGTAGGATCTCAGGACTGCCCTCTGGTTGGATGTCAGGCGGAGATCCTGATGACTGTTGACCTCCGGTCAGTGTCCAATGGTGGCCGAACCTATGTCTGTTTTGCTTACGACCAGCGGAACCCAGACGAGTATAATCAAGATGTCGACATCTATAGGGGTTGCCGCTGGAGAGGCTGTGTCATCCATGATGCCTATAATGAGGTCAGGGCTGGTCCCTTTTTCTGGAAGGATGGGACCTTCAACATCAGGGTCCGGGATCCCTGGAACCAGCGATGGGTTACGGGTGTTGTGGGAAAGCTATACTGGAGTAGTTGGAGCTCAACCCCTTCAGGGACCATTTACATCTCCCGGGAATATGTCTTGGCCCAGGAGGCCCAAATCCGGTCTCCAACAACATCCTACAGGCTGAACAGTCCCTTATGGGAAGCTGCCTGACTCCCCCTGGGTAGAAGTCCTATCTTCTTTGCTCCAACTTATTCAACACACTCTACTATTCCTCAACGAGACCCAAATTCTGCCCAATGTCTCGCACTGCTTTCTATGCGCCTCTCTCCAAAGGTCTTTGCTGGCTGCCGTTCCATTCACAACTCCTCCAAGAACCCAGGGGCAAGGTGAATGTCAGCCTTCTGTGGCTGGCATTCCCCTTTGGGAACCCGAAACTCCAGACCCCACCCTGCCCCCATGGATATGCTACCAGACCAGTAATCTGGTAACTGGGGGACAAGTCACTTGGAACTGTACCCAAAACCACACCGCAGCCAGTCTCACCAAGGCCAGCCTGGGTACCTTCTTTTGGTGCAATGGAACCTTAAGCAACTGCATAAACTCCTCTGACCCCGGGCCTTGCTTTGTGGTCACAGTAGTTACCCAACTAACCTTGTATGGAGAGTCAGAGCTCGCCTGGCTGCTTCCTTTATCCCGCCCCCAAGCCCGCTGGGCCACCTTCCTCCTTGTCATGTTAGGGGTGAGTATCACTGCCTCGGTAGGCCTCACCAGGGGGCCTTCGGGAACAGTCTGGTCTCTGTCAGTACTTCAATGACAAGCTCCAGTTAGCCCTGGAGTCTACCACCACTTTAGCCTCCCTACAGTGACAAGTAACATTAATAGCCCAAGTAGCCTTACAGAACTGGCGCGCCTTAGACCTTCTGACTACAGAAAGAGGAGGAACCTGCATATTCCTTCAGGAGGAATGCTGCTACTACATCAACGAGTCCGGAGTAGTGGAGCAAAACGTGCAGACCCTGACTAAACTGAGTGAAGAACTACGTGCAAGACACTCCCAGGACAATTCTCTTTTTGGCTGGTTCCAAAGCCCCTTAGCTACCTGGGTCCTACCCATGATAGGGCCCCTGATTCTCATCTGTGTCTTTTTTCTCCTAGCCCCCTGCCTCCTCAAGTTCATCCACTCCCGGATCGCAGAGATGTCACGGGGGACTGTAAATCAGCTCCTGCTCCACCCCTACACTCGGCTGCCCTCTGACCTGCCTCTGCCGGACCCTGGCCTTTAAAAACCCCCCTCCCTCATTGTCCCTGGTCAGCAGGAAATAGTCAGAATGATTTCAGCGCCCCCTATCACCAAAAGGCCTGGATGTTAGGTTGAAGGGAAGCCCAGGAGTGGATGCAAGCCATAGCAAGGCAGATGGTGACAGAGATACTGGACCCTCCCTGTAATTCCTAACAGGTCAATGTGCCAGACAGATGGCGACACAGACTCCTTCCCAGAAACCGTGATGACCCCTGAGGCAGGAACTCCCACAGCTCATGCCCCCCACCCCTCACTAAACAGCTGTATAAAAGAAAGTGCCTCCCTCCCTGTTGGCACGAATTCACTGGCCCCGCCTTTGAGACTTGTGGACCTCGTCTGGGGATGCAGATTAAAGCTTCTCTTTTTCTCCTTTCTGACTGACTCGGCTCTCTTTGTTTCCTGCGCCACGAACTTTACACACTTCACTTTTGTATTTTTTAATTTTATTTGTTATTTTTTTCCTTTTCTTTTCTTTTTCTTTTTTTGCACCTTTTCTTCCTCTCTTCTTTTTTTCTCCCATTTTTCTAATACATTCCCCATTTTAGTTTTTCTCTTATCTTTCTTCCCCCTTTTAAAAATGTATCTTCTTTATCTGCTTCATTGATGTGTTATTATTCTACTCTCTGTTGATTTAGTCATATATCTAATTTCCTCTTCACTGCTCCTACTCCATTTCCCCTTCTCTTATCTTTGTCTTCACTATTCAATTTTTTTCTTTTTTCTCTCCTCTACTGCTTTTTTATTCTTTTAATATTTTAACTTGTTTCACTTCCTAAATTCCTGTCTGCTCCCTACTCTATTCTCCTTTTCAAATTTTTTCTTTAGTTTTTTATTTTTTCTTCTTGTCTTCTCATTTCTGTTCTCCCTTTTCTACTCTAAACTATGGTTCTTCCTCTATCCATCCAATTCCTTAGTCTTATTTTCTTTATGTAAGCTCTGCATCTACAGATTCTACCCCCACCCTTTTTTCTGGGTGTATTGTTTGTGCTTTTTGGTTTATCTGCTTGTTTTCTAACCAAATAGTTTTTTCTTTTTTATCGCTATCATTCTTGCTCTCTTTACTCTTACATAATTCTTTTTCTGGTGGTCACTTTTATTGGGGTTATAGGTGTCTTATGTACATTCCTGTTCTGTTTCTTCTGTGTCATGACTTTTAATTTTGTATTTTGTGCTATTTGGTCAGCAACTCCACAATTGTTTGCACGACATGGTAGGGAGAAAGCCACATAATCAGACACCCTGAGAGAAGACTCCATCCACTAATGGGACAATAACATTCAAGAACCAACTACATCAGGAGAACCAAAATATCTCAAATAGGGGGCCTCCCTAGAACACCCAGCCCAAGAGATGTGAGAGACTGCACCACTGGGTTCCACAAAACGTCTAGTAAAAAATCTGGGTGGTATTGCATGTTGATCTATTACATAGAAATAATTGCAAAAGAACAGCAAAAATAGAGAGATAAAAAAACCAACCCCATATGGAAAAAAGGAGGAATCACCAGAAAGGAACTACATGAAATGGAGGCAAGCAATTTGTCAGGGAAAGAATCCAGATTAATGGATATGAGGTTGCTCAAAATTCAGACTGAGAATTACAAGCAACACAAAGAATTATAAGGAGCTGAATGAGAAATACACCAATATGAATAAGAATCAAGAAGAAATAAAGAATGATATAGATGCAATGAAAAACATAATGGAAGGTTTCAACAGTAGCCGAGAAGAAGCTGAGGCCCAAATCAGTGACTTAGGAGAAAAGGTAGAAAATACATAAGCAGAGCAGCAACAGAAAAAAAGCAGGAGGAGAATCTAAAGGAGCTTTGGGACAACACAAAATGAAACAATATCTCCATAATATGGGTGCCAAAAGGAGAGGAAGCTGATCAAGGAATAGAGAACCTGTTTCAAGAAATAATGACAGAAATCTCCCCTGACTTTGGGAAGAAGAAAAGTCACACAAGTCAAAGAAGCACAGAGTCACAAACAAGATGAACCCAAAAAGAATCACACCAAGACACATCATAATTAAATTGGCAAATGAAAAGGCAAAGAAAGAATATTAAAGGCTGCCAGAGAGAGGAAGAAAGTAACCTACAAAGTATCTCCCTTTAGACTATCAGTTGATTTCTCAATGAAAAAAAATCAGGCCATAAGGGAATGGGTTGAAGTGTACAAAGTGATGCAAAGCAAGAGACTGAATCCAACAATACTCTATCCAGCAAAACTATCATTCAAAATTGAAGGTGAAATCAGGAGCTTTACAGACAAAAAAAAAGGCTAAGGGAGCTTATTAGCATGAAAACAGCAATGCAAAAAAATGCTAAAGGGATTGTTATAAAAAGAAGAAATAGAAAGGTAAGTAGGAACACAAGCATAAACAATAAAAATGGCAACAAACAAGTAGTCATCAATAATAATATTAAACATGAATGGATTAAATGCTGCAATCAAAAGACACAGGGTAGATGAATGGATAAGAAAACATGACCAATATATGTGCTGTTTACAAGAGTCCCACCTTAGAACAAAGGACTCACAAAGACTGAAAATGAAGGGATAGAAATTTTTTTCACACAAATGGAAATGAAAAAAAGACCTGGGGTAGAAATACCTATATCTGGCACAATAGACCTCAAAGTGAAGGCCATAACAACAGATAAGGAAGGCCACTTCATAATACTAAAGGAATCGATACAACAAGAGGCCATAACTCTGGTAATCATATATGCACCCAAAACTGGAGCAGCTAAATATATAATAAAAAACTGCTGGAGGATGTCAAGGGAGATATCAACAACAATACAATCATAGTAGGGTATTTAATACACCGCTGCCATCACTGGATATGTCTTCTAGATAAAATATCAACAAAGAATCAGCCATCCTAAATGACACCCTAGAACAGGAACTAATTGACATATTCAGAACATTCCACCCCAGAGTTATGGAATAAACATTATTCTCAAGTACACATGGGACATTTTAAAAGATAGACCACATGTTAGGACACCAGCTAAGTTCTACAAATTCAAGAAGACTGAAATAATATCAAGAATCTTTTTACTCCATAATGGCATGAAATTAGAAATCAGCTATAATAAAAATGCTCAAAAACAATCAAATACATGGAGGCTAAATTGCATGCTATCAAAGAATTAATGGGTTACCAAAGAGATCAATGAATAAATAAAAAACATCCTGGAAATCAATTAAAATGAACACATAACAATCCAAAACCTATGGGACACAGTGAAAGCATTCCTGAGAGGGAAGTTCATAGTACTACAGGACTACAAAAAAAAAAAAAAAAAAAAGAAAAAAAAAAAAAA
>NW_005355759.1:6640-9344 GCF_000412655.1 Myotis brandtii | reverse complement strand
AAAAAAAGAAAGAAAGAAAGAAAGAAAGAAAGAAAGAAAGAAAGAAAGAAAGAAAGAAAAACTGTTAATAAGTTATCTAACACTAAAACATAAAGAATTAGAAAAGAATAATAAGAAAATCCCAAAACAAGTAGAAGGAAGGAAATAATAAAGCTCAGAACGGAAATACATGACATAGAGACCAAAACAACACAAAAGGTAAGTAAAATCAAAAGCTGGTTCTTCAAAAAGATAAACAAGATTGATAAACTTCTAGCCAGACTCACCAGGAAGCATAGAGGACCCAAATTATCAAAATCAGAAACAAAAGAGGTTAAGTTACAACTGACCCCACAGAAATACAAAAGATTGTAAAAAAAAAAATACTATGAATAATTTTATTCCAACAAATGGGACAACCTTGATGAGATGGACATATTCCTAGAAAAATACAATCTTCCAAAACTCAATCAGGAAGAATCAGAAAACCTGAATAGTCTGATAACTACAGATGAAATTGAAGCAGTATTAAAAACAAATTCCATCAAACAAAAACCCCGGTCTAGATGGATGCACATGGGAGTTTTACCAAACATTCAAAGAATTAACACCTGTACTCCTCAAACTATTCCAAAAAATTCAAGAGGAAGGAACACTTCCAAATTCTTTCTATGAGACCAGCATTACCCTAATTCCAAAACCAGATAATGACCCTTCAAAGAAATAGAACTACAGGCCAATAACCCTGATGAACAAACCGGTACACCCTAAAATCCTCAACAAAATTTTAGCAAATTGAATACAGCAACACATTAAAAACATCATACATCATAACCATTTGGGATTTATTCCAGTGACGAAAGGCTGGTACAATATTTGCAAATCAATAAATGTCATACAGCACACAAATTGCAAGACAAAAATCATGTGATCATATCAATCAATGCAGAAAAATCATTTGGCAAAATCCAACACCCTTTTATGATAAAATAAAATCAGCAAAGTTGGAATAGAAGGAACATACATCAACATAATGAAGGCTATATATGACAAACATACAGCCAACATCATACTCAATGGGCAAAAACTAAAACCATTTCCCCTAAGAACAGGAACAAGACAGGGATGCCCTCTTTCATCACTCTTATTCAACATAGTTGTGGAAGTCCTGGCCATACCGATCAGAAAAGAACAGTTAAAAGACATTCAAATTGGAAAGGAGGAAATAAAACTCTCATTATTCACAGATAACATGATGCTGTACATAGAATACACTAAACATTTCATCAAATAAACCCTAGATTAATGGATTTTGGGGAGTTAATAGCATGATACAATATTCACACCCAAAAATCCATAACATTTTTATACACCAATAGTGAACTAGAGAAACTAAAAAACCCACACAAAAACAACAATCCCATTTACTATTTCAACAAAAAATTAAGATACTTAGGAATAAATTTAACCAAGGAGGTAAAAGGACTGTACTTTGAAAACTACAGGACAATGCAAAAAGAGATAGAGGAAGATATAAATAAGTGGAAGAATATACCATGTTCATGGATTGGTAGAATCAACATCATTAAAATGTGTCTATTATCCCAACCTATCTACAGATTCTATGCAATCCCCATTAAAATACCAATAGCATATTTCAGAGACATAAAACAAACCCTCCAAATATTTATATGAAACAAAAAAAGACCCTGAATTGATGCAGCAATCTTGAGAAAGAAGAACATTAATGGTGGAGTCACAATACAAGATATCAAGTTATACTACAAAGCCACTGTAATCAAAATAGCCTGTTACTGGTACAAGAACAGGCATATAGATCAATGAAACAGACAGAGAACCCAGAAATCAACCCAAGTCATTATGCTCAACTAATATTTGACAAAGAAGGCAAGAGCATAAAATGAAACTAGACCACTAACTTACACCATACACAAGAATAAACTCAAAATGGATAAATGACTTAAGTGTAAGATGTGAAATCACAAAAGTCATAGAATAAAACCCTAGGCACCACAATCTCTGACATCTCTTATACCAATATGTTTACAGATACATCTCCTAAGACAATGGAAACTAAGGAGAAAATAAATAAATGGCACTACATCAAAATAAAAGGCTGCTGCACTGCAAAAGAAACCATCATCAAAATAACAAGAGATGCCACTACATGGGAGAACATATTTGCCAATGATACATCTGATAAGGGGTTAATATCCAAAATATATAGGCAATTCATACAACTTAACAAAAGGAAGACAAAAAATCCAATTAACAAGTGGGCAAAGGACCTAAATAGACATTTCTCGATAGTGGACATACAGAAAGCCAAGAGACATATGAAAATACTAGAGGCCCGGTGTACAAAATTCATGCATGGGGGGGGGGATCCCCTCAGCCCAGCTTGTACCCTCTCCAATCCGGGACCCCTCGGGCCTAAACTGGCAGTTGGACATCCCTCTCACAATCCAGGACTGCTAGCTACTAACTGCTCACCTGCCTGCCTGCCTGATCACCCCTAACTGGCCCCCCCTGCAAGCCTGATCACCCCTAACCACCTCTGCCTGCAGACCTGATCGCTCCTAACTGCCCCCTCCCCTGCTGACCTGGTTGCCCACAACTGCCCCCCCACCAGCCTGGTCACCCCTCACTGCCCCCCTCTGTCAGCCTGGTCATCCCCAACTGCCCCCTCCTGCTGGCCTGGTCT
>NW_005355759.1:0-6606 GCF_000412655.1 Myotis brandtii | reverse complement strand
CCCCACCGGCCTGGTCACCCCATACAGCCTGCTGTTCAGTCGTTTGGTTGCCCCTCACTGCCCCCCACCCTGTTGACCTGGTCGCCCCATGCAGCCTGCTGCTCAGTCGCTTGGTAATCCTTCACTAACCCCAATGCCAGCCTTGTCGCCCCACTCAGCCTGTTCGGTTGTCCGTTTGGTTGTTTCGGATGTGATGGCCCTTGGCTCTTTATATATATAGATGCTCAAAGTCACTAATCATCTGAGAGATGCAAATCAAAATGACAAGGAGATATCACCTCACACCTGTCAGAATGCCTATCATCAACAAATTCACAATGATAAGTGTTTGTGAGGATGTGGAGAAATGGGAACCCTGGCACACTGCTGGTGGGAATGCAGACTGGTGAAGCCACTGTGGAAAACAGTATGGAGTTTCCTCAAAAAATTAAAGATGGAACTCCCATTTGACGCAATCATCCCACTTCTAGGAATATATCCTAAGAAACCAGAAACACTCATCAGAAATAATATATGCACCCCTATGTTTATAGCAGCGCAATTTACAATAGCTAAGACTTGGAAACAACCTAAGTGCCCATCAGCACATGAGTGGATAAAAAACTATGGTACATTTATACAATGGAATACTACACAGCAATAAAAAAGAACGAACTCTTACCATTTGCAACAGCATGGATGGACCTGGAGAGTATTATGCTGAGCAAAATAAGCCAGTCAGAGAAACATAAGTATTACATGATCTCACTCATATGTGCAATCTATTAAACCAAATAAACTGATGATCAAAAATAGACTGAGAGTCACAGATGTATGAACTGACTGTTGAACCTAGAGGGAATGCAGGGGCTGGTGGGTCAGAAGAGATCAACCTATGAACTTGTATGCATAACCTGTGGGCACAGACAATTTGGTGCTGAGGGCCTGGTTGGGGGGGGGGCAGGAGCAGGCTGGAAGAGTTTAATGGGGGGAAAAGAGTACCTTTGTAATACTTTCAACAACAAATATATTTTTTTAATATATTTTATTGATTTTTTTACAGAGAGGAAGGGAGAGGGATAGAGAGTTAGAAACATTGATGAGAGAGAAACATCGATCAGCTGCCTCTTGCACACCCCCTCCTGGGGATGTGCCCGCAACCAAGGCACATGCCCTTGACCGGAATCGAACCCGGGACCCTTCAGTCCGCAGGCCGACGCTCCATCCACTGAGCCAAACCGGTCAGGGCTCAACAATAAATATTTTTAAAAGAAAAAAATAAGATTCTGTCTTTGTCTTTAACATTTGTCATTTAATTATGATGTGTCTAGGTGTGGGTCTCTTTGGGTTCATCTTTATTGGGATTCTGTGCCTTCTGAACTTCTGAGATAATTTGCTTCACCAGTTTGGGAAAATTTTTGTCATTTCTTTAAACAGGTTCTCTGTTCCTTGGTCATTCTTTTCCCCTTCTGGGATTCCTGTATTGCAGATGTTAAGTTTCATGTTGTCCCAGAGCTCCCTTAAGCTATCTTTCTGCTTTTTAAATATTTTTTTTTCTATTTGCTGCTCTAATTGGGTATTTATTTCTACATTGTCTTCCTAATCACTGATTTGGTCCTCTGCTTCATGCAATCTACTTATAATCCCTTCCAGTGTGTTCTTCATGTCAGATATAACATTCTTCATTTCTGTCTGGTCCTTTTTAGGGCCTCTATTTCCCTTTTCATGATGTTGTAATTTGCACTAAGTTCCTTACGCATCTTTATAACCATGCTTTGAACTCTATGTCTATAGGTTGCTTGCCTCCACCTCATTTAGTACTTTTTCTGCAGATTCCTTCTTTTCTCTCATTTGGGGTTTGTTTGTCTCCCCATTTTAGTTCTCTTTGTATTTGCCTCTATGTGTTAGATATAATTGCTATGCCTCCCAGTCTTTGTGGGAAGGCCTTATATAGAGTGTCTTGAGGGGTCCAGTGGTGTAGTCTCTTTGTTTACCTGAGCTGGATGCTCTAGGAACGCCCCTTGTGTACATTGTTTGGGCTCTGCTGTTGTAATTGGGACTTGATTTTTTATGTCCCATTTGTGGGAGGGATCTCCCCCTCTGACTTGCTGCCAGTGAGGTTCAACCCCAATGTGGTCTTTCCAGCTTTCCAGTAGTTGAGGACTCCTTATTCCAGAGGCTGGGTATGCCTTGATTCTCAAACATTGATTGACCTTATTTTGAGTTGTACTTCCTTCCCTCCTGGAGCAGGTCCTGCAGGTGTCTGCTGCAGGTGGTTGGGGTCCTGCTGGCTTTTGCCTCGCTGAGCAGTCTGGGATGGTGTCTGTAGTGGGGACACAAACTGCTTTTTCAGGCTAACTAGATCAGGCAAAGACTCAAAGCCTCCGGAGAACTGTCTCTGCCTGCAGATAGATTGGATTTAGTCTTGAGTAGCCCTCAGGTAATTGTTCACAGGTTGGGTGAGAGGTTTTCCAACAGGGTGGGACAATTACTTCCACATGGAGGCTAATTGTTATTCTCAGTCTCTTAATGGGCCTCATAAACTGCATATAGAGCAGGGAATTTCCAATAGGGTGGATCAACAGTTTTCCCCTGAGGCAAAACCTGCAGGATAGCAAAGGTTTGCCTGAGGAAGATGACCTCTGCTGTGTGAGAGAATGACTCAGCACAGGAAACCTGGGTATCTGCTTTCTGAGTGCTAACCCAGAGCCCCCAATCCTCACACAACTCCAGTCCACACTGCCCTCCTTCTGCCAGAGCCCAAGGGGAGTGGCAAAATGTTATGTGTTGGCCCTTTAAGAGTGTGCCTGCATTCACAGCTGTCTCTTCCTAGCAGTGTTTTTCACCACCAGATGTTATGTTGGCACTTTTCTCAGTTCTGGTGCTCTCTGCTGGAGGGCCCAGCTTGGGGTTAGACCCCAGAGTTCTCAGTGGCAACCCTCCACAGCTGAGCCATCTCTTCAGACCTTCAGCTGCTGTCTGTGGGAGCCCAGCCAGCCCTTTCGTGCCTCCTCCATTCTTACCAGTCTCTATGTTCTCTCTGCTTTCCATCCTTGGTTATCAGGGTTCTCTCCAGCTAGTCCTTTGTTGATTTTTCAGGGTGGTTCTTCTGTATTTTAGTTTTAATACCAGTTTGGTCCTGGGAGCATGTCTAAGAGTTGCCACTTACTCTGCCACCATTTTTAATCCTCTCTCTCTCTCATATCAAAAAGAACATTTGTGTGTTTTATTGGTCCTTTAGAATAGAATCAACGTTTTTTTTTAATATATTTTATTGATTTTTTACAGAGCAGAAGGGAGAGAGACAGAGAGTCAGAAACATCGATGAGAGAGAAACATCGACCAGCTGCCTCCTGCACATCTCCCACTGGGGATGTGCCCGCAACCCAGGTACATGCCCTTGACCGGAATCGAACCCGGGACCCTTCAGTCCGCAGGCCGACACTCTATCCACTGAGCCAAACCGGTTTCGGCTAGAATCAATGTTTTTATTTGTATTTTCTTTCATTGATTTCTGCTTTTATCTTTAGTAATTACTTTTACTTTTGTATAGCTTATGTGTTTTTTTCCCTAAACATGTCTTATTAACTATAAAAAATTGAAACTAAAATTTTGAGAGAATAGTAAAAAAAAAATGCATGCTAGTTGCTGCTGTTATTCACGTTTTGTATTGTTTTTGAGTTTTTATTAAGGTACTGAAGCATACATGTATGTTTATAATCTGATAAAAAATGTTAAACCTACCATTAAAACAGTTCTTTAAAAAAACAAAAACAAACACACAAACAAAGAAGCTTAATTTAATCTTCAATATTTCTTGTTTTTTAATAATTGCAGATTTCAAACCATTGGTTGGTAAATGTAATTTTTTTCCTTGTGATTAATATGTGGCCCTATATGTTTTTTATTATTTGGGATTTGCTGAGAT
Organism: Myotis brandtii; assembly: GCF_000412655.1. NCBI lineage: Eukaryota > Metazoa > Chordata > Mammalia > Chiroptera > Vespertilionidae > Myotis > Myotis brandtii. The sequence continues at coordinate 2,699 of NW_005355759.1, read as the reverse complement.
TTCCCTTGTGGCTTTATACACATTCACTTTCTGTAAGTACTAAATGTGCATTTAAAAGTGTGTGTATTTACTTTATGTTAGTACAAACATGTACATGTTCAAGTTTGATAATTGTATTACAATGTATTTAAATCCTATATGTCCTTATTTAGTTAGTATGTTAGTAAGTTAGTTAGCATCTGATGTGAAAATTTCTGGAAAAGATCTGTTTTTACACTACAATTGTGAATATGCTGATCTCTATTTTAAACCTATGTTGTAAAGGCTTACAGTTATAACTTTACGATAGCCTATTATCAATGAAATACCTTTTATTTTTTAATGCTTTTGTTCTGAACTCTGTTATGTCTGACATTGATATTGCTATACTCATATTCTTTATATTGGCATTTGAGTATATTTTTCAATTTTTTTATTTTCAAAATTTTTTGTGTTATTTTGTTTTACATGTGTTTTATAAATAGTTTTAAAAGTATATGTTATATTTCTAAGCTGCTAAGGTTTACCTGTGCATTATTAATACACATACTAAAACATATACATTCTTAGTGTGTCAACATTTAGCATTAATCTGATCTCTATTCTCCCTCCAAACAAGGCAAGAAGCTTGGTATGCATTTTCTTAGCTCTGCTCCTTTGATATCCCCTGTTCATGCTGCCACCCTAATCACTGCTTGCATTGATACCTTCTTTTACTGATTGGCTGATTTTTTTGCTCATTGCTTTTTTCATCATACTTCTTGTGCTTAAATTTGTGTTCCTTAGTGCAATATTGGTTATTTCAGAGGATTTGAAGCATTTGAAGCACTGATAACATTTTGAAGCACTGGAATGTTAGAAAATACCTTTATTTCACCCTCCTCATGGTCTCTTGGTATTGGGCACCAAGTGTATTCCAGAATGGTAATGCATTTTTAAAAATATATAGTATTTATCATTTCTAGAGATGCAGGATATGAGGAGTCCATTAGATATAGTCAGTTCACCATTTTACTCTCCCCATGCCTGTTTCTTAACCCAGGTCTCACTAATATCTATAGGCCAGGTTTGGGAAAGTCATCCTTCTACCATTCCTTTCTTTGATACCCTGCTCCCACCAGGAAAATTGGTCAATATCAGGAATATAATTGGACTAATAATTGGGTCAAGTCAATATGCATCATGTATCAGGGTAAGAGTGTGGATTGCTCCTCTTTCTCTTTTGCCCATGTGGATGATGCAATATTCTAGTGTAGATAGTTTTTAATCATCCATTACATGTGTTTATTTTTTTCTTCCATGAAGCCAATAGGAGTGAGCTAAGATCTGAGATTGAGGTTTACCCTTGTGATAAGAGACTCTAGGCTAGGCTGTACAATCTTGCCCAGTGTACCAGAGCTTGCACTGAGGTTTGAGGCCTAAAGCCCAGCTAAAAATAAAGTGCTACTTTGCTTTCCTTTGCCTTTGTCCTATGTGGATATATGTCTTCTGGGACCCTTGTGGAGAGAGCTGGTTTTGGTCTGGACCACAATTTCAATGTACCAAATCCCTAGGGGTACTGTGTAAGTTTGTACAAATTATGGAGTACATGGCTCTAGGGTGCTCCATTCTCATTATAGACTATGTGAATGGCACCACTGGAATTGTGCACCACAACCCTATGTGGTATCCCTGCCCACCCCTGACCCAGCTACCTGTAAGGCTGTTTGCCAATCCTTTTGCCTTTAGCAAATGCCCTGTAAATGTCTGCTGTCTTAATGTTCTTGTCTTATCTTGTTATGGTGCCGTATTCCATGCTCCTTGGATTAGACCTATCAGCTCTTTGACATCTGCTTAGGTTAAATTGGAGGCTTAGACAGAAAACATGCCCCAGTTTATATAGATGGGAAATGAGGAAACTAGTGTTCAAATCTAGGTCTATCTGACTGAAAAGCCTACACACTGTTTACTTCAGGTAAGGGGCTGGAGGAATGCAGCTGACAAAATGGCTGAGGTTTTATTCCAGCCCATGAAGGGCATGGTTATCCCAGACTCCTTTATTCATTCATTATATTTTTCTAAGTCTCTACTGGACAACCCCTTAAGGTCTCTTCCAATCCTACCATTGGTAATATAGGATATCTCCAATCTCTCTTACGTTAGTGAGGCCCCTTTTGGTTGCACATGGAAGGAATCCAACGAAAACTGGTTTACGCCAAAAGGGTATAATGTTAGTGCATAAAAATGAGAAGTACCAGGGTGGCCTGTTCGGGCAATACTAGATCTCAGGCTCAAATGAAGCCAGTCTATCTTTTGGATGCCCATTTCTCTCTGTAGGCATCATTCTCTAGGCAGAATCTTCTCATAGGACTCCTGAAATGCTAAGCTTATATCTTCTGGCTGATCAATCCCCAAAGTCTCTTTCTTTATATTTTTACCAAAAGTTTCAGGGAGGATTTGTATTGGCCCAGCTGGGGTCACATGACTCTGCATAAACCAATCACTCAGTCCAGTGTGATGGAATGTTGTTACTGGCCTTTGTCAACTGACTCACATGGACTCACAGGGTGGGAGGGATGGTTTCCCGGGAAAATTAGGGTGCTGTTATTAGAAAACAAGGAATGGAGTCCCAGCAACAACACACAGCAGGGTAACGATTAAAGAACCAGCTCTGGGCAGTTGACTTCCCCAAACCAGTTTTAAGTGCAATAGAGAAAATAAACCCTTGCTACTGGATAGAG
>NW_005355758.1:0-555 GCF_000412655.1 Myotis brandtii | reverse complement strand
GATTCTCTCTCATCGTGGATGTTTCTCTTTCTCTCTCTCCCTCTCTGGAATCAAATCAATCAATCAATGAATCAATCAATAGAAGTCTACATAGCCCAATCAATCAATAGAGTTCTACATTGCCCAGCCAATGTGGCTCAGTTGTTGAGCGTCAACCTAGGAACCAGGAGGTCAGGGTTCGATTCCCGGTCAAGGGCACATGCCCGGGTTATGGGCTCGATCCCCAGTAGGGGGCGTGCAGGAGGCAGCCGGTCCATGATTCTCTCTCTCATCATGGATGTTTCTCTCTCTCTCTCTCTCTCTCTCTCCCCCTCTCTCTCCCTCTATCCTTCTCCCTCTCCCATTCTATCTCTGAAATCAATAAAAACATATTTAACAAAAATTAAGGCCCTAGCCGGTCTAGCTCAGTGGTTAGAACACTGGCTCTTGGACTGAAGGGTCCCAGGTTCGATTCTGGTCAAGAGCACGTACCTGGGTTGCAGGCTGGATCCCCAGCCCCAGTCAGGGTCGGAATGGGGGGCAACCAATTGATATGTCTCTCTCACATCAATGTTT
>NW_005355757.1:0-796 GCF_000412655.1 Myotis brandtii | reverse complement strand
TCGGTGTTTCTCTTTCCTATAATTTCCCCCTTTTCTCCAAGAAAAGGATTTTTGTAGACTAGAGAATAATTTGTCAGTAAAAGAATCTCTCCTTCTCTCCAAATGTCATTACATTTCTTGTCATATTTTATTCTTTTGCATATAGCTGTCCACTTCTCCCAACACTGTTTATTGAAGAGACTGTCCTTTTCTCACTATAGTCCCCAAGTTTTAATATTCACATGTGTAACTACTTTCTCATTAATACCTGTCCCCAGCCAATTCCCATGCAACCAGTGATCTGCTTTCTGGCATTATAGATTAGAATTGCATTTTCTTGAGTTTTATATACATGGAATCATATGATAGGCACTTTTTTATGTTTGGCTTCTTTTACACAGCATAATTATTTTGAGAGTGACCCATGTTGTATCATGTATCAATAGTTCCTTAATTTTTATTCTTAGCAGTGTTTCATTCTATAAATCTAGGATTTGTTGTTCATTTGCCCATTCACTAATTGATGAGAAGTTGTATTGTTTACAGCTTGTGACTATTACCAATAAAATACTGTACAGTTTCACTTATATGTGGAATCTAAACAAAATAAAATAAATGAACAAACAAAACAGGCTCATAGATCCAGCTACTGTGGCTCAGTTGGTTGAGCATCAACCCATGAACCAAGAGGTCCCCAGTTCATTTCCCAGTCAGGTCACATGCCCAGGTTGTGGGCTCGATCCCTAGCAGAGGGTGTGCAGGAAGCAGCCAATCAATGATCTCATTGATGTTTCTATCTTTCTTTCCCTCTCCCTTC
>NW_005355756.1:0-6225 GCF_000412655.1 Myotis brandtii | reverse complement strand
CCCCTCCCCCAACAGTGTGTGTGGTGTGGTTTGGGTTGCTTCCCGCAGTGTGTGGTGAAGGCTGCCGTAGACATGTTTGTTGCTTGTTTTTTTTCAGGGAAGTCATGCATGGAAGCTGGAAGTTCCTGTTTGGCCCTCCGTGCGAGGTCGTTGTTGTTTGGAGCGTCCGTGTGCGGTTTTCCAGCGTCTGAACAGGTAAGAACCTGTTGTGCTGGAGAAGGGTGAGAGTCTGTTCAAGTGACGTGAGGTTCCGAGAGCAGGAGCTTCTGCTGAGATGGCCATGTGGTGTTGTCGAGGAGTTGAGTGTGATGGTATTGTTGTGGAGCCCCATTTTTGAGAAGAAGACCACCGACTGCCATGAGGACTTCAAGAGCCAGTGAGGATTTGTTGAGTTGGCCATCGACCATAGTGACAGCACCCTGCGGAAGCAGAGGTTGAACTGCAGTGCCCACTGTAGGAGTTCCGTTTTATTGGCCAATTGTGTGGAGGCCTAGAGAAACATGTGTGTTTGAAGTTCTGGACCTCCACTATGGAGGAAACTCTGTGCATCCTTTTTGCAGTCTTTTGTCTCCCCCAGTTGGAATGAGAGTTTTGGGCCTTTGGAGAAAGAAGGCCCGTGTGCCGGGAAGGGGCCAGGAAAGCCTATGTGAAGGCCTGGCCCGATGTGAGTCCCTTCCTATGTATGTGTTTTAGGAACCTACAGCACAGCATGACCCATCTGCCAAAGTGCCAGATAGGCAGCCCAGCCAGCACAGTACGTTTGGAAGGACTTTACCGAGCGAGTATGTGAAAGAGTGACAGGTGAGGCGATGAGGATGTGTTTTGTGGTTTTGTCAGCAAGGCTGTGTTGTGTCGTGTTGTTGAGTGATTCCCATTCTGTGTATCTGTGTGTGAATGTGCACGCGTCCTATGTGGAGCCGCTCAAGTCTTGCCGTTCCTTTTTGTAGGTGAAAAGGAAGCAGGGACGTGTTTCAGGTGGATGTGCCAGAGTAGGAGGCTTCGATGGCGGTTCGTTTTGAGCGTGTGCCGCTCGTGCCTTGTGTGTGGTCCCGAATGGGATCCCATGTGTGGAGCGTTGTTGGGGATGGAGAGGTTGGGGTACGGAGGACCCTGTCGTCCCTCTCCAAGTTTTGCAGTATGCCGTGCAAGTCGGGAATCCTGGAAGTTGGGTTTGTGTGTGTTGAGTTGGGAGTGATAGATTGCGAAGCAATGTGGTATTAGTGAAGAAGATTGGCATGTTGTGGTTGGATCCCTTCGGTTCCTGTCTGATGAGCTGGTTCATGGGGAAGATGGTGTGTGCTTTGATGTTTGATGTTTGTCGTGGTGCAGCCTCTGAGTGTGTGGTCCACCTCCTGGGTGAGCGTGGGTTCCTGGATCGCTGGCAGGTCATGTGTTCATCTGTGTTAGGCCTAGGTGGTGTTTTGTGTCCTTTATTCCCTGGGTCCTGACTGGTGTAGGACGTGGACGTGATTTGGAAGTGACAGGGAACATCCATGTTGTGTGGCATGCCCATGTGCAAGAAAGCACTGCCCGGATGGGTTGTGTTTTCAGTGGAGCCTCCGTGTGGCTGTGTTGCCTGTGAGTCCTCGGTCCCCTGCAGCGGATGCAGGGTGGCACGGAACAGGAGCGTTCGTCCCGTTCCCTTTGGCAGTATTTTGGAAGCACAGGCCAGTGTCTGAGATGTGGTGTGTATGTGGGTCATCCCATAGCGGGTGTTTTAAATGGGCAGTTGCTAAAGGAAAAGTATGTACATAGTATGTTGTGAATTTGCTGTGGGACTAGGGGCTGCGAAAGGCTGTCTGTTCTGCAGGGGTTCCCGTCCCGTGGGGCAGGAAGGCAAGGGAGTGTTGGACGGGGAAGGAAGGTTGAAGGACAGTGCAGGAAGGGTTTGTGATTGTTTTCTCTGCAGCATCCGTGTTTCTTGTGGCGTGTTGGGTGGTGTTTGAGTGAAGGAGTCCCATGTTTGTGTGACGAAGGGAGGGTCAGGCCACGTGAAGAGCGGTGTTTGTGCTTGGAGTTTGGGGAGCATTGTGAGACCCAGTTTGTTGCTTGTGTTAGACATGTGTATTTTCTCGTTGTCATGCAATGTATTTTTCAAGTTGTCTGGCGGAGTGGGCCATGCACATGGGTTTCTTGTCCGTTCAGTTGTGTTTAGCATGTGTCTTTTGTATTTAAGAAGACAGTGTCTTTTGGGGTGTCCTAAGAGCTGTGCGTGTAGGTATTTTGCAGTGCATGCCTTTTTTGTGGTGTTTGTTTTGAGCGGTGCCTGTCTGTCCTCCTTCTGTGGTGTGTGAACGGTCTGCTGTCCGTGACCGGTCCCTCGTGAAAGTCGCAGCGGTGGTGGAGCTCCCAGGTTTTTGCGGGAGTGTGATGGATAGCGATGACCGCCGTTTGTAAGTGTTTGGGGATGTGTGTTGCAGGGATGTCCCCGAATGAAAGCATGTGGAACGATCCCGATGTCCTTGTTGAGATGGCTTTCTTTTGCCATGGTTTATTTTTTGCCAGTCATTTGTGAACATCCTTTCTGAAAATGCACGGGAACTCTATGGACCTTGTGTGAAATGACATTGAAAGAGGGCCATGTCCATGGAAAAGCAGGGAGTGTGAGAGGCTGAATGGAATGGTATGCTTTTGGTGATCTGTATCGTCGCAGGTTTTTCCATGCAAGTCTATTTTGTGGATTGTTTTACAGGGAGGCATGGAGAGGGAGAGGCATGGCATGCAGAGGGGGAACCATGGATTCTGTACCTTCTTCACAGCTTCAACTGGCGATGGCCGTGCCTCCCTGAAAGGTATCCATCTTTGGCTGTCGTGTAACCTGGGGTATTGGATGGTGCAGGCTGATGCACTGTGCAGTGATCCAAAGCGGTGTGTGGCCATGGCAGCGCTTGAAGTGGCACGGGCATGTTTCTGAACTTGAGTGATGTAGAGATGAAGTTTACGTATGTTCTTTTTGGGAATGGTAAGTCAGCCCAGGATGTGTGTGAATGTGTAAAGGATGGAGGAGCGTAGCCCTTTCTCGGAGCTGAGAGAAACGGAGAGAATGAATAGGGGCATGATGGATGAGTGTGTTGCGGAGGGAGGCTTTTCTGGGTCATGGCCTGAAGATGCTTTTTCCCTGTCCTGTGTGCCCGTGTGTCCCCCATGCAGCATAGGAGGCAAGGTCCTCCCTAGGCATGGTTTTCCTCCATGGACCTGTTCTTCTTTCTCTATTCCCCTTCTGTTGTGTTTTCCAGGTGCATGGGAAGACATTGTCCTGAGCTTTGAAAGGAAAGATGGATGTTTGTCTAATATGTGCATGGTTGTATTTTCTCTAGAATTGTTCTTTTTTGTCCATGAAAATAATAAGTCCCCATGTGAGTGTCCCACCTGTCTGTGTGGTTTTGGAGTGCGAGGAGGTCCTATTGTGTAGGAGTTGACCCGAGCAGTGGCTTTCACACATTGTTTTTGTCAGATTTGTGTTTTTCTGAGGTTGATGTGTGTTTGGTTTAGGGTTGCCTGCCTTCCGTTTCCATGTGTGTTCACTGTTCCCATCTGTCACGGCCATCTATGGGAGTTTTGTGTGCGTGATCCCCAGCTTCTGTGGATCGTATGTCCCTTGGCACCGTAGAGGAGTGGCGTGTTTGGGTCCTATTCTTGGGTGTGCATGTCACCCTTGGAAAGCGTGGTGTCGTAGTCATGCATTGCCTTCCAGAGAGGGTCTGTCTCTCCAGTAGTGCCTGGTGATAGCCCCCTGCAGGGAAGCCTGTTTGTTCTCATGGGATCGCGAGGCAAGGGCAGAGCATTTTTGTCATCTTGTAGAAAACCTGGAAATAGAAGACAGTATGTCTGCGTTGCCTGGGTTCCTTTCCCGCCATGGTGGTGTGTAGGTCTTGGACGTAGGGCTCCCGGGAGAGGTGGATCCAGAAGAGGTATGGATAGTATGAACGTTGACTAGAACACCCATGGTTGGAAAGGTCATGGTTTGGGGACCCAGTGTTCTTGTTGTGTCTGTGAGTGGAGAAGGACATGCCTCGGTTGGGCCTAGAATCTCTGAGGAGATGCATGAAGCAAGATGTGTAGGAGATGGCACCTTTGTAGGCAACCATCACGGGCAGATGGGTGGCGGGGATGGGGGGCCGTTGCCCGTGTCAGGGAAACCTTGCTGCGAATGACAGTTGGGTTCATAGGTCTGTTTTTTCTCAAAGAGGGTTGCTTAGCTTTGAAAAGCTATCGTCCCTGCCACCTGTGCAGTGTAGGCAGCCGTGAAGTGTGCCACATTATTGTAGTAAGGGAGGTCCGATCCCAAGGGTTCCCCGTCTTTCAGAAGAGGTCTTTGCTGTTGCATTGAGGATCTTAAAGCAGGTTTAAGTGTTTTAGTTCATTTTGAAGTCCATGGTCGTGATATTTGATCACCTGTAGGCGTATAGCGTAGGGTATCCCCCAGGTCTGTAGTTCTTTGGAGTCTTATGAAGCCTTCCAGAGAGGGTCTGTCTGTCCAGTAGTGCCTGGCGATAGCCCCCTGCAGGGAAGCCTGTTTGTTCTCACGGGATCGTGATGCAAGGGCAGAGTGTTTTTGTCATCTTGCAGAAAACATGGAAGCAGAAAAGAGTATGTCTGTGTTGCCTGGGTTCTTTTCCCGCCGTGGTGGTGTGTAGGTGTTGGACGTAGAGGTACAGTGAGAGTTGGATCCAGAGGAGGTATGGACAGATAGCATGAAAGTTGACTAGAACACCCATGGTTGGAAAGGTCATGGCTTGAGGATCCAGTGTTGTTGTTGTGTTTTTGAGTGGAGAAGGACATGACTCGGTTGGGCCTAGAATCTCTGAGGAGATGGATGAAGCAAGATGTGTAGGAGATGGCACTGTAGCAGGCAACCATCATGGGTAGATGGGTGCTGGGGATGGGTGGGCCGTTGCCCCTGTCAGGGAAACCTTGCCGACACTGACAGTTTGGTTTATAGGTTTGTGTTTTCCCAAAGAGGGTTGCTTAGCCTTGAAAAGCCATCGTCCCTGCCACTTCTGCAGTGTAGGCAGCCGTGCAGTGTGTGTGCCACATTATTGTAGTAAGTGAAGTCCCTTCCTAAGGGTTCCCCTTCCTGCAGAAGAGGTCCTTGCTGCATGGAGGATCTTATGGCAGGTTTAAGTGTTTGAGTTCACTTTGAAGTCCATGGCAGTCATATTTGATTACCTGTAGGCGTATAGAGTAGGGTATCCCCTAGGTCTGTAATTTTTTGTAGTCTTATGCAGTCTATGTGTTGTGCGGGTGTGTCTGTGTCTGTGGGTGGTTTGGTGGGTGGGTGTGTGTGTGTGTGTGTGTGTGTGTGTGAGTGAGTGAGTGATCGAGTGATTGAGCGAGTGAGTGGTTGGGTGGGTGTGTTGCTGGCTTTGGCAGGGGTAATGAATGGGTTTTCTGTGGTTCAAGCTCTGTTAACATGTCGTGTATGGATTCTACTAATAGACATTTCTTTTTTCTAGGTGTGTGTGCCTTTCCTGGTGGCCACGTTGTCATGACTGAGGGAGGTTGCTGTTGTGATGGAGGGACCTCTGCCTTGTTTTGGAGGGGCCTGAGTTCCTGCCTTCATCCGGCCAGCGTGGAGCGACATGTGCTGTGCTTGTGATGGCCCAGGGTCCCCTCATGGTGTGGCTTCTTAGAGAAGAGAAGCTGTGACTGTGCATGCTCACTGCCATGTATCTGTCTCGCTTGTCCCTGTGGGGAGCTGACATGTCTCCCATAGGACCTGTGAGCACTGTGTTGTTTGTGAGGCAATTGTGTGGTTTCCTATGTTGTTATTGTTCACATTTGAGTGTACACACACACACACACACACACACACACACACAGACACACGTATACACACACAGTGTATTGGTTGGGTGGGCTCTGAGAATCATTGTTGTTTTATTTAAAGGGTAGAAGAGGGAGACAGAATATGCAGACTGGGAGAGCATTGTCTGGGGCCCATGGAGTTGTGTGCTTATAACAGTTGTTTCCAAGTGTGGGTCCTGAGTCCAAATGGAGGGGTCGGTTGTCTCCTATTGTGTGTTGATGGTTTTGAGCCCTTGAATTGTAAGCAGCAGTTTCCCGTGCACCCAAGCTGTCCTGAAGTACTTCATCTTGTGTCCCCATCAGCCCTTTTTTAGCTGTAGTTCATTCACCACAGTTTGTGAAGCATCCATATACCTGTCACCCTGTGTGAAGGTGGGCCACATCCTTTCAAGTGCTTGTCTGTTCCGTTGCCCCCCT
>NW_005355755.1:413-818 GCF_000412655.1 Myotis brandtii | reverse complement strand
GCGAGTCCTTGGTGTTGTCTCTGGAGATGGTGAAGCGTCCCTTTACAGAAGCGGCGTAGTTTATGTAACTTCTGCCATCACTACTAATGTACTGGTATGCGACCCACTCCAGCCCCTTCCCCGGAGCCTGGCGGACCCAGTGCATGCCATAGTCCCTGAAGGTGAAACCAGAGGCTTTACAGAGGAGTCTCAGAGACCCCCCAGGCTGCACCAGGCCTCCACCAGACTCCACCAGCTGCACCTCACACTGGACACCTGCAAACACAGAGACACAAGGTGGACTGAGAATCACATGGAAGCAAAAGGCACAGCAGGCACAGGTCTCAGTGCTCCCCACTCCTGAGAACGACCTTGAGAAATGATCAGGAGGAAAACGCAGCTTGGCACCAAGTCCATGGTGGAGCC
>NW_005355755.1:0-363 GCF_000412655.1 Myotis brandtii | reverse complement strand
CCCCTTTTATGAGCAGGAGGAGAGCCCCATTTGCATGGAGTCTGCATATAAGGCTGCAGCCGGGACCTTGGCGTGCATTCCTGACCTTGTCATCCTTGGGGCGTCCCCAGATGGGAAAGGACTCAAGAATGGTGGCCACAAGGGGTCCTGCCTGACCGCCCTCCCTCCCTCCTTTCCTGAGACCTGTCTCCCTTACCCCATTCCTTTGGGGGAAGCTTCCAAGATTGAGAGTCCTCCTTCCTGGGGTTTTGATAAGGACCCAGGGGTGCTCCCCCAGAGGCACGTGGATGGGGCTTCCTCTCGCTCTCCTTCACCCGCGTTGGGCAATGTTGTCTTTCTGGGATTTGGGAATAAGAATTTGCA
>NW_005355754.1:0-1119 GCF_000412655.1 Myotis brandtii | reverse complement strand
TTTTCTATCTTCTCTTGATTTTTTCTTTTACTAATTTTTAACATGTTTCACTTACTGCATATAGGCCTATCTACTCTCTCTGAGGAGGAAACTGGTCTTGCAAGGTGTGTCAGGCCATAAAAACTGTGAACAATGCACTGCCCTGGGGGAGGAGGGAAGGTCGTTAATGCTGGCCCCAGGACAGATCATCAACACCTGGGGGCTTTCATGTAAGCCCATGAAAGGGGGCAGAACCATATCTGCAAGACAAAGACCTCAGAAGGTTATATAAAGTGAAGCCTCTGCATGTTACTTCACTCTGATTTGGAAATTATTCTGGGAGTTCACTAGTGTTAATAAACTACGTCCCTCCCTTCCTCTAGGAAGCGTGCTTGGTATTTTCTTGCTCTTCTGTATCATATAGTTCCCTGAACCGGGAAGCTAACCGCGTTTGGCTCTTGCCTCTGGTGAGTGGATGAGGTTTGGGGCCCGGGGTTGCAGGACAGGACTCCAGAAGGCACACACTGCTGATTTTAGCATAATTGAACTGGGGGGAACTCCAGGCGCTCCCGGACCTCAGCCCAGGGCCCAGCCAGCATCTGGAGAAAGTGGATGGTCAAATCTGTACCTGTAGACAGAATCTGTAAGGTAGGGGCGCCAGTCAGTGAGGTCCACTCCAAGTGAGTGGAAGGGTGAGCTTGATCACCTCCCAGGAAGTCACAGGACTTCTTCAGGTAAATCAGGAATCAGGACTCTGGAGGTGAGTGAATTCAGAGTCAATTAAGAAATTATTGGTTCACTCTTTTGTTTGTTTGTGTGTGGGACTAGCCAATTTGCTAACAAGAAGGTTGGCTGGACGCAGCCGTAACTCCTCTGGTAGGTTCTCACCAAGACATTGGTCGAGAATTCTGGTCTAGGGCATGGGTGCCTGGAGTTCCCCCATGCCCATCTAGGGAATTGGGCATTATCTGCTCAGCTGCAGTCTGGGCTAGTCTGAGAGAGTGTGGGTACAGATGTTTGCTGATTAACTGTTCTGTATGAAAGCGAAAGCTATTTTGATTTTCTGTTCGCTCATCTTGTTAAAATCTTTGATTTGCGGAGAGAAAAATGGCGATCAGCAGGAAGGTAGGGAGGGAGAGA
>NW_005355753.1:2111849-2112334 GCF_000412655.1 Myotis brandtii | reverse complement strand
GCAGGGGAGGGAGGGCAGTTGGGAAGGACCAGGCCTGTAGGAGAGAGCAGTTAGGGGCGATTAGGCCTGCAGGGGAGGGAAGTTAGGGGTGATCGGGCCGGCAGGGGAGGGCAGTTGGGGGTGGCCAGGCCGGCAGGGGAGGCTAGTTGGGGGCAATCGGGCTGGCAGGGGAGAGCAGTTGGGGGCGATCAGGCTGGCAAGGGAGTGGTTAGGGGGTGATCAGGCTTGCAAGCAGAAGCGGTTAGGGGCAATCAGGCAGGCAGGTAGGTGAAGCAGTTGGGAAACAGCAGTCCTGGATTGTGAAAGGGATGTCCGACTTCCTGTTTAGGCCCGATCTCACTGGTGGGATCAGGCCTAAACGGGCAGTTGGACATCCCCTGAGGGGATCCAGATTGGAGAGGGTGCAGGCTGGGCTGAGGGACCCCCCCCCCCACCCATTCATGAATTTCATGCACTGTGCCTCTAGTATTTACATGTTTTGTAAA
>NW_005355753.1:2106359-2108363 GCF_000412655.1 Myotis brandtii | reverse complement strand
GGACCAGCCCCTAATGTTGCCACCACCCATGATGCCCCAGGAGCCTGGCTGCGGGCGGATGTGGCCTCCAGGTCTGCCCGCTTCCTCGCCGCTTCTGCCTACAGCAACTTCAGCTGTCTGATGAGAAGTTTTTCTTGTTGTTGATGCCTCTGGGGGAAACGATGTGGTGGGAGGGTGGTGGGGCACATCCACACTCACTTAAGCTTGGATGTAACCCAGGTTCCAGAATCTCTGTGCCCAGGGTGGCAACAGTGAGTCCCTTCTGAGACATCTGGCCCACTGAATCCCCCAGCGTGCTCCTGCTTTTTCTCGGGTGGATAGACGCACCTCCAGTCCCAACCCACCACTGGGCGGGACTTCCTCCTTGAGAGCTGACTTCCTGGTACTGGGCCAGCTCAAGCCAGGTGGTGTGGGGAAGAGCAGGGGGGCCTGAGTCAGACAGTCCTAGGTGGAATCCCAGTGATGCCATCCATTGACTGCGCTGCTTAACCTCTCTGAGTTCCTTTGGAAAGCAGGTGCGAGAGTACCTGTGTCAGAGGCTGTAGAGATGAGGCGCCTGCAGGTCTTAGCTCAGCGCCTGGCACACGGAAACGTTGTGTGGCTACACCCGTTATGGACAGAGCGGAAAGGGCCTCCTGAGTCTGGCCCTAGGCCTGGTGCCGTTTTCCCTGCAGGTTCACTGGGCACAGGCACCTCCTGCTCTACATGGCACCTCGTCCCTTGGTCTGTTTCCTGCCTGTTCTCCAGCGATCACTCACATGCCTTTGATCCCCACTCTGCCTGCCACAGGAGCCAGGGTGCTGGGGAGCCAAGTGTGTGCCCGGTTCGCCTTTGGTGAGGACCACAGTGGCCGTCATCAAAGGAGCTCTTTGGTCCCTGGTCGCCAGCTCTGTCCCAGTGCCTCTCCCAGACCCTTCGCTACTTGTGGTCATCCTGGGCCCGGAACAACCACAGGAAGGGTGGGGGAGTGAAGGCTGTGCAGCCGCCGGAGCTCGGTTCCACGGGGGCTTCTGAGTGTGCCCTGCGCAGAGCACCCAGAGCAGGGAGGTGGGTGTCCCGGGGGGAGCTGAGGATCGCTCCCTCACTCAGGGGTGCTTCCCTACAGTTCCACTCATTCATTCATCATTCACCCAACCCACATGTTTGCCAACACTGGCAATTATGACACCCCCCCCCCCAATTTTTGCCAATCTAAGGGTGAGAAAAACATCCCGTCTTAATTTGCTCTTCCCTCTGGCCATGAAGCTGGGATGTCTTCATCTGGCTGTTGCCCATTTCTTACTTCCTTCTCTGGGAATCCCTTCTTCCTATTCTTGGTCCATTTTCCTTGTGGGCTTTCTCTTGTTGATGGATAGTCACTGTCTTCATATATGGTGAGTACTAGTCCCTTACCTGGGACGTTTGTTGAAAATCCCCCTGGGGCTGTCCTGTGTCTTTCCTTTTTTTTGAATTCCTTTGTCACGCAGACACTTCACGCATTTACAGTCAAGTGTTCAGTCTTCTGAATGTCGTCCCCTCCGGCAGCACCCCTCACACCTGTCTGTCTGTCTGTCTGTCTGGCGGAGACACCTGGGGCCAGCGCTGCATTTTACCGTGTCTGGCTCCTCGGCCAGTGCAAGGCTGGGCACAGTTTTGTGCCTGAATGAGTTCTTTTTTTCTTTTCTTTTCTGAGAACAGGTTTTGTGCCTGAATGAGGGAGTGAATGGAAAGCTGTGCGCAGCCCTCCCTGTAGAGATGGCAGTGATCAGGGCGTGAGTCACATGAGTCACGAGCTCTTCCCGGCTCAGCTGACATTTCCGAAGCTCCCTCGAGTGAGCGGAGAAGCCCCTCCTTGCAGGACGCCCTCCTGAGCAGGCACAGGAGGCTGTGCTGTCACAGACATGTGAGGGGATTAGCTCTCAAGACTCTGAGGGGCAGCGTGTTCTGCGTATGTGTGAACGAGGCGTTAGACATCTCGGAGGACCTGCGTGTGTGTGTGTGTGTGTGTGTGTGTGTGTGTGTGTG
>NW_005355753.1:2075016-2105206 GCF_000412655.1 Myotis brandtii | reverse complement strand
TACACGAATCTGCGTGATGGAGGGACGTGGCTCAGGAGCTGTGAGGGCAGGGCCCGGTGCTGCCGGAGTGGGCAGGTTAGGAGGGCCGTGGTTAAGTCGCAGTGCAGTCGGGGGAGCCGTAACCCTGGTCCCGGCAGCCCGCACCAAGAGAGCATTTAGCTATTGCGTCCCGCATGCGCCGTCCCGCGCTGTGTTCCGTGCATTACTGCATTTGCCAACCTGGCAACCTGGGAGGTGCCGCTACCCCTGGGGGTCTGGGAGGCACAGTTTGAACATCTCGCTGGAAGGGCCTCGTGCCAGCGCGCCAGCGCCCGGGCGGTTCTGCAGAGCCGGTCTCGTACTCCAAGACTTGGGGCTGGAGAGGTTAGTTACTGCGAACTGAGTCAATCTACAAGTGGAGCCAGACAGTTTCTAATGTGCTCTGAACCCAGCCCTGCAGGGCACGGGGCTGCGGGGTGTTGGGGAAACAGCACCATGGGGTGCGGTAGAGCTGCCTCTGGGGCAGCAGTGAGGGCTGTGGAGGCCCCTTTACAGCAAGGCCGCTGCTAGGCCTCACATGCAGGGCCTGTGGGAGTTCATTGAGGATTGTCTGCTGGGAGGTCCTTGTCCTGTTAGAAATTACATTAATTTTAGCTGCTGTCTCCACTTGCCGATGATTGCTTTCGAGGTTACTTGATTTTTGTCCTGTGGCCTCAAGACTTTGGGGGTGGCTGAGTGAAGACCTTCAGGGCAGGCAGGGAGGTGCCAGCAGGAGAGGCCTGTGCTGTGCGTCCACTCTCTCACTCCTCTGCTCATTTGCTCAACATATTCATTGAACATTAGGTGCTAGAGTCACAACAGTGAGTGCTGGTTAGTTTTTCCTTCAAGGAGCTCATGACCTCACTAGGAGGACAGAGGTGAATACAGGCATTGCAAAAGGGTGGAGATGCCACCATCAGGGACTGCCAGGTGATTCTGAGAGTATATAAGAAGACATTTGTTCAAATCTTGGGGAATAGGTCAGGGAGGGCTTCCAGGAAGAGGTGGTATCTGTTGAGACTCAAGGACAAGTGGACACAGCAAGGCAAACAGTAATTGGGGGAAGAATGCTTCAGGCCGAGGAATTCCATGTGCAAAGGCTGGGAGTGGGGAGCGGGATGCATGTGGGCAGTGCCTGGAGTTCAGTATGGCTGGAGCTGTGTGTGTGTGTGTGTGTGTGTGTGTGTGTGTGTGTGTCTGGAGGTACTCCAAGACTTGGGGCTGGAGAGGTTAGTTACTGCGAGCTGAGTCAATCTACAAGTGGAGCCAGACAGTTTCCAATGTGCTCTGAACCCAGCCCTGCAGGGCGCGGGGCTGTGGGGTGTTGGGGAAACAGCACCATGGGGTGCGGTAGAGCTGCCTCTGGGGCAGCAGTGAGGGATGTGGAGGCCCCTTTACAGCTAAGGCCGCTGCTCTCTGTCTGGCTGATGGTTCCCCGATAGTTCCCATCGCTCCTGGTAAGGTCTGAGGACGTTAGACAGCCTCTTGCCTTGGCTCCCCTTTGCCTGGAATTCTGCGTCTTAGAGCGATTCCTTTGGCCCTCAGCTTGGTCTGACACAGGAATGTGGTGAGATGTCACTGAGTGCCAGCTGGACTCTTCAGGCCGCAGAGGAAAGCTCGTTGGGATACCTTAGATGGTGGTATCTGTTGAGACTCAAGGACAAGTGGACACAGTTAGCAAGGCAAACAGTAATTGGGGGAAGAATGCTTCAGGCCGAGGAATCCCATGTGCAAAGGCCGGGAGTGGGGAGCGGGATGCATGCGGGCAGTGCCTGGAGTTCAGTATGGCTGGAATGTGTTTTCCAATGGTCTTAGGCGACCCCTGTGAAAGGGTCGTTCGACCCCCAAAGGGGTCACGACCCACAGGTTGAGAGCCACTGCCTTAGCTGGAGTGGGGTTTACCTGAAGGTGTGTGTGGGAGGGGGGTGGAGCTTAACTGCAGGCATGTGTGGGAAGGGGGGTGGAGCCTTTACTGCAGGCGTGTGTGGAAGTGGGTGGAGCCTTCATTGCAGGCATGTGTGGGAAGTGGGTGGAGCCTTCATTGCAGGCGTGTGTGGGAAGGGGGGTGGAGCCTTCATTGCAGGCATGTGTGGGGAAGTGGGTGGAGCCTTCACTGCAGGCGTGTGTGTGTGTGTGTGTGTGTGTGTGTGTGTGTGTGTGAAGGGTGTGGAGCCTTCACTGCAGGGGTGTGTGGGAAGGGGGTGGAGCCTTCATTGCAGGCGTGTGTGGGAAGTGGGTGGAGCCTTCACTGCAGGCATGTGTGGGAAGTGGGTGGAGCCTTCACTGCAGGCGTGTGTGGGAAGGGGGTGGAGCCTTCACTGCAGGCGTGTGTGGGAAGGGGGGTGGAGGGAAATGGTCTCATCAGCCACATGGTTCCTCCAGGACAGGAATGGGACTGTGGACGTCTCCCCATGTAGATTCCAGCTCACCCGCACTATCTGCTCGTGTTTCTTGTCTCTCCACCTGAGAGAGGCCCTCGTTGGTGGGATTTTACACTATTCAGTATGGAAAATTTATCCACATTATCCATTCAGCCATTCATCCACCTGATTACATAACAGCTGTCAATTGAGCACCTACTTATATGTGAAAGTCTACACTGAATTCTGGGATTTCAGCAACGGAGAAGACAGACATAGTCACTGCTCTCAGGGAGTTTTTAGTCAGAGGCCAGTCGGACATGAAAGGAGATGAGTGCTAAGAAGGAGCCAGGGAACACAGGTCGGCGATTCACTGAGTGGGAGGTGTGTGCTCGGCAGAAGGAGGCGTCGGGGGCCCTCCCTGCCTAGTCTCTGTGACCATGAGTGCTGTTAGTTTATGTGTCGGGAGCCTCGGGGACTCGCAGCAGTTTCCTGAGGGGGCAGTGGGCCTGCAGCTGCTGTGCACCTCCTGGCCTTGCAGTACCCAGTGGGGGTGCTTCCCGCAGGACCCACGGCTAGACGTCTCCGACGGGGGTGACTTACTAGCTCCGTTCATGAGAGTCAGGGGAGAGGAGGGAGGGAGAGGGAGGACGAGGGAACTTGGAGAGTTGTCAGTGATGAGCACACCCATCTAGCACAGGGTCAACTTAGCTGCACTGCCTACTGTGGGATATTGGGCTGGTTTCACGCCTCAGTTTCCTTATCTGTAAATTGGGAAGAAAATACCCATATCATAGTGTTATTTTGAAGACTCCACGAGTTGATAGAAGGCACTTAGAGCAATGGCAGGCCCAGGATAAGGTGCACTTAATCAACGCTAGCCACTCATGTGGTTATTGTAAGGAATCAGTCTTGCTTGAGGCTCAGTTTCTGGACAGCCCTTTCTTTGATGGACGGTGCCCTCCACACACACTTATGGTACCCAGCCTTCCCTATTTGACTACTTCAATTGTTTGCTGCTCCCAGGCAGGGCACATGGCCCCATTCTTGTCCCCATCTCCACCAGAGAGCAGTGTCTTAGCCTGGCCCACTGTTCTGTGTCTGGGGATCTGTGTTCATGGGCGGGTGGAGATGTTTTCTGTGGTATCACAGCCCTAATGGTCAAAGGTGCCTGGACGTCACGTCAGCAAACAGAGGTAAGGTGCTGGGCCCAGTCTCTCGGGCTGGGGGAGAAGTGAGGGCCAGCCTGTGTGCTTGCTGGCGCTGCGTGCTGCTGAGACTCTCAGGAGCCCACGAGCCATTCACCCTCCACCAGGGCCAGCCTTGCAGGTGTCACCTGACCTCTCTCTGTCACCTCTGCCCTGCCCATGAGAGAAGGAACATGGTAGATGTGGGATGACCAGGACCAAGCAGCTGGGGTCAGTTCGAGGTGGGTTTGATCCCCACCGCAGAGGGGGCCGAGCTGGCCTCTGCACCCCAAGGCAGAAAAGCATCTTCCTGCACAGCCGGCGTGACTCAGTGGTTGAGCATCAATCTATGAACCAACCAGGAGCTCACGGTTTGATTCCCAGTCAGGCACATGGCCAGCTTTCGGGCTTGATACCGGGAGTGGGGTGTGCAGGAGACAGCGGATCAATGATTCTCTGTCATCATTGATGTTTCTATCTCTCTCTCCCTCTACCTTCCTCTCTGAAAGGGATATATATATATATATATATATGGCATCTTCCTTGCAATGTGACCTTTGCTCCTATGTTGACTTCTTGTGCATGAGTTTCGGATAGGAGGACCTCACTTTGATTCAGAGGCTGTTTTCTGCTTTCCTGTTTTTGTATTTTTTAATCACCAAATATATTTGTGTTTTTGTCACCCAAAAGCACAAGAATGTAACTGTATAACTGTGTAATGTAGGTAGAAAGTCTGCACCTTACAGAGGCTGCAGGTTTAACATTGGCGTGTATTATGCTGTGAAATTTTTTATTTGGACATATAAGCATGTAACCAGTTAACAAAAATGAAACAGATCCTACATACACTTTTTGTAACCTATTTTTTTAACCTGTTAATTTAGCTTCTATAATTGAAACTTTGTTGCTTTCGGAGCTCAGAGCTGGGCCGTGGCAGGTGGGGAACCTTGGCTTCCTCCATCACTGGAGCAAGCAGGCCTCCTGCTCGCTTCAGCTGCTTAGCTGCCAGCCGCCATCTTTGTTGGCAGTTAATTTGCATATCGCCCTGCTTAGCCAATGGGATGCATAGTGAAGGTATGGTCAATTACCCCTTTTGTCTTTTATTAGATAGTATTTTATATATATATATATAAAAGGTCACATCTTCCTTGCAATGGGACCTTTGCTCCTACGTTGACTTCTTGTGCATGAGTTTCAGATAGGAGGACCTCACTTTGATTCAGAGGCTGTTTTCTGCTTTCCTGTTTTTGTATTTTTTAATCACCAAATATATTTGTGTTTTTGTCACCCAAAAGCACAAGAATGTAACTGTATAACTGTGTAATGTAGGTAGAAAGTCTGTACCTTACAGAGGCTGCAGGTTTAACATTGGCATGTAATTTTTTATTTGGAAATTTTTTATTTGGACATATAAGCATGTAACCAGTTAACAAAAAATGAAACAGATCCTACATACACTTTTTGTAACCTATTTTTTAACCTGTTAATTCTTGGACTTTATTCTATATCAATACCTTATTTAGACCAACTTATCTTTTAAATGTATTTCATAACATGGTGGCCACCATATTATTTATTTCGGTTTTATTTATACTTATTGTTTGACCGATAGTCTATTGATGGCCTTTGGATTGTTTGCATTTTTAAAAAAATTATGAGCAACGCAGCAGTGAACATTCTTGGGTACTTCAGTGAGGATTTCTGTGAATAATTCTTAGAAGTGGGGTTTTTAGGGCCAAGGAAGTGAACATGTTCAGGTGTAGTGGGTACTGCTAAATTACTCTCCAATTTATGCACCCACCAGCAATGCACGAAAGTGCCTCTCAGAAAGCCTTTTAAAAGATAAAATACCTATTGTTAAGCTATGAAACACATTTCAAATAATTGCAGAAATGCTTCCAGCTGTGGCATGAAGGGACTGAATGGGTCTTGGGGAATGTGGGAACGTAATGTATTAAAAGGTGATATTTTGGGCCAGTGGGGAGGAGCGGTTTAATAAAAGGTGCTGGCATAATTGGGGGGCCTTGTGGATGGATGCCAAGTTCGATTCCTAACTCACATCTTAGCAAAAACAAATGATAGATGGGGTGAATCACAGAGTAAAGACACTAAAGTGAAAATAAGGAATGTTCGAGGAAACGTTAGGAACGTAGCCCTCCAATGCCTCGAGTGAGGGAAACCCAGAAGCGATGAAGGGGCAGATGAGACATTTTTGGTTCTATAAAAACATCTTCACCTTTTAAAGGAGAATGTATCCTGGCTTGCTTATTTAATTAAGAAGTACTAGTAAAATAGAGCCAGCAGAAAATGTACCGTGGTTTCCAATGTGGGTAAGATGGAAGTTACAAGGAAAAACGTTTACAAGTACACAGGGAGACTGTGGTTGGGGATGGAGACTCTGCACCTTTTGTACCGTGGTTTCCAATGTGGGTAAGATGGAAGTTAACGAGGAAAAACGTTTACAAGTACACAGTCGGGAGACTGTGGTTGGGGATGGAGACTCCGCACCTTTTATTCCAAGTAGAGTTGACTGATGAACCAGTAAATGCGCGGCCCCCAAACCTAGCAAGCTCTGGACGAGTGGAGAAAAGGGAAGGAAATGTTTTCTGTGTCTTTATTTTTTATCGTTTTCAGAAAGTTGAGTACCCGCCCAAAGCCTCAGGTGTCCCAGGAGAGAGAAGGCAAAAACACCATCAAAACAAAATCTCCCGCCACAAGTTCTAGCCCTGGGCGCGGCGCTCACTGCCTCCTCGCCTCCTTCCGCCCAGGCGTCCCTCCCCGTCCCTCTGGAAAGTCCCAGTCTCCAGGCTGTTCCGGGGTTTCAGCAAAGCCCCTCTCCCACCCGTTGCTGCAGTGTTCGTACCACCCTCTGCATTAGCCCCAAGACCCCTTTCCCTTTCCCTTCCTCTGGCGTCACCAGGGCCTGCAGCCAGTTAATTGAGCGCATGGCCCTTTCTCCCTGAGCTCGAAGCTCCCTCGTTCTCACCTGCAGGTCACTGCACGGAAGTTTAGTAGGAAAAGCCCTGGAGTCAGGCGGCCCCGGCTTCAAATACCAGCTCTCCCACCCTCCCGCTGAACAGCCTCACACAGACCCCAGGCCTCAGCTTCTTCATCTGTGAAATGGTGCTGCCTCCTAGCATTGATCCGGTTGTGGTTGTGACTGTTACTATTACTTAGCACAGACTTGGCATTTAGGAAGTGCTCAGTAACTGTTAGCTATTACTGGCTACTGATATGTCTCCTCCTCCTCCTTCCCCCCCCCCTCGCCTCCTCTCCCTCCTCCTCCTCCTCTACTATTTTAAGTGCTGCCTTACCAATGCCCGCAGAACAGACCGATCTACCGTCAGGGCCTAGGAGTGCTGAAGCTCACTCAGGGCCTTAGAGGTAGCAGAGCGGTGATTCAGAGCCAGACACCGGACTCCATCTGCCTCTGTTCAAACCCTGGCTTTGCCCCTTACTGCCGTGTGCACCTTGCCAAGTTACTGAACATCCTGCCTTATTTTCTTCATTTGCAAGATGAGGGTATCAATGGAACCTACCTTACATGGCTGTTATTAGGATTAAAGAAGTTAATGTGCGTGAAACACATGAGGAGTGTCTGCCTCATTCTATGTAAATGTTTGTTAAAATAGTCACACAATAAAGTCTCAGACACGTCACTTACTCCCTGTGGATCGTGGCAGAGATGAAGGAAGCCTTCTGAACACGCAGGACGTACTGTGGTGACGTCACCGTTTGTCTGGCCAAGGTCCATTCTCCCGTTTGAACCCACCCCGGCCATCTCTAAGGCGGAGCTCTGAGAGTCAAGAAACTGACACAGTGGGGCGTTTCTGAGTCTCTCTGCCTCTCTGTCTGGTGTGCCTAACATTCCAACTGACGCAGCTTCGGGGCAGGACCAAAGCAATGGAGTGAGCACACTGCTGCTGTTCTGCTTCCGGCAGTGGGAGTGACTGATGTTTTCACAAAGGGTGGGTGGGAAGGCAGCGCCTGGCACCAAGCCTTCTCGCTAAATCGAGGACTTTCGCACACAAATAGACACAAGTTTGCTTGCTGTTTAAATAGGGTATTAGCGATGATCACTTATCCAACCCACGTCTCCTGGGCTTGGTGCTACCTCAGATTAATGGTCTGCATTACGGACACTAGCTCCCTAGTCCTGCTTTCCATAACCCTGTGGAGACACCGCTCCCTCAAAGGTCACCAGAAGTAGACATGGTAGCGCGTGTTGATGAGCGCTATCTGCAGGCGTGGGGCCGAGGACTGACAGGGATTTATCGTCACTTAATCCTCACAGCAGTTCTGGGTGATCCCCCCACTTCACAGATGAGGACACTGAGGCGCAGTGAATGAAGCACCTCCTGCAGCTGATGCTCCGGGTGGTCCGCTCCCTGCCCGACTCCCACCTGGCAGCACCTGCGCCTGTTCGCCTGTGGCTTGCTCTGGCCATTGGCTCGCTCTGTCCATGTGCATGTTGGGCTGGGAATGTGGGAGTCGGGGATTCAATGCCCCCTACCCTCAAGCAGTATCTGACGGGAGTTGGAGGGTAACTATCTCTGCGGCTTGTGTTTCTTAGTGTTCCCCATCCAGTTGCCAAGTGGTTTCATGCTTGAAACACATCCTTCCCAGGCTTCCTCCCCTCCCCTGTCTTACCTTCCCACCGGTGCGCCCCGGAACCCCTTCATTCTTCAGTCATCTCTTGGGATCTGCTTCTGGGGCACCCCAAACAGGGCCGTTGCTCAAGGCCCGCCTAAGCCCAGTAGCCTTTCACGTCTTCATCCTCCTGGTGCACTTGACACTATTGATGGCTTTCTAGTTTTAGAACTCTTTCTCTTGTGGGTTCTGTGACACCTGGTGTGATTCTCTACTGCCAATGGCTCCTCTTCTTTCTTGTTCACCAGCCCTCCTCCTTTCTTTGGTCACCCAATTTCAGGCATTCCTAGCGTCTCAGTATTTCAGTTGTAAATGACAGAAAACCCAACTCAAACTAGTTTCAATAAATTATTGGATCACGTAATTGGAAGCCTTGGGGTGCACGGGCTTCAGGTAAGGTGTGATCCAAGTGTTGGTGGGGGGGGCATGATCAGCTCTCTGACTCTGTCCACATCATGACTCTGCTTTTCTCTGCATTGTTTTATTCTCACAGTTTCTTCTCTGATGAGACCATGGCAACTGGTAGGTCCAAATCTATCCTCCATAGTTGAGCTCCCTGAGCAGAGCGGGAGTGCCTCTTTCCCGAGGATCCCAGGAAAAGTGTTAGTATCGCTCTCATTGGCCCGTCTTGGGACATGTATATATCCCTACACCAATCCCAGAGGCCAGAAGATGTAGTATTCCCATTGGCCAGGCTGGGCCATGTCATCAACCTTAGAGCCAAATTAGGGCTGAGTCGGTAGAAGTGGTTTCGTAAAGAAAAACCAAAGTGCTGTTATCTGTAGGAATGTTTTTGGATGGGCAGAAACAGCAGATGTCCACACACCACATCTCTGGGCTCTTCTCTGCTTCTGTCTCCTTGTCTCTGCCCTTACCCGCCCAGTTATAACCTCAGTTTCCCCACCCCCAGAGTTAGGCATTCCATTCGGTTGCACCACCCAAACCTGAAGCTCAGCATGCCCCACCCTGGCCGCCTCCTACCTAGTCTTCCCACCGTTCCTCTTTTTATCCTCGGCCCCGCCCGGGTTCCCCCTCCCCACCCAGCCTGGCTTCCAGCCACATTGTGCTTCTTCTAGTTCCTTGCATGTGCCACACTCTCTCTCTGGACATTGTATGTGCTTTTTTGAATTCTGGAACCCTCTTGGGCACACCCTTTGGTTGGTGACCCCTTTCCCACCATTGGACCTCAGCTCAGAAGTCCCTCCCCGGACCTCCACCCCGATCAGTCCTCTCTGCCAAGTCCAGGTTAGGTGTCCCTACTGTGCTTCCAACTCAGGCTCTGATGACCCGTCCACTCTCTGTCTTCCCATCAGGGCATGGCCATCTCCGTCCTGTCGTCATCACGTCTTCAGTCCAGACTTGCCATGATGAGCGTGGGCTAGTGGCCGGCAGCTCAGGGTTTGAATCCAGGCTGCACCTGTCCTGACCTGTGAGCCTGTGGGCCAGTTCCCCACCTCTCCCAGCCCCAGATCCCTCATCTCTGTAATGGGGATAAGGACAGCCCAGCCTTACCAAGCTGCTGTGAGGAGCCGCTCAGCACGGTGCCTGGCACATGACAAGCACTGAGCCAATACAAACGATGGTTATGTTTACTTACTATTAATATTACTGTACCTGCCTTGGCCGGTTTGGCTCAGTGGATAGAGCGTCAGCCTGTGGACTCAGGGGTCCCAGGTTCGATTCCGGTCAGGGGCATGTACCTTGGTTGCGGGCACATCCCCAGTGGGGGGTGTGCAGGAGGCAGCTGATCAATGTTTCTCTCTCATCGATGTTTCTGGCTCTCTGTCCCTCTCCCTTCCTCTCTGAGGAAGATCAATAAAGGATGTATTTAAAAAAAATTTAAAAAATATTATTGTACCTTATCCAGTGTCAGCGCACAATAAGCTTTCAACAGATGGAAACTCTTATCGTTAGCCTAGAGCAGAACCTGAAACATGGTTGAAACTGTCATTTTGAAAATTAGAAACAGAAAGAGCCTTTGCTGCTTCCTTTGCTGTCCATCAATCAGGAGCAGTGAGCCATTGCTGCCTGAGGCTGGAGGCCCCGCCCCCTGGTGGGAGGGGCCTCCTCTGAGGTCCCTGGGGTGCCAGGAAGGTGCAGTGTTGTGGCCCGTGTGCCTGTTTGATCTAAGGATGGTGGCCTGGCCCTCCTGGGGAAGAGCCTGGTTAGGTTAGTGAGGGGTTTGTTTCTGAGCAGTTCCGAGGGCTGCCTGGGGCTGCCACCCAAGGCGTCCCCTTTCCTCGTGTTGTCTCAATTAGATGTCGTTGATCTCTACATGATGTCTCTCCCTCTTGCCAGTCATGTAACAGGTCACCCTCGGTGCTGCGCGTGGCTTGAGCACTGCCGTCATCCCCGTCACCATCACGCTAGTCCACACGGGGTCTGCTGGTGACAGGTGCTGGCGGTTCGAGCCTGGCTGCTTTGAGCGTGCAACGGGTTGCACGCTTCTGTAGCCTCACTTGTGATATGGTAGCCACAGATTTAAAATTTAATGTTAATTAAGCAAATGTCAAATGAAATGAAGGACTTCAGCCCCTGGGTTCCACTAGCCACCTTCCCAGTGTGCGGGGCAGCTGTGGGTATCTCCGCTGCAGACCACAAACCGACCTGGAGGCTGGCCTGGGGCGCGAGTTGCTCAGCGGTGGCGTGTGGCTCCGACTGTGGAACATGGTGGGTGGGGACGCGCCATGACCGCTGCCTTCCGTGTTGTCTGTGGGTGCTTTAGTGCTACCAGGATGGATCCCCGTGGCTGTGACCCTGACTGTGTGGCCTGCAGAGCCCACGGTACTTACTTTCTTACCCTTGGAGAAGAAGCTGCCCAGGCTGGTCCCGAGCCCGCCTGGCCCTTGACCAGTTCAGTATCGCCTGCTATTCTGTGTTGACGTGGAAGGAACATAGCATTAGTTCTCGGTAACCTTCAGAGTCAGTACTGCGGTCTTCACTGAAGCGGTGAGGGGGCGGGGCTGGGCTCTGCAGAATCCCTTCCGGGGGCCGGGCCCTCGTGCGCAGTCTCGTCCCTGAGGCCCGTGATGCGGGGCAGTGCCTGCAAATGCACCTGCGGCCCCTGCCTGGTGAGCAAGGAGAGGACAGATGGACACA
The DNA here is from genome assembly GCF_000412655.1 of Myotis brandtii. Classification (NCBI taxonomy): domain Eukaryota; kingdom Metazoa; phylum Chordata; class Mammalia; order Chiroptera; family Vespertilionidae; genus Myotis; species Myotis brandtii. Next base: position 2,093,892 of record NW_005355753.1, on the reverse strand, counting down.
TGACTTGTGAGCAAAGATACATGCTTGCTCAGCTCCTCTGCAGAGGGGGACAGAGGCCCTGGAAGGGACAGGCCGCATTGGCGGGTGTGCAGCTGGAGGAAGTGCAGAGCTGGGGCCTGTGCCCCCAAACCTTCCTCTGCACCCCGCCCCCCCGCCGCCCTGCCGCCCCGCCGCCTCCCCCTCCAGAACCTGCCGGAATGCAGAGCTGGGCACCACTCCCCACTGCAGCCAGACGTGGTTCAGCCCGCAGGCCCGGTCTCCAGCACCAGCGCCAGCTGCTCCGCGTGCACTGGGCTCTGCTGCTCAGGCCCTGGGTCCAAGCAGGTCAGCCAAGTGCACGCGGTCTCGCCCTTGGCCACTGCAGCCGTGAGTGTGAGTGGCTCCGTCTGTGGTTGGACACGCGTTTCAGCAGAACGAAGAAGGCCTGGGGCATCGTTAGCCAGGATGCTGGAGGCGGGCCCTTCTCAGATGGCCACGCACAGGCGTCTCCTCAGAGCGGCTTCCCGTGGAAGTAGCTGAGGTGCATTAGAGGACTCCAGCCCGGCTCTGCTTCCCGCGGCGAATCACTGACCTCCGTGGGCAGCGGGAGTGGCTTCCTGGCCTGGCTCTCCCTCCTGCATCCTCACGTGGTCACTTGTTATACGTGTGGGGCAGACGGCCTGCATTGGAATCCTGCCTGCCCCAGCCTGTGGCCATGCAGACTCGGACAAGTTGCTTTCTCCCTGCCCCTCACCCTGTTTTCCTGCCCAGGCCTGTGCCCTACCTTCCTCTCCTGCCCAGGCCTGTGCCCCACCTTCCTCTCCTGCCCAGGCCTGTTCACCTTCCTCTTCTCCTGCCCAGGTCTGTGCCCCACCTTCCTCTCCTGCCCAGGCCTGTGCCCCACCTTCCTCTCCTGCCCAGGACCTCCCACAGGCTGTGGTGAGATCGAAGGACCAGCATGGAGAACACAGAGCACACTACCTGCTCTACATGTGGTTATTACTGTCGTTATTATTCTCTCCTCTAATCTTTCACTCCTGATGAGCAGGGGCTGTGCCTTGCCTGCCTTTAACCCCCACACTATAAGTTGGGGCGTCTCAAACCCAACCGTCTGCAGGGCCAGGCAAGGAGGTTGGGTGAGTGAGTTGAGCCAAGGGATTGCTTTGCAATGGAGAATGCAAGCTCATCTGAAAGGGGAAGCGATTGCTCGCTTATTCACACATATTCATTGAGTACCTTCTAGGTGCCAAGTGCTGTTCAGACACAGGACACAGCAGTGCAGGCAAGTGATGAACGCCTGCCCTCTTGGAGTTGACATTTTAGTGGTGAACTCGGGTCCAATTGCTCTGACACCGCGGGACAGTATGTACCCATGGTTGCTATAACTTCCGAATTTGGGAAAGGAAAGCCAGAAACTTGGACTTTGAAAAACCACGAACTCTCCTACCTTGAGTATTGCCAATGGTTTCACATTGTTTTAAAAAGCACAGTGCAGCCCTAGCCAGTTTGGCTCAGTGGAGAGAGCATCGGCCTGTGGACTGAAGGGTCCCAGGTTTGATTCCGGTCAAGGGCACATGCCCGGGTTTCGGGCTTGATCCCCATTAGGGGGATCATCATTGATGTTTCTCTCTCCCTCTCCCTTCCTCTCTGAAATCATTAAAAATATATTTTAAAAAAAGAAGAAGCAGCACAATGTGGCCACCGGTTTGCAGCCCCCGCTGCCACAGGCTCCTGGAGCAGCCCTGGGAGGAGGTGTCTGCCCTGCAAGCCAGCAGCTGGTGCCAGGCCAAGGTGGTGGGCGCAGAGGGTGCCGTCTCCCTCCCTGCCTGAGGGTCTCCTGGCTTTTGCTGCCCACAGGCAGGCTGCAGGCCCTGGGTGCCAATGTCCCTGCCCTCACCCTTCCTTGACAGCAGCCGTGGCTGGGTTCCCAGTCCCCAGGAGGACCAAGCAGCTTCCTATAGTCCCTGCTGGGGGATAGGGTGGTGGCCTGACGTACCCATTGTTGGGGCGTCTCAAACCCAACCTTCTGCAGGGCCAGGAGAAGTGCTGTGGGCGGTGGGCTGGAAAGCCGGCTTTGAAGCAGAGAATGAATAGCTTTGTTGCCCGAGTATGTGAACTTGGGGGACTGAGGGAAAGCCTGTGTGGGAAGGATTGGGACTAGAACTGGGGGAAAGACATTTAGGACACTAGCAGGAGCAATTCCTAGCAGCAGGAGGCTCTGGGAGAGTGGGTGGTGAGATTCCTGGGAAAATGCGATCTATCTGTCAGGATCCCAGCAGGAAACTCTCGCTGGGAGGCTTCAGTGAAGGAAGCTGACGGACGGAGGTGTTACTTAGCAGCTCCAGGAGGAAGGAGCAGGTAGAGGAAAGGGGGCGGGAGCTCAGGAAGAGGGCCTGCTGGCAGGAACGTGGTCTGGAGGGAGGCCGCTGCTCCCAAAGGCAACCTGGAGGCGAGGAAGAAGGGGGGCAGATGCCCCAGATTATCCGCAGGGTGGCTTCCGGGGTCAGATCCCAGCAGGCAGGCGGAGTGGGCCCTGGGGGGAGACGGGGACAGGCAGCGCACGGACACAGTCTTTATCTTGGAAGGAGAGGATAATAGGCCGCTACCTCAGCAGGTTATTGGCGGTCACGCTGCTCACTCAGGGATGTGCCTGGTAAGTAGTAAGCGGTCCATGATGCTGAGGCTCTGGGGGTCTCAAGTCTTTCCTGGGACCTGAAAGAAAGCTGTTCCCTGCATTGTCTCCCCGGACAGTTTTAGGACGAGAGACCGCCCTCCCTGCCCTGCAGTGCGGCCGGGATAAGTGCTCTTTGTGGGGAGTATGAGGTGGAGATGCAGTAGTAAGAGCAGAGGCTGTTGGTTACTTAACTTCTCAGGCCTCGTTTTTCTCATCTGAAAAATGGGGATATTAGTGATTCCCACCTCATGGCTGTGAGCATTAAATGAGTTGATCTATGTAAATAAACATAGATCAATGCCCGGCACATAGTAGGCTGTTGTTGCTGTTGCCATCAATAGATGCCAGCTATTGTTGCCACCGCCTTCTCCGCTTCCTCCTCCTCCTTTTTATTCATCATCATTTATTACCTCAGTGGGTTAACTCCAAGCAAAATTGACCTGTTGGCGGTAGAAAATCCACCCCCTCCCTCCCCGGGTGGAGTCCACCGCACCAGCGCTTGGAGCTTCATTGATCACAGCATTATCTTCTCGTCCGCCCACAGGGAGGATATTTCAGGCATGATTGATGGGTGTATGTGTGTACGTGGGGAAGGGTGGGCTTGTGCCTGCCTCTGGGGACACAGGCCTTTGTTATGCAGAATAGCTTGCCTGTCATCCCACTGTGGGCCCTTCCTTGAAAAGTTCCAGGCTATTTTTGAAGCCTCGTGGCTCACATGTGCCTTCCCCACCGAGTCAGCGCCAGCAGGAAACATCGGGGCCTGGCGCAGAGCACACAGCAAAGGGGTTTCAGCGCGCACGGGGCTGAGTGCTCGAGTGACAGGGATGAGGACGTGGCAAGAACGCTGCCTTTCGGGACTGGAGGCGGCTGTGTGTTTGTACTTAGACCTGGTGGCTCTCCTGGGAAATCAGTAGAGGTGCCACAGGTTAAGTTGGCTCTGAGAAAGCACCAAAGGGCAGAAGCACCTCTTAGTACCCACCTATACAGTCTACAAGGTCAGTAAGGACGCCAGGCGTTGAGCAGGTGGTTGCCCCCGGGCAGCACCTGGGCTCTGGGCTCTGCAGGCGGAAGCACTGGGCGAAGGAGGGAAGCACCACAGAGCTGGTCCCGGGAGCTGGCGGCTTTGCTGCTGACGGAAGCCACTCACTGGAGCCAAACTGCATGTTTGCAAAAATGTGGGCCTGGGAGCGAGGGCGCCAAACCCTCGCCTTTGTACGTGTGTCACCCTTCCTGTTCTCCCCTGAAGGGCAGAGTGTGCCTTTGGAGACAGGTAGCCTGGGTTCAGATCCCTCCGCTGCCTCTTGCTAGTCCTCTGATCTTTGGCAGGTGCTTTAAGGCTCGGGAGTCTTTCTGAGCCACCCGTTCCTTGTCGGGCAGGAACTGTTGCGGTCCTTGCAAGGCTAGCGATCCTGGTGTGACAAGATCCCCGGGGCTCAAAATCAGTGTCCGCTGGCCGCTCTGTTGTGTTCAGTTCTCCCAGTGGTCCCAAGGCGGGCCATCATTATTTCACAAATGAACGAGGAGACGGAGGCGGGAATGCCTCCGTGGGGGAGCACTGGCCACTGGTGCCCAGCCTTCCGACCTCCTTGAGGGAGTGGTCAGGGCTGACCAACCTCGGAGTCCCTTGGGCAGGTGTTCTGAGCCTCTAAAGGTCTCAGCTTCTCTTATACATAAAATGGGGAGAAGAATAGACTTCCTTTCTACAGTTGTTGTGAGGGTTGCATGAGATAATCCTGGACACACTTAGCACGTGCTTGGATTATACTGCAGTGTCAGTCGCCCAGTGTACTGTGGTCTGAAAGTATTACATGGAAAATTACAGAAATAAACAATTGGTAGGTTTAACTTACGCACCGTTCTGAGCAGTGTGACGAGATCTCGCAAGTCCCTCTCTGTCCACTGGGATGTGAGTCATCGCGGTCCACCCTGCAGACACGCCGCCCTCAGTCACCAGTGGCTGCCTCAGCCATCAGATCGACTGTCCTGGGGCCACAGTGCTTGTGTTCCAGTGGCCCTTCTCTTACTTAGTAATGGCCCCAACGTGCAGGGGTGGTGATGCCTCCCAGACAAGCTGTGAGGGAGAGGGTGTGAGGAGGAGCACAGCAAGCGAGGCTTCCCCCTCTCCTGCAACGCCGTTCTGCAGCCAGAATGGCCCCGAGTGAGCAGATCCCTGCTTCCTAAAGGTGACTTTGCCTAAAGAGATCCAAACAGGACTTTCCCTTTTTATCCAAAAAGTCATTACTGTACTAATATAGGTCTTTTTGTTTGTTTGTTGTTGTTGTTTTTGTTAATCCTCACCTGAACATAGTTTTCTATTGATTTTTAGAGAGTGGAAGGGTGGAGGAGAGAGAAACATCGATGTGAGAGAGACACAATGATTGGTTGCCTCCTGCATGCACCCCGACGGCGGGGTGGGGATTGAGCCTGCAACTGAGGTACATGCCCTTGGCTGGAATCGACCCGGGATCCTTCAGTCCATAGGCCAACACTATCCACTGAGACAAACCAGCCAGGGCATAATATAGGTCTTTTGTAGAAGCAAAGTGGCCTAATGTGAACTTGTGGGAAGCAGGTGGTTCAGGCATCTCCTGGGGGTCTTGGAACCTGTCCTCCAGTGGCAGATAAGGGGGACCCCTGTAGCAAGCACTCACTAAAGTATTTGCCACTGCTGTTGAGTCGGTGGTATTAGGAGTAGAGCAATCATAGTTGTGGTTATTGTTGTACTTGTAGTAGTAGCAGTAATGGTTCCATCACCCAAGACTCAGGTTGGTTTGAGTGTTGACTCTGGGAACATTGCTAATCTTCTCCTTGTTCTTTTTCTCACCTCCTCTGAGGACAGACAGTGTCTATTCCCTATCCCATGCCTTGCCTGGGACCACCCTTCTCCACCCTTCTCAGCCCTGGCCTCTGCCCGGAGGTGGACCCCTGCTGGCTGAGCAGTGGGAGCCCAGAGGGCAGGAGGAGAGAGGTGTTAGAGTATTTCCACCTTCCACTCCATCCTCCACCGCTGGCCCCTCGCAGTGGCAGCTCCTGGCAGGCGGCCCTCTCCCTTGGTTCCAGCTCTCTGGGCTTTTCTGACATTATTTCACAAGATTAAACCGTAGTCCTAGGTGTGGTAACAGTTTCCTATGGTTGTTAGTTGTCAGTGTCTTTAATTGAACATCCAGGGTGAATTCCATTTCCTGCTGAGACTCTGAAAAGACATATGAACCCATTAAAATAATGTATTGGATTGTTTTCGTTCTAAAAAAATAAAGTGGCACAAGCATTCTGGAAAACAGTGGCAGTTTTTTTTTTTTTAAAGATAAACACAGAGTTAACGTATGACACAGCCATTTTGCTTCTAGGTATTTAGCAACATAAGTTAAATTACACACCCACACAAAGACATAAATAAATGTTCATAGCAGTTTTATTTTAATAGCCAGAAACCTGGGAAAAAACCCAAATGTTGATCAATATATGAATGGATAAACAAACTTAGGATAACCATATATAAAAACTAACTACTGATACTGGCAACTGTAATCAATAATTAAAACATTATTCTGAGTGAAAGAAGGCAGACAAAATATACATGGTATGGTTCCATTAATCTAGAGTAACAGAGAGCAGATTGGTGGCTGCCCAGGGCTGGGGTGGGGTGAGGGGATTAATTGTAAAAAGGCACAAGAGAACTGGGGTGGTGAGAGGGCCCATGTCTTGATTGTGGTGGTAATCACACGGGTGTAATACATCTGTCAAAACTCATCGAACTGTACATCCAAAATGGTACGTCTTCTTGTATTAAATTATGCCTGGTGAGCTGACAGTTTGCTTTGTTATTTTAGAATATTAGGGAAATACAGAATTACAGAAGAACAACAAAACCCTGACGCTCTTGTAATCAGAGATAACTATTGCCACTGTCAACATTTTATGTATTTCCTCCCAGTTTCTTTCTGTACTTAAATTTTCTACCCTCAATTGACTTAGTCAAATAAAAAAGAAAGCAAGTGGCACCTCTCAGCATGAGGACGTTTTGCTGACTGTTCTGCGCCTCCGGGCACCGGGATGATGGTGAGGAGGCGGTGTCCTGGACGCTCACATGTACTGGGAGGGAAGGGAGTGTTTGGTGTGGAGAGGGGGGCATGCTGGAGACAGGTCTGCACCGGTCAGTCAGGGGAGGGCCCTGAGATCTGTTCTGTGCCACACTAGGGATGTGGGAGTGACCAGAGCCTGCGGTTCTGCTGCCTAGTGGAGGTAACAGTCGGGGGATGAAAGCTATTATTAGTAATAACAAGAACAAAAGCGATAGCTAATATTTCTGATGAACATACTTTGTGCCAGTTATTGTGTTAGGCTTATTTTTCTGTTAAAGTATTTAATATGTTGTTGCATTTAATCTCTCAGCAACTCTATGAGTAGAAACTTTTTCTAAAATTTTTTTTAAATTTAAATATAGTTGGTATACAATCTTAAAACTGGTTATATTAGTTTCAGTTGTATAGTGATTTGACCCTTTTATGCCTTACAATGTGATTGCCCCACTAATCCCAGTGATCATGTGTCACCATGCGAACTTATTACAATACTAGAGGCCTGGTGCAGGAAATTCGTGCACTTGGGGTGGGGGGAGTGGTCCCTCAGCCCGGCCTGCACCCTTTTGCAGTCTGGGATCCCTCGGGGGATGTCCGACTGACGGCTTAGGCCCGCTCCACTGCCACTGCACTCGCTAGCTATGAGCCTGGCTTCTGGTTGAGCAGCGGTCCCCCTGTGGGAGTGCACTGACCACCAGGGAGAAGCTCCTGTGTTGAGCGTCTGCCCCTTGGTGGTCAGTGCGTGTCATAGTGACCTGTCATACTGCCTTTTGGTTGACTTTCATATTAGCCTTTTATTATATAGGATTATTGACTATATCTCCCCCCCCCTCCTTTTCATTCCTCCTCTCACCCCCTCCCTCTGGTAACCATCCCTTGGGTCTCTGTTTTTATGAGTCTGTTTTTGTTTTGTATTGTTTTTAGATTCCACATATATGTGAAATCATTTGGAATTTGTTTTTCTCTGCCTATTTCATGGAGCATAATGACCTCTAGATCCATCTATGTTTTTGCAGCTGGCAAGGTTTCAGTCTTTTTTATTGCTGCATAATATTCCATAACATTCCATATACGTACCACACCTTCTTTATTTATTCATCTAGTGATGGACACCTAGGTTGCTCAGTTAGAAACTCTTTTTATCCACATTTTACTATTGAAAAAAATAAAGGGGCTTGGAGAGGTGAAGGCCAAGGGATGCGCCTGGTCTACCTGGGCTAGAGGGTCAGGGAAGACTCTGAAGTGCCATTTAGTCTGAGATCTGAGGGACGGTAAGAGTCAGGTAAATGGGTTCAGGGAACAGCAGTGGCTGTGGGTTTTTGTGTTTTTTGTTAATCCTCACTGGAGGATTTTTATGTTGATTTTTAGAGAGAGTGGAAGGGAGGGTGGGGGGAGAGAGAGAAACATTGATGTGAGAGAGACATGCACCCTGACCAGGGCCAGGGATCGTGCATGCCCTTGACCAGAATCAAACCCGGGACCCTTCAGTCCGTGGTCCGACACTCTATCCACTGAACCAAACCAGCTAGGGCATTGTGGCTGCCTTTTTACTGAGGGCAGTTGGCTGGTTCTGAGTGATCATTTGGGGTTGGCTTTGACAGGACTGGCAATTAGAAGTGAGGAGTGGTGGTGAGGGAGGAGTTGGGGGCTCCCAGGGAGAGTGATGCCGACTCATCCTGAGAAGTGAAACAGAAGAACAAGGACTTGGGTCAGTTTGGTGTCCGAATGGTGGTGCTGAGGTAGGAGGTGGCTGGATGGGCATGGGGCTCAGGGGAGAGGAACAGATGTGGGAGTCACCAGCATGAACGGAGTGCGAAGCCTTGTGGGTTGACGAGATGGCCTGAGGAGAGTCCACAGGGTAGAGATCAGCATCTGGGACAGAGTCTGAGGAATTCCAATAGGCAAGGGTGGAGGGAGCAGGAGGAGGAGCCAGGGCAAGGAAGGAGGGGCCCAGAGGGCAGGATGACGGAGGCACCGAGGCACGGGGAGGCACGAGGAAGCCGACCTGTGCAGCCTGAAGAATTTCTAACATTAGATTGTTTGAGGAGGTGGAGTGGGCAGTGAGAAGCTTGGTGACTCTCAGGGTTGTGGTGGGAAGGACGTTTGCATCAGCTTCGGAGGAGATCAGATGTCTTTAAATTGTCTAGGGTTGTTAGGTTCTTGTAAGCAACGGAAATTGAGTCTAGTTGTCCTATAAAATCAATGGGAAGTGTGCAGGGTTCTGTTCATGCAATGCCAGGCCTTAGAAAGTACAAGGTCCAGAGTAGCTCTTAGATTGAGTGGCAGGAACTAATGGGCCACCTTCCCATGGGGACACCATTGATTCAAGAAGCAAATTCACAGGAGAAAAAGTGTGATTGGCTGATTTTGGATCACATGGTCACCCCTCAGCCCAGGAAGAACTGTGCACCTTGACTGACAGCCCCACCAGGACTGCATAGGGTGGAGGAAGGCTGGTTTCCCAAAGGAGAATCAGCATGCCAGTTACCAGAAGAAGGGGAGTGGATGGGCCGGCACAACCAGCAGATGCCCTGTAATCACATAGCAGGCCACCTGTCCTTGCAGAGTTGTGTGCCTGCCGGAGGACTAAGCCTTCTCTATTTGCTTTTTAGAATGAGTGGGGGGACTGAGATCGGCATGAATTTGTCTCTGGGCTTCACGCCACCTAGCTTCAGAAGCACAAGTTGGTGGATAGAACCCATTGTCATGTCAAGAAAGGACTTGGCCTTGTGCTGTGTGGCCCCACCTTCACGAGCAAGAGCAGGAGCTGGGAATGGCAGGTGGTGTGAAGCTCTCCGCACTCATTGGCAAGGTGGATGCGCCGTCTCTAGAACAGAAGCCCAATCACAGGTGCCCGAGGGTCAGGAGGCCTTCAGGTCTAGCTCCTGGCTTTCTCTTACCGAGCGACACCTGCATGAGCGGTGAGTCTTCGAGGCTGTGAGTCTGGGATTGAGGAGGTGTGAGGCCCTGCATCCCAGCTTTCCTGTTCCCCGGCGCTGATCGGATTGAGTGCTCTTACTACCAGAGCCCTGTTTGAAAAAGGAAAGGGGTTTATTTATAGGAACACATGATGCACAGGAGGAAACAGGGCCCTCACTGCCCACTCTCCAGCTTCTAACCTTTGGTGTATGAGTCAGATGTCTTGGGTCTCAAGAAACAAACACTTCATTCAGTTGGTTTACTTAAAGAGGGATCTGTGGGCTCGTAGAAAAGTCGCGGGGGTCTCCCCAAGGCCTGGTGAGGTCAGGTGCTCGGATGCGGTCGTTGGACATCTCTTCGCTCTGCTTTTCTCTGCTGGCTTCATTCTCAGAAAAGCCTTTCCTTCGTGAAAACGAAGCTGGCAGACTCACTTCCCTGGCAGCTTAGCAACACTACTGGGAAGGGCGGCCTCTTTCCTGATGATTCTGGCACAAGCCCCTGACCACACGCCCACCCTAAACATACAGTGCAGCCTGGGTTTTATATCAGGGGAGCCAGGGGTGGGGGGGAGGGGCAAGGGCGGCCTTAGCCGGCTCACAGGAACTGGGGCTCAGAGAGGGTGACCCCCAAAGCAGAAGCACAAAGGATGGATGCTGCTCAGGCAGAAACGAGAGATGTCCCCCACTTGGTTTCAGGGCTCCGTCTTCTTCTGGCCCCCGCTCTGCGTCTGGGTGTGGCTGATATGGCTGGTGAATGAAGGGGTGTTGGTGTTTCCTCTTGGGCTGGTCATTATGTCCTGCTGCCCCCACATTGGGGCCTGATTGAAAGCGGGAGGCCACGGGTCAAGGGCAGTCCCCATGTGCTCCCCGAGCCAGCGGGGTGTCCCCAGCGGCTGTCTTGCCCGCGCTGCCTCCCAGGGTTGGTGTAGCAGAAGGTGGTGGTGGCAGGCGCCTTTCTTCTCACGGGTTTATTGACTTCTGAGGACTTCTTCACCTCTGCTTGGCTCCACCGCTTATCTTGCTTAATTAAATAAACTTGGGGACATTCTGAACAAAAACATTTCTGTGGTTGCTTGACCCCTCAAGGTTATTGCTTTTGATTCCCTCCCTAGAGCTCGGCTGTTGATAACAAATGAGGTTCGCTCTCTCCCTCCTCTCCTGCGGGAGGACTGCAGACCCTGGAGGCTGCAGCTGTGGGGGCATGGGCGGTGGTTCTCGGGGTGCTGGGGTGGAGTGGGCCTGGCTGCGTCAGTTTGGGGAAAGCATGCAGATAGCAGGCTCCTCAACATGTGATCACCAGGGAGCCTTTAAGTGCACCTGACCTCTGCCTCCCTCGCCAGCTCGGCTGGGAACCAGTGGTGCAGAGTTGTGTCATATGGGACACAGATGAAACCCAAAAAGAAAATAGAGGATGTCCCACCACACACACACACACACACACACACACACACACACACACACACACACAGATTCACACCGATGCTCTCATGTGTGAAGGATCTGGTAGACACTGGAGAGAATAGTCTGCACTAATGGAGCAGAGCAGTGATTCTCAACTGGACACTCCTCTGCGATGTTTGAATGTTAAGCCATAAGCATGGGACACTGTTTTAGAAAGAAATCCTCACACTCAAAGCCAGCCACGCGGGCGGGCTGTGCATGACCTGTGCTCATGCAGCGCGACCTTTCCCTTGAGCCAGCCAGGGTGAGTGATTTCTGAGTGTGGGGCGGCAGGAGAGCCCACTCATTCATTCATTCATTCATTCATTGCTAATACATTCATTCATATTTTTACTAAGAATTAGATATGAGGCAGGCACACACCAGCCATGTTAATCTGGTTTCTCCTCACAGCCATGTGTGAAGTAGGTGGCCTGTCCCCATTCTGTGGCTGGGTTTTAGTTCGGAGATCCTATGTAGCCAGGATGTCCCCCTAACACCCCGCTTCTAAGTGGGTGCGGCTCAGGTGTCTTTGGATGGCCTGCACAGAGCTGTAAAAAGTCCTGTCCGCCCACAGGACAGTGACCCCAGGGTTACTGTTGGATGGAGCGAGTGTCCCTGGGACAGGCATGTGCTCAGTGGGCCCAGCTGCACCCTCCGGGCCGCGCCACCCCAGGCTGCTTCACGGCCACAGGCGTGAGGGAGGTGGGACGAGGCGGGCTGCTGAGTTGGCTCAGCCTATGGAACGTGCAGTTTTATTCCCCTCTGGCCGCTGGTCTGCTCGTTGGAGACCAGGCTCCTCTGCCTTGCATTTCCTATGTGGTCTGCACATGACCATTCCCTTGTGGGCGTTCCCATGTTTCTGGAACAAATCCACACACCAGGGAATGAGTAAAACACGTTGTAGAAGGGGACGGATCCCGCCTGGCAGGCGAGGGGCCGTGGAGTGAGACGGGGGCTGTGCTGGCGTGGGTGCCAGGCCACAGGCTTGAACTTGGTTCTTTAGCCAGAGCTGTCCAACAGCCTTCCTATGACCCGGGTCCAGATGATCTCTAGCTACATGTGACTATGAAGCACTCGCCACGAGGCTACTGTGAATGAGGAGCCAAGTTTAAGTCTTATTTAATTAGTTTGATTGACGTAGCTCCATGTAGCTGGTGGCAGCCACACTGGACGGTGCCGCTGGGAGCAGGCAGCGGTGACTGTTGGAGCAGGAAGCAGCACCAACACTGCTTCCAGAGGGAGTGTGCAGGCCGCCTGGCGTGCAGGGAAGAGGCAGGGATAACATGGACTAAACCTAGCACTCAGTAGGACTACTGTGTCCACACACTGTGCGAAGATCAGCCCATTTAATCCTCATGACAACCCTGTGAGAAAAGTCCTGTTATTACTTCTATTTCACCGACTAGGGCACTGAGACCAGCGCGTCAGCGGGCTCATTCAAGGCCACAGAGCTCACAGGGCAGCTCGGCTGCAGAGCTGGGCCACGCACCCCCTGGAGGGGAGTGAGCGAGCCTTCGTTGGGGGCTGACTTTGTGCCCTGCTGCTGCTGTGCATTCACACACGACATAGCTCTCATGACGCTCCTGTGACACTGGCCGTCCATCTTCACTTTGCTTCCTAGAGATGAGACCATGGTCACAGGCGGAAGGGAGGTGGGATGAGGCTTTAGTGCAAGACCCCACGTCTGAGGTGCCGAGGCAGCCAGGGAGGAATGAGTGGGGCGAGGGGCTCAGGGGAGACAGCGTGAAAGATGTTGGCAAAGGACGAATCCGTGGGAGCTTAGCCACCGCCTGGGTGGGGGGCGAGGGAAGCGGGGAGCTTTCTTCGGGGCAGCGAGCTGGACGGTGAACGGCACTGTGGAAGCTGAGAGCTGCGGGAGACACGCCTGCTTCCCACACGGAGGCTGCGCCGACTGCCCAGACGCCTCAGGCAGACGCTGCTCTCTGAGCATCAGCGGCCCTGTCGGTGCCCCAGTACCCCTCCCCAGGCCCCTCCCCAGGCGCCGTGCGCTCAGGTGAAGCAGGGATGGGAGAGCCCTGGCAGTCAGGTGGCATGGCCACGGGAGTCAGACGAGGCGTTGGGTGGAAATGGTGACCAGGCCTTTCAGCCTTGGTCATGGAGATGGTTCGGGAAAGCGCTTGGGGAAGAGCCGCCTGAGCGTGGACACTGAGTCAGCTCTGCACTGGGAGCGGAAGGGGTCCCCCCAGACACCGCAGAGCTGGATTTGCATGTGGCCCCTGCACAGGCGCACGCCCGAGCACTTGGCATGTGCTGTCTGTGTGAGCTTTGTTACTCCCACTGTGGAGGAGGAAACAGAATCCGAGAGGCGAAGGGCTTGGGTGGTTCAGACCGGGCCCATCTGACCCCAGGGGCGGGCCTGCTGGGCCCTAGAGGCAGGGGGAGGGGCGTGCCTAGGGCCCTCCTTGCCCTCCACCCAGGAACCTGGAGGCAGCGCTGAAGTCCCCTCTCAGGTTGATGTGGATTTAGGGGCAAAGATGGTTTCCCAGAGATGTCGGTTTTCCACTAAGACCCCAGTGAGGACAGCGTAAAAGAGGTGGATCAACTCTAAAAACAAAAGAAAAATAGAATTTTGATGGCTTGACAGTCTTTTCTGGACTGCGGTGGCTAAGTGAAGGTGGTGGGTGGGATTTGGGGGTGGGGTGCAGTGTGGCGTGAGTTGGGGTCCCTGTGCTTTCTTGGGGCAGATGCTCCCCAAGACTCGTGACTGTGGTTTTCTGCGTCGGGGCCATGCAGGTGCTCCTGCTCCTTGGCTGGTGCATTCGGTTCCGAGGGCGGCTGTAACCACTGCCCACGGCCGAGTGGCTTCCATTGACAAGATGCCTGATCTCACCGTCCCGGAGGCCAGCAGTCTAAAATGGGGCTAAAATCAAGGAGTCAGCAGGGATGCCTTCCTTCCCGAGGCCTCTCCGGCTCCCGGAGCCCGCCCCCATCCGTCCTCTCCAGCAATGCAGCACCTCAGCCTCCGCTGCAAACCTCCTCCTCCCACTCCGCCTCCCTCGGACAGGATCCTTGTGATTCCTCTGGGCCCACAGATGGTCCAGGATGACCCCCATCTCAAGGTCCTTAATTGAATCACACCTGCGAAGTCCATTCTGCCACGCGAGGTACCATAGTCACTCCTGGTCACACGTTCCCGAGTTGAGGACGGGCATCTCTGGTGAGGTGGGGGAGGCACTGTTTTACCTGCCAAGCTGGCCTGTGGTCCTCACCTTACACTGAAAAAGGGAGGTGCAGGTGGATGGAGCTTGGGACGTGGGTCTCATTCTCTGCGGAGCTCCGTAGCCATTTTCCCATTTACACAAGTCGCACGTGTGTTCTCCCAGCGGAACCCCAGGCGTTTGAGCCGGAGACCCCGTGTGCAGTCCGGGAAGGCACCACAGGCTGGAGGAGAGGTGGGCTGCGAGCTTCCGCTCTGCAGAGCAAGGACTTGCCACGTGAACCAGGGCCTCCAGGAATTCTGGGCTCCTGCCAGTGCCTGTTACGAGGACGACCTGGCACAGGTTTCAGCAGCTCAGTAAATGTTGCCTCTTATTTAAGAAAAGCTGGTCTTTCCCTGAATTTGCCAAACAGAAATGAGGGGGTGTTTATTTGTATCAGGAAAGGTTTGGTTTGTTTCTTTAAATAGCCAGCCGCACTGCTTCTCTTTAAAGCGTTCTGGTTAATGGGAAATGTGATCTGCACAGCTTCTCAGAAGCACATCGTGTAGAGGCGGTACCTGCACCAGAAGCTCATTGTCTTTCCCAAGTCTGTGCCCAGCTTCCCTGCAGCGTGTGCTGGTGGAGTCAGGTCACTGGGCCATTGATCCCACCGGTGGGCCGGGTGGTTTATCTCTGCAGCTACCGGCTACGGGGCGGCTGCCTGGTCAGTGGCGCGTGTGCGGCCACCCTGTCCATGGTGTTGGAAGGTGGACGGCCATCCAGGGATACATCTACCGTGAAGTTGGTTGGGTTTTCTTCCTTTTCTATGGCTCATGCCATTCATTTTTTTCATCTATTCACCAAACATTGTGGCCCTCGAGTCAAAAAGTTTGCCCACCCCTGGTTTAGACTAAAGCAACTTCTGATAAATGAGGGTAGCGTTGCGGGCCCGTAACAACTTTCATAAGTAGTTCTGTGCCAAGGAAGAAATGAAAACCATAATAGACCACTTAGAAACTTAAAACATTCCTAACCAATAAATAACACAAGGAATACAAATAAAAGAAGTAGGACAAAGATAATAAGCAGGAGAAATAAAAGTAAAAGTAGCAATTGATAAAGTAGGAAGAAAACCAGTAGCATTGAAAAATACATACATGATTTGCTTCCTTAAAATGATAGGGTAATAAAACAGACAACAAAGAAGCCAAACCTGGGAGAAAATAAAAAGAGAAACTAACAATACAATGGAAGACACTATGGACAGTTTCCAAGGAAAAATATGAATTCCAAAAGCCAGTTTGAGAGACAGTGATGGACAGGTGGAGCTGGCGGAGACTCAAACAGGCGGGACTTCCTGCTGTTGTCCCCTCTATCCCATGCTGCTCAGAAAGTTCTAGGTGTAAAATATGGCAAAGGAAAAAAGAGGCATTTCTATCAGAAAAGAAAAGAACATTATGTGGAATAATATGATTCTCTACCTGGAAAACTCAAAGAAAACTGAGGGCTCAGCAAAACTATTACGAGTTTAAAGATGCTTACAAAATAAACATACATTATTGCCAACTCATTGCTTTCCTATTTGCAAACATAACCATTGGTATTTTTAAAAGCTTGGTCATCTGATTCCAGAGTTCATTCGGAGCCGTAAATGTAGGAAATGTTGAAAGTAAGGATAATGAGGGAGGATTGCCCTGCTCGGATTAATACATTACAAAGCTACTGTAATTAGAACTTACATTGCTGTATCACAGGACAGACCAGGGGGACAGAGCGGAAGGCCAGAGGCAGACTCCAGTGTGCAGAATTACTTAGCATCTAGTAAAGTTGGCGTCTGAAGTCAGTGAGGAAGGGACGAATTATTCAATAAAAGATGCTGGGACAACTGATTACCATTTGGAAAAATACGGCAAATTAGATTCCCAAGCCACATCAGATACCAGGAAATTCCAGAGGATTAAAGAGCTTAAAATGCAAGTGATGCCACATAAAAGCAAAAAAACAACAACGAAGAGTGATATTTATATGAACTTGGGGCGGATGGGGCTCTTTGGAAGTGTAGTTGGATTGTTTTCTTTGTCCAGTTTTATCTTTTAATCTGCAAGTTACACATAATCTTTCTATTCTTATTATCAATTGTTGACACACATATTCAAACTTGTAATGTCCCATGTGGCCTCTCTTAGTACCTGTGATCTCCTGGGGAGGAAGACAGGGGTCTCAGGATATTCCAGAGCCCTTCCACCCAGCCCCTCAGGACCCAGCCCCCTCCTCTCTCCTGAAGCTTTTTGTTCACTCACCACTATTTCTTACACCTCCTTTATTCACTTAAAAAATTCTCTCTCTCTCTCTCTCTCTCTCTCTCTCTCTCTCTCTCTTTCTCTCATTCTTCTTTTGTAGGAAGTAAAAATTCTAAGTTCTTGTGCTCTGGAAAAGTCTTTCTTTTGTACTTTTACTTTAATGTTTTGTAGGTTCAAAATGGATTTTCCTTAACCTTTAAAGATATTGCTTGCTCTGTCATATTGAAGAATTCAAAATTGTTGATGAGAAACCTGATGATAAAACCATTTTTGTTTTCTTGTTGGTAACCTTTCCCCTTCACTCTTTCTGCCCAATATCAGTAATAATAATCCCTTCACATCATCAAAATGAGTTTTTCCTGACATTATCTCATAGTTTTTGAACCAGTTGTTGCCTTTAATTAGGATCAAAAGCTCACATATTGCATTTAGTTTATATGTTTCTTAAATCTCTTTGAATATTTAAGTTTCTCCTCTGTCCCACTTTTTTCCTCTTGCAGTTTTGTTTTTAATTTTATAGCTCTTTTATTTATTTATTTTTTTACTTTAAATAATTAAAAAAAATTTATTGTGAGAGTATTAGAGTTGTCCCTTTTCACACTGCCCCCACTGCCCCCCTCCACTAGGTTCCCAGGCCTTCATCATCCTATTGTCTGTGTCCATAGGTATTGCATGTATGCATATAAGATCTCTGGTTAATCTCTTCTCAACCCCCTAGCCCCTTCCCTCTGAGATTTGTCAGTCTGTTCCATGTTTCCATGCCTCTGATTCTATTTTATTCATCAGTTTATTTTGTTCACTAGATTTCTTGTTGGTTTATTTTGATACTTAGATTTAATTGTTGACAGGTATGTATTTATTGCCATTTTATTGTTCATATTTTTGTTGTTGTTCTTCCTTCTTCTTCCTCTTCTTAAAGAATACCCTTCAACATTTCATCTAAGACTGATTTGGTGGTGATGAACTCCTTTAGCTTTTTCTTGTCCATGAAGCTCTTTATCTGACCTTCAATTCTAAATGATGGCTTTGCTGGGTGGAGTAATCTTGGTTGTAGGTCCTTGCTGTGTCATCACTTTGAATATTTCTTGCCACTCCCTTTTGGCCCACAAAGTTTCTGTTGAGAAATCAGCTGACAGTCATATGGGCACTCCCTTGTAGGTAACTAACTGCTTTTCTCTTGCTGCTTTTAAGATTCTCTCTTTGTCCTTAACACTTGACATTTTAATTATGATGTATCTTGGTGTGGGCCTCTTTGGGTTCCTCTTGTTTGGGACTCTCTGTGCTTCCTGGACTTGTAAGTCTATTTCTTTTACCAGGTAGGGGAAGTTTTCTGTCATTATTTCTTCAAATAGGTCTTCAATATCTTGCTCTCTCTCTTCTTCTGGCACCCCCATAATGTGAATGTTGGAATGCTTGAAGTTGACCCAGAAGCTCCTTACACTATCTTCATATTTTTGGATTTTTTTTTCTTTTAGCTCTTCTGATTGTTATTTTTTGCTTCCTCATATTCCAAATCGTTGATTTGATTCTTGGAATCCTCTACTCTACTGTCAAATCCCAATAAATTATTCTTTGTTTCAGTTAGTGTATGCTTACTTTCTGACTGGTCTTTTTTTTTTTTTAATATCTTTGACATTCTCACTAAAGTCCTTGAAAGTCTCACTAAGTCCCTTGAAGCTCTCTTTGAGTCCCTTGAAGCTCTCATTAAGATCCTTGAGTAACCTTAGAACCATTGTTTTGAACTCTGTATCCAGTAGTTTGCTTGCTTCCATTTCTTTTATTTGTAACACTAGAGGTCCAGTGCATGAAATTCATGCACTGGGAGCTGAGGGAGGGGTCCCTCAGCCCAGCCTGCACCCTCTCACAGTCTGGGACCCCTTGGAGGATGTCCGCCTGCTGGCTTAGGCCCGATCCCTGGGGGATCGGGCCTAAGCTAGCAGTCAGACATCGCTCTTGCAGTCCAGGGCTCTTGCAGTCCGGGGCTCTTGCTAGTCAGGGACCCCTCGCTCCTTACCACCCACTTGCAGCAGAGGCGGGAGAGGCTCTCACTACCGCCACTGCGCTCACCAGCCAGAAGCCGGGCTTGCTGCTCCTTAGCACTGCTTTTGGCTGAATGGCGCTCCCCATGTGGTAATGCACTGATCACCAGGGGGCAGCTCCTGCATTGAGTGTCTGCCCCCTGGTGGTCAATGCGCATCATAGTGACCAGTTGTTCTGCTATATGGTTGATTTGCACATTGGCCTTTTATTATATACTAGAGGCCTGGTGCACAAAAATTTGTGCACTCGGGGGTAAGGGGTCCCTCAGCCCGGCCTGTGCCCTTT
>NW_005355753.1:2064686-2073117 GCF_000412655.1 Myotis brandtii | reverse complement strand
TTTTCAGGCTGGCCAAGCCCCCTGGCGATGTAAGTTCCCAGCCTCTCCGTTTTTTCTTTTTCTTTTTTTATTCTGGGATTTATTTACTTTCTATAATTGAAACTTTGCAGCCTTGAGTGGAACTCAGAGCCGGCCAGGGGGGGGCAGGAAGCTTGGCTTCCTCCATTGCCAGGGGCAACCCAAGCCTGCTCGCTCCAGCTCCGTGGCCATGGCCGGCTGAAAGCAGGCATCTGGGGTTTATTTATCTTCTATAATTGAAACTTTGTTGCCTTAAGTGGAGCTCAGAGCTGCCGCGGCAGGCGGGAAGCTTGGCTTCCTCCATCACTGGGGCAACCAAGCCTCCTGCTTGCTCCAGCTCCGTGGATGCCGGCCGCCATCTTGGTTGGGTTAATTTGCATATAGTCGCTCTGATTGGCTGGTGGGCATGGCTTAAGGCATAGTGAAGGTACAGTCAATTTGCATGTTTGTCTTTTATTAGTGTAGATGATGTTTCTTTGTCTTTGCACTTTGGCTGCTTCCCTGTGTTTGTTTCTATGTATTAGGTAGAGCTGTTATGTCTTCTGGAATTGGTAGAGTGGCCTTGTGTAGTAGGTGTACTGTAGGGCCCAGTGGGTCAGCCTCCCCAGTCACCTGAGCTGGACACTCTAGGTGCAGCCCTGTGTGAGCTGTGTGCACAGTCTTGTTGTAGTTGAGCCTTGATTGCTCTTGGTATCACTGGGAATTGGAGGAATTGACCTGCTGTGCAGGAGACACCCCTATGTAGCAGGATTTGCTTCAGTGGAGCTTTGGTGCTCACTGAGTCTGCCCCTTGAGTGTGTTGCTGTGGATGTGTAGAGTTGTCATCTCATATGGTCTGAATCTGTCCACTGGGTGCATTGGCTGTAGGGCCTCCCGGGAAGTGCAAAGTCAGCCACTTCCTGGGGCCACCCAGCAGAAGCTACAAAGAGATCTGCAGATGGCTGCTACTTGTATTGGGCTAGGAAGTTCCCAGGTGAGTCCTAGCTGTGAAGCAAAACGGGCTAATGCTAGTGCTGGGTCTTAGGCCTCTTATTGATAGTTTTGGGGCATGCTGACTCCAGCTGCTGCTTGTTTGAGTGGTTTTAGGAAAGTCTGAAGCCTGAGCCAGCACAGGCCATTCATATGGAAAAGCTGCTGCAAACAGCTTGGGTGGGGCTGCAAATTGGATGGGGCGGGGTCTCAGGGAATCACCAGAGGGAGCCAGCAGTATGGGCCACACTGAGGGAAACTCAGATATGGCTGCCAGTCAGCTCTGTGACAGGGGAGGTCCCAGCATAGGAACAATGACCCCTGCGAGCACTCCTGTCTGGGAGAAAGCCTCCCCCGAGTTCCTGCCCCAATGCCAGACAACCCAGTTCCTCCAAGTATGTTCATTGATCCCCCAAAGCCACCACCCAGTTTGGGAACTCAGAGGGAGTGGGACTGTGTAAGTTTGTGCTCAGTCCCTTTGAGAGGAACTGTCTGGGACTCTAGCAGCCTCTGTGTCACTCAGGAAAAGTCCCTGCTGTGTTTTTTAAAAAATGTATCTTTTATTGTTGATAGCATTACAGATATCTCTTATTTTTACTCTTTCCCCACCTCCTCCCAGCCTTTCCCCCCAGACACATACAGCCCCCCCGCCCCAGACTTCACCAACTTATCACCTGTGTCTATGGGCTATGCACATAAGTATATAAGTTCTTTGGCTTATCTCTTTTTGTCACCCCAACCCCACATATCAGTCTGTTCCATGTTCCCCGATGGTTTTTACAGCCCGAAGTTAGGGGAACTTCTCTTCCCAGCTTTGGAACCCTGGGCTGAGGGTCTGTTGATGGGCTGGGATGCCTTGCTCCTAATGGGAGGCCTTTGCCATCACAATATCCCTCCTGATTAAAAACATGCCACACGTGGGTGTGGGACCAGCCTGGTCCTCGCCTCCACCCTTCCTATCAGTCTCGATGTGCTTTCTTCTCTAGTTGTCGGACTTCCATTCAGCCAGATTTCAGGTGGTTCTGAGTGATGGTTGTTCTGTATTTTAGTTGTAATTTTGAGGTGGTTGTGGGAGGTGGCGAGTACCGGCATTTACCTACACCGCCATTGGCTCTCTTTGGTCGGGTCCTAAATAATTTTTTATTTTTCAGTTACAGTTGACATACAATATTATGTTAGTTTCAGGTGTACAACCAGTGATTAGACATTAACTTACTAAGTCGTCATCCAGATAAATTTCACATCCATCTGACACCATACATAGTTATTACAACACTATGGACTATATTCCCTATGCTGTACTTTACACCCCTGTGACTATTTTGTAACTACCAATTTGTACTTCTTAATCCTTCCCCTTTTACACCCATTCCCCAACTCCCTCCCCTCGGGCAACCTTCAGTACACCTGAAAATAATGCAAAATAATATTGAATGTAAAATTCTTACTGAAAAATAGAATAAACTAAAAAAGAAAGATGCTCTTCCTTTAACAGGGGGCCTGTCCTCCAGGAACCCACAGTCTAGAGTTTGTTTAAGGTGATTTGAATAACAAAACTACAAAGGAAATAGGAATAAAAAAAAAATCTGTGTTATTTTGTATACATTCTCTGACTTCCCCTTTGCCCAAGTGATACAATCCCCAAATAGTAGAGCCATGCACTGATGCATTTAACTCAAACAAATTCAAACACAGAGTAAGTGTGCATGTATTTGGTTGCAAATCACTAATGTGTTAGTGTGAACATCGCAGCTTATTTCTCCCACTCTTCCACCTACTGGGCATTGCTTCTGGGTGAGATGGGGCGGGGGGTGGGGGGACTGCCTCTCCTGCTCATTCTGTTTCCACATGCCCTTCCTATTACCTGCCCCTCTATGTGCCATTCTAGTGTTTACATATACGTGTTTCTTGTGCATTATGAACCTGACACAAGCCAGCTACTTCTCATGGCGCCCCATGTAAGGAACAGCATTCTGTTCCCAAACCCGGCAACGTAAGTGATGCTCAGGGAGTGTAATGTTGAGTATATGTGACTTTTGGACCCAGTTACTTTAGAAAGTTAACTAGTTTGTAAGACCTAACCTCCGTGTACCCAGTTTGACTTCAGCTAGGATAGGGGCAGAAGCAAAGGCATTGTTACTTTGCCAGAAAGCCTTTACTTGCCGTGAAGCCAAGTTTTAACCATCTCTCTCTCCCTCTCCTCTCTTCCTCCCACTTTCCTTCTCCCCGCCTCCTCCCTTTGTTTTCTCTTTTGCAGTCTGCTGTTTTGTTGTGCACAAGCGGTGCCATGAATTTGTCACGTTCTCCTGCCCAGGCGCCGACAAGGGTCCAGCCTCTGATGTAAGTAACGGGCACTGGTCACCTCTCTTTGTCCACAGTCATCGTGAGTGAGGACCCTGAGACAAAGAAGTTGGGATGGTCTCATGCCAAGGCACGTAGAGGTCCTTACGGCCTCTGGGACGTTTTTCATTTTAATGGAAAAAAAGAAAACATTTTAGATGGGGCTGTGATTGTACAGGAAACCTGCTAGTTCTCCTACTATGATGTTGCCAAATGTCTTTACAATTTTTTATTAAATTTATTGGGGTGACATTGGTTAACAAGATTATATAAAAGTTTCATAAACATCTTCTCATCTTGACAGCGGGGGCATGGAGAGTGGTGGGCGGGGCCGAGCTGTTCCCACTGCTGTGGAAAGGTGGTTGGAATCGTACCTTCCTTGCATGCACTTGATGGCTCTTTGCTGGGGACATGCTGATACCAGGGCCCAGGAACTAGGAGGACATGACTTTGTCCCGTTACTGCCCCCCCCCCCCCCCAGTATGACTACTGAGGCAAGGGATGCGTCTAGGTAAAACAGCCAAATAATTTTTGCTTTAATTGTTATGAATTTATTTGAACGTGGATTGGAAAAATGTATCTAGTAGTGGTTTTGCCTTTGTAATAGGGATGTAAAATTTCCTACCTAAGTCAAGGTAAACCAAAGATGTATTGATTTAAGGAACATGTTAAGTGAATGATGGTATGGATACTATAAGGTTATGTATGGCAGAACCCTTGGTATGAGGTTTTTTGTTGTTGTTGTTGTTGTTTGTTAATCCTCTCCTGAGAATATTTTCTCATTATTTTTAGGGAGAGTGGAAGAGAGAGGGAAAGACAGAGAGCAACATTGATGTAAGAGAAACACATCGATTGGTTGCCTCCTGCACGAGCCCTGACCACGGCCTGGGCTGGGGAGGAGCTTGCAACCCAGGTGCCTGCCCTTGACCGGAATCGAACCAGGGACCCTTTGGTCCACTGGCTGACACTCTATCCACTGAGCCAAACTGGCTAGGGCTGGTATGAGTTGATGTAAAGTTTAGGTACCTTGTTGATTGCCTCCCGGCAGCCACTGTGGCCCTCACACTCTGGCACAGGCATCTTTCATGCTAGAAGCTGAGATGCCTGGCAACTTGCTTTCCCACGGGCGTCTGTAGCTAGTGAATGAGCATGTGACCGAGCTCTGCTCAGTGGGGTGTGGAGCGGAAGCTGGGTGGGCTTCTAGGCAAGACTGTCCTTTCTGATAAGAGAAGACATCTCTTTCTAGTCCTGCTGGTGGTTGTGATAGCTCCTTTGGGTCAGTGAGGGAGGCGTGGCTGACATGCTGAGCACGGCAGAGAGGAAGGAACCCCAGGCACTGGTGACATTGATAAGCTAATGAGCCAACCCTGAGTTCCTATGCCAGACAGTGTATGTGCGATAAGAAGCTCAGCACGGGGACTTGTGAGTCTTGAACTTCCCAGGAGGACTTCCCACCATGGACAGTCTCCCACCGCCCAGTAATGAATTGTGTTCAGGGTACCCACTGGGCAGCTGTCACCCTAGTTCTCTTATTTGTGTTTTGGTTCACCCTCCTGGAATTCTCTACATGGATTTCGTCCATTACTGGTCCTGTTCTTACCCACTTAGAACCGACAGCTGCCTTCAGACTGGTGGCTACCTTATGGCATTGGATTTCTTTGACTCTTGCTAACCTTTTACAAATAGTCATTCACCACCACGTCCCTGTAAATCAGAGGCATTTCTGTTGCCACAGCAACATGAACACTCTAGAGCACATGCTGCAGTTGCTCTGCTTGGAAACTGGTACTTGGGGTTAAGAACTCCAAGCATCACGGAGCCACCAGTCCTTACCGGCCTGTCTGCAGAGATGAAGATGGGGCAATTGTCAAGTTCCCCAGAGCATGCTCCCTGGCCCTTCTAGTGCAATTGCTCTCTCATCCCCAGGAGAACAGGCAGGGAAGTTTGGGGGATGCTGCTCTGAACGTTCCTGCAGATGGAGGCTGGGTACTTGGGAGCAGCCAAGGGGTGGTGTTTTCATAGCCTGTCCATGCAGGTGGGCAAAGTCGTGTTACAGTCGGAGTACACGAAAGAGTTCACTCTTCTATTATGAATTAATTATTGTATTATTTTCCATACAAACAACTGTAAGCCTACTTTTTCCAACTCCTGTTATTTGTTGACTTTTTCGGTTGCCTAAGACAGAAACTTAGCTCAAACTGGCTTATGTGAAAGGGGAAATTCTTGGTCCCTGAAACTGAAAAGCCCAGGGGTAGGCTGGCTTCAGACACCGGGATCCGGGCGCAGAAGTGAGATCCTCAGGACTCTTTCTCTGTGTCTCGGCTCGGCCCTCCTGTCTTGGTTTCAGCCTCAGGGGCCTGTTTCTCCCAGGGAGCGTGATGGCTGCAGCTCCCCTCCTCTTATGTGTCCTCATGGCTGCAGCTCCCGGGAGAAGAGTTGAAGTCTCATTGGACCGTGGGTCACATGCAGCCAGAAGGATGGCTGTGCTGATTGGCCAGTCCTGTCATGTGTCTGCTCCTGAAAGGAGGGCCCTGTGTCGGGGAGAATGAGTGAGGGAGAGGTGGTCACTTCGAAGAAAACTAGGGAAGAAATATTGAGAACAGGTTAGAAATCACACACCATGAAACCGGCATTTGCAGGCTCAAATATGTGTGACCTTTGGCAAATTACCTAAATCCCTTTGTGCCTTAGGTTCCTCCGCTGAAGATGGATAAAATAAGGGCCCCTACCCTATAGCATTTATGAGCATCCCATGTGTAAATATCAGTGACAGTACCGAGGACAGCCTCGTACCTGGCAAGAGCTGCGTGTGGAGGAGATGGTGATGACAGCAGGCAGCAAGGAAAGGTCCATGGCGTAGCGGGAAGGGTGAGCAGGTTCTGCTGCCACCTGGCAGTGCTTCCTGGCAGCGTGTGTTGGCATCCCTCTTTGTATGCGCGCCTGGCGCAGCCGCCCACCACCTCGCATGGGGAGAGCAGGAAGCACCCTGCCGCCGGTATGCATGGGATTGGCAGCCGACCTGGGATGAGCCCATCTCTGGGCACAGTTCCAAGAAGGCTGGTTGGCACCAAGGATGATGAATTGGTCCAGACAGCTGAATTGGTTTGAGTCTCAGTTCATTGACCTTTCTCTGTCCATGGTCGGAGGCATGATTACAGATCTGTCCACACCTGCTCACCAACCTGGCCAGCCTCTCATTGGCTGCCCCTGAGGCTCACGCAGGTTGGAGGAGTGCCCTCCTCCTGGGTGACTGTGGGGAGCTGGTGTGGCGAGCTCATGGAGCAGTAAAGCAGTCTCCATCCATGGAAAAGGAACCTGCTGGGCTCTGCCCTTGACCCTCTGCTCTTCCAAGCCCAGCCTGAGCTAAGGAACATGCTGGAACTTAGAACCTTGTCTTCTACAGACAGGCCCAAGTCACGGAACATCAGTCCGCCTGAGGAACTTTACGGACCTGGCACTGTCCCAGTGAGCCCAGCTACTGACCCAGTTATTCCGTGCCAATGGGAATCATACTAGTACAGTGGTCGGCAAACTCATTAGTCAACAGAGCCAAATATCAACAGTACAACAACTGAAATTTCTTTTGAGAGCCAAATTTTTTAAACTTAAACTATATAGGTAGGTACATTGTTATTAACTTAATTAGGGTACTCCTAAGCTGGCCTTTGCTAAAAACGTCCTCAATCTGATTGAGGTACGTTCGCTGAGGTCGACCCCTTCCAACTCTCCCATCCACACTCGTCTAGTATACTTGTTTCAGATAAACGAGTGTGGATGGGAGAGTTGGAAGGGGTCGACCTCAGGGAATGTACCTCAAAACAATGTACCTCCCCCGCGTTGCGTATCCCGCGGCCCGCCTGCGTCGCGTCTCCCATCGCCCGACCGACCGACACCCCCCACTTCTTCTAACGCCACTTCTTCAAAATAGACTCGCCCAGGCCGAAAACCGACTTCTGTGCACGGGCTACGAAGTTTCAATCGCACTGTACATGCGTGCCCGCACGTGGTATTTTGTGGAAGAGCCACACTCAAGGGGCCAAAGAGCCGCATGTGGTTCATGAGCCGCGGTTTGCCGACCACTGTACTAGTACATGGGCACCCACATTGGAGGACCTCCATGACAGAGTCCTGGCTGGTACTTCTGGTCACCTGCCAATATCCTCCTGGTTCCTGGTCCCTTCCTGTCTGGGAGCTCTCAGTCCCGCTGTCTCTTGGACCATTTCAAGCAGCATGTACGGACATTAGTTACCCATCGTTTATAATGCCCATCACTTATAGTGCTGTCCACATACACAGTCTCCTGAGAGATCTCAGAACAAGAGAGAGGAGTTGTCTCTGAAGGCTGGGACTAGGGTGAGTCAAATGAGGTACTTGCCCTGGGCACTGTGTTGGTGGCTATCTGTGGCTGGATAATCTAGGATGGCTCGCTCACAGGACTGGCAGTGAGCAAGTTGTTGGCCTGGGAGCTTGGTTCTCCATGTGGCTGCGTCTTCCAGCCGGCTGGCTCGGGCTTGTTCACGTGGTGGTTCCAAGAAGGGCTAGGGAGCCTGCCCCAATGCACAAGTGCTTTTCAGCCTGTGCATCGTGTTTGCTAGGTCCCGCTGGGTGGTGCAGAACTAGATTTCACTCCTCGTGGGAGGGACGGCTCTCTGGGAAACCTACTGCAGGTCGTGTTGACTCAAAAGGCCCCTGAGAGCACAACCTCTGACTTCACGGAAGATGCACAGGTTTTGGTGCTGTCCAGAGGGTCCCGCGTGGCCTTGTGAAGAGACGGATGAGCCACATCCACAGTAGTGTCTGGCACACGGAAGGCACTCCATGAGTGGGCTCGCACTCACTGTCACTACCCGGAGGAGCGTCTCCTAGCTCAAGAAGGGCTAGAGGCCCCCTCTGACCTGCCAGGAGTAGTAGCTGATAATAATGCTTATTGAGTGGGGGCTCTGTGCCAGGTGGGGCAAGGGATTCTTTAGGTTTATATAAAAAACACTTTATTCAACATTTTATGGTTTTAGAAGTAATTCCTTATGATATATAATCAAGGTGCTGAATAAAATCCATTGTTGACGCCCTGCTCCCTGCTGGCTCCATCGCTAGCTTGGCAGTT
>NW_005355753.1:2047011-2064518 GCF_000412655.1 Myotis brandtii | reverse complement strand
GGTCTCGCTTCAGGGAGAAGTATTTAAAAAGGACAAATGGTGCTCCATGTTGAAGATTTAATAAAAGGAAAATAGAAGAAGCTTTAGAAAGGAGATGTTATATTTATATATTTAAAAAGGTATGTAGACAAATGCTAATGTGTTTGAAGATCTGGTGGAAATGAATGATTTTCCAGGAAATTTTAAATTGCCACTTTTGTCTGAAGAAGAAATTGAAAACCAGAATTGGGGAATAATAAAGAGAGAAATGAGAACATTGCCCAAGAAATGTTTTTCCTCCCAGGGCCCCAGTCTAATAGTCTTCGTGGGGAAATTACTTTAAACTTTAGAGGAATGAAGGATTTCTGTTTGTTTTAAACCGTATCGGATCACAGAGAAAAAGTAAAGCTTCACGAGTTTTTTAATTGAGAGCGAGAGAATCCAGCTCTGATGAGGAGCAGAAAAAGACATTAGTTCCTGGGAAGGACGCTGGGGATGGGAGAAGAGCTGCTGGGACATGGGCTTCCGCCCTGGAACGGAGGCTCCAATGCTGGCCAGGTGCTTGCTCGTGGCCAGTTGTGTCGGCTGCCTTTGCTGTGTAACAGACAATCCCAAAATGCAGACGCTAAAAACCAGCAGTCACTTATTATTTCTCATGGGTCTGTGTGCTGCCTGGGGGACTCCTCTGACCTGGGCCTGGGTAGCTGTTCTCTCTCTGCCAGGCTCTCACGTGTCTTGGTCAGCTAGTGACTTGGCTGGTGCTGGACCACTAACTGGGATCTGGTACCAATTCCAATGGGTGAGGGAGGGCTTCCTCACAGCACCAAGCAATTCTCAGATACCCTTGGGTGCCCTGTGATTCAATTCAATTCTGACACTGCCCACCTGGAGACAGCATCAGCCCCACAGGTTAGGGCTCAGTCCCTTCGCCCCTTCAGACGCCCATCGCAAACCCAGATTGTTACCTATGCTTCTGATTACCCAGCTACAAATCAAAGGTTCCAACGACTCCCTCCAAACAGGATATCCGTTCCAAGTCCACGGTATCAGCTTCACTTCTGATGGACTGGCTTTAAATCAGAGGGTCCCACGACCCCCTCCTTGAATTCAATTAATTTGCTAGAGCAGCTCACAGAACTCAGGAAACCAATTTACTTACCTACCAGATTAGCAGTTTATTATGAAAGAACACAACTCAGGAATAGCCCGATGGGAGAGCTGCGTAGTGCAAGGTACATGGAAGGGGCACTGAGTTTCCGTGTTCTCTCTGGTGCCACTATCCCCACATCTCCACATGCTCACCAAAGCCCGTCCTCTTGGGTTTTTATGGAGGTTTCATCCCATCAGCACAATTGATTTAAATTTTTGGCCATGGGCGATTGAACTCAGTCTTCAGACCCTCTCCCCTCCCCGGAAGTCAGGGGTTGGGACTGAAAGTTCCAACCCTGAAATCACATGGTTCCTCTGGCACCCAGCCCCCATCCAGGTGTCCTTTCTAAAAGTCACCTCATTAACATAACAGAAGACACCTTTATCCTGTCATCACAGGAAATTCCTAGGGTTTTAGGAGCTGTGTGCCAGACATGGGATGAAGACCTATTTCTTTTTATTGATCACAGTATCACAGTCTCCTGGAACAGCCTCAGTGGTATGACTGACGGCTGGCAGGCTGGTGGCACTTCCGTTCTCCTCCTGTGGGCCACCTGGAGCTCGTCCACATGCTGGTCTCAGAGTTCCGAGCACAGCAAGAGAGGGAAATCCCCAACGTCCAGGTGTTTTGAAGCCTTTATTTGTGTGTCACTGGTTATGGCCAAGACAAGATTCACCTCTGGTTTCCAAACACCATGCCCATACCTCTATAACTAGTCCTTCCATGAAAACTTTCTTTTTTTCTTTTAAAATCTTTATTGTTGAGAGTATTACAGATGTCCCTTTTTTTCCCCCTCATTGTCCCTCATTGTTCCCTTCCACCCAATTTCTGACCCACCCCAGGCATTTATCACCCTATTTTCTGTGTCCATAGGTAATGCATATATGCATATAAGATATTTGGTTAATGTCTTCCCGCCCCTTTACCCCCCTTCCTTCTGAGATTCGTCAGTCTGTTCTATGTTTCCATGCCTCTGATTCTTTTTTATTCATCAGTTTATTTTGTTCACTAGATTTCTTGTTGGTTTATTTTGATTTTTAGATTTAATTGTTGATAGTTATGTATTTATTGCCATTTTATTGTTCATATTTTTCTTCTTCTTCCTTTTCTTAAAGAATGCCCTTCAACATTTCATGTAATACTGGTTTGGTGGTGATGAACTCCTTTAGCTTTTTCTTGTCTGTGAAGCTCTTTATCTGACCTTCAATTCTAAATGATAGTTTTGCTGGGTGTAGTAATCTTGGTTGTAGGTCCTTGCTGTGTCATCACTTTGAATATTTCTTGCCACTCCCTTCTAACCTGTAAAGTTTCTGTTGAGAAATCAGCTGACAGTCATTTGGGCCCTCGCTTATGGGTAACTGACCGCTTTTCTCTTTCTGCTTTTAGGATTTTCTCTTTGTCTTTAACCCTTGACATTTTAATTATGATGTGTCTTGGTGTGGGCCTCTTTGGGTTCCTCTTGTTTGGGATTCTGCACTTCCTGGACTTGTAAGTCTATTTCTTTCACCAGGTAGGGGATATTTTCTGTCATTATTTCTTCAAATAGGTTTTCAATATCTTGCTCTCTCTCTCTCTCTCTCTTCTCCTTCTGGCACTCCCATAATGCGAAAGTTGGTATGCTTGAAGTTGACCCAGAGGCTCCTTACATTATCGTTATATTTTGGATTCTTTTTTCTCATTGCTCTTCTAATTGAGTATTTTTTGCTTTCTCACATTCCAAGTCATTGATTTGACTCTTGGAATCCTCTACTCTACTGTCGAATCTAAAGAATAAATTATTCTTTATTTCAGTTAGTGTATGCTTAATTTCTGACTGGTCTTTTTTTATGTCTTTGACATTCTCACTAAGATCCTTGAAAGCCTCACTAAGTCCCTTGAAGATATCTTTGAGTCTCTTGAAGTTCTCATTAAGATCCTTGAGTAACCTTATAACCATTGTTTTGAACTCTGTGTCCAGTAGTTTGCTTGCTTTCATTTCTTTTATTTGTAACATGTTCCTTTGTGTCCACATTTTAGCTGCTTCCCTGTGTTTGTTTCTGTGTATTAGGTAGAGCTGTTATGTCTTCTGGAATTGGTAGAGTGGTCTTGTGTAGTAGGTGTCCTGTAAGGCCCAGTGGGTTAGCCTCTCCAGTCACCTGAGCTGGGCACTCTAGGTGTACCCCATGTGTGGGCTGTGTGCTTGTTGTAGTTGAGCCTTGATTGCTGTTGGTGTCACTGTGAATTGGAGGAATTGACCTTCAGGCAAATTGACTGTGAGGATCAGCTGTGTCTACAATGGGAGAGCTGTTATGCAGGAGACACCCCTATGGAGCAGGACTCACTTCAGTGGGCTTTGGTGCTCAATGAGTCTGCCCCTTAAGTGTGTCCCTTGTGGGTGTGTAGAGTTGCAGTCTGGTTTGGTCTGAAACTGTCCCCCAGATGCACTGGCTCTGGGGCCTCCCAGGAGGTGCAAAGTCAGCCATCGCCTGGGGACAAGCAGCAGGAGCTACAAAGAGATCTGCAGATGGCTGCTACTTGTATTGGGCTTGGAAGTGTCCAGGTGAGGCCCAGCTGTGAAGCAAGACAGGCTAGCACCAGTGCTGGGTCTTGGGCCTCTTATTGATAGGTATGGGGCACACTGATTCCAGTTGCTGCTAGTTTAAGAGATTTTAGGAAAGTCTGAAGCCTGAGCCAGCACAGGCCATTCATATGGAAAAACCGCTGCAAATTGGATGGGGTGGGGTCTCAGGGAATCATCAGAGGGAGTGAACAGTGTGGGCCATACTTATGGAAACTCAGATATGTCTGGCAGTCACCTCTGCAATGGGGAAGGTCCCAGTACAGGAATAATGACCCCTGTGAGCACCCCTGTCTGGGAAAAAGCTGCCCCCAAGTTCCTGCCTTGATGCCAGACCATCCATTTCCTCTCCATATGTCTCTGGATTCCCCAAAAGCCACTGCCTGGCGCTGGAACTCAGAGGGAGTGGGATGTGTAAGTTCGTGCTGGGGACCTTTAAGAGGAACACCTGGGACTCCAGCAAGCTCCAAGTCACTCAGCCACAATCCTTGCTCGTTTTTATAGCCCAAAGTTACGCTGACTCCTCTTCCCAGTTCTGGAACCCTGGTCTGGGGTTCTGACGTGGGGCTTGGACCCTCTGCTTCTCATGGTAGGCCTTGGAGATATTCCACATGGGTGTTGGACCAGCCTCTCCTACCAGTCTCAATGTGCTTTCTTCTTTACTTCTCTAGTTGTAGGATTTCCTTGCAGCTAGAGTTCAGGTGGTTCTAAATGATGGTTGCTCTGTATTTTAGTTGTAATATGGATGTGGTTGTGGGAGGTGGGGAGTACTGGCATTTACCTGTGCTGCCATCTTGGTTCTCCTCTGAAAACTTTCTGAAACACTTTTAATTTGAGTGTGCCTTCTGTTTCTTGCTGGGACTCTGACCAATAGTCCTTGCTTCATTTGCTCCTGCTCTAGACAGGACATGTCTGCAAATATGTCTATCAACCTGGTTATAGTTGACCTATTGGAAGATAAAAGCCCTAATGGTAGAAGTGGCTGTCTTACTCCATGAGTTCAGAATTAGTCTCAGGCAAGGCTTCTCATTGGTTGGTCCTCTTATGTTAGGAGAATGTACTTTAATAATTTATCAGGTCTGGATCATGAGGCATATCTCAGAGAGCAGTGCCTGTTAGAAGAGGGGTGGGAAACTTTGATGAGCCGATAAAATCAATAGCTACCACAGTTTATTATTATAAGCTAACTTGACCACAGCTACCAGCATAGCCTAATAAAGTTGGCATAAAAAAGTGAACTATAGTAAAATCTGTGTCTAGATCAGCAATTTTCAACCCTTTTCATTTCATGGCACATAAACTAATTACTAAAGTTCTGCTCACACCAAAATATATATATTTTGCCAATCTGACAAAGACAATAGGTATAATTCTGATTCATCGACAGTGGATGGCTATGTGTTGGCTGTTGTCATTGTTTTATTTGACAGTCTAAGGGGAAAGAGGTCAGTGCCCCCCACTCAATAGTAAATAGTCAGGTATTGCAGGTTTTAAAAATTCTTGCAGCACACCAGTTGAAAACTGCTGGTCTAGATGAACAATCCTAAATAAAACATTTAATACTATTTAATTCTTTGCATAGATATATTGGTTCAAATAGACTTTATTTTTTTTTATCTCTAACAACTCAGAGATAAAAGTAACAAAGAAAATTTTGATCATTATAACAAAACATAGGAATAAAGATAAAAATAAGCTAGCAAGGAGCTATAAAATCTGGAAAGTATAGATTGCGATGGTAGAAGTGATAGTTGAGTGTCCATTACCTCACGATGTAAATGAGGTGACGTTCTCTAACCTCAGGCAATGGCCGTCAGATTGGATGGACAATGTATAATTCCAGGCAAAGTCTAAGAGAAATTTAGGACATGGGTTAAAATAAAAGGGGCAAAGATATACCACAAAACACACATAAATATAAAACATGGTCTTAGTAATAATCTAAAAAGAAATGGGACTCAAAACAAAAGAATAAACAGGAGGAAGGGGAGGGAAATTCATTCTAAAATATTACTGGTGTGTACATTAGTATAATCTTTCTGAAGAGAAAATTACCAATGTGTATCAAAAGCCTTAATGACCTTTTTGAGCAAAGAATTACAAAATCTAATCCCCTTTGACATAAGAATCACAACTCTGGGAATGTTTGCTGAGGAATTATTTAAGGGTGGTGACCACCACATCAGCGGTCATACTAACAACACTCTGCAAACAGCCCGCGGCTGTCTGCCAGGTTGTGTAAGTCAAGTGCACCGGCGTGGCAGGATGCTGCGCGGCGGTTAAACATCCGACGTCGGGCCGATGGAGACGTCTGGATCTTGATTGAGGTGGTGTCTATGCAGGTGTCCACATTTCCCCA
Source organism: Myotis brandtii (assembly GCF_000412655.1). Lineage (NCBI taxonomy): Eukaryota > Metazoa > Chordata > Mammalia > Chiroptera > Vespertilionidae > Myotis > Myotis brandtii. The sequence continues at coordinate 2,058,473 of NW_005355753.1, read as the reverse complement.
GACCCGTGAAGCAGCTGGACCACACTGGTGGTTCTTCCCATTAGTGTGGCTTGGTTGCCTGCGCCAGAAACCATCTCTGCTTAACTCACGTTCGGAAGGCATGTGTTGCACAGGCCTGGTGAACTCCAGAGAGCTGGAGGAGAACGGGAATCCCCACACCAGCTGTGTCTGATCTGGGTTCTTATGTTGCGTTGGTTCTAAATTAAAATTCGAGAAGGAGAGAGATGATCTGGCGGACCTCAGGTTCTTCAGGTGTTCCCTCCTGACTAAGCACGCTGGGGAGGGTGCTGGAGATGGGAAGGGTAATGGAGGCACTCCTACCAAAGAGGAAGCAGAGATGTTGAACAGATCAACACAGCACATGTCCACTGCGATTTCGAAAGCTGCTTGGAGAATGCTGACGGCTGAATGTTTAAAGATGACTTGGGGAGCCTGCTAACACCCGACCTCACCTGAAGATACAGACCAGGGCCGGGAATCTGTAAAGTCCTTCAGGGAATTGTGATGGGTCGCCGAGTTTGGAAGTCAATGTAAGGGAAAATTATATAACGGTTGGGTTTGAATCCAGATTTGCCACTAACGAGCTGAGTGATCTTGGGCCAGTTACCTGCCCTCTCTGCCTCAGTTTCCTCCTGTGTGAAAATAGGATAAGCCAGTGCCCTCGTCAGGGGGGCAGGTGAGGATGAAGTGAGCTGGCACAGGAAGGCTTGTGCGCTGCCTGCACAGGGCATGTGGAGTCACTTCATTACCACCGTGGTCCTTGTCTGGAGGGGGTGCTGGGACCCAGCCTCGTCTCCGGCACAGCGTGCTGCCATCCTCTTGCCACAGGACAGAAAGACAGGCAGCTCCGGTGGCTGGTTGGGAGAGTCTAGGAAACGATGGTAAGGTGATATGTGCGATTCTTTTGACTGTGAGGTGAATTCACATGGTTCTGCTCCCATTCGCCATGCATGACGATGGCTCGTGCAGGGCAGGACCAGCACGCACAGGTCAGCGCCACTGCTGCTCTCGGGCCTTTGTCCCTCGTTGTCACAAAGACACAGGGCTTCCCACGGGGAAGAAGAAGCAAACGCGTGACGTGCAGCGTGGGACAGAGACCAACCGTCCCTCAGAAACCGACCGAAACCGACCATCCCTCCTGGCAGGCCGAGCTTCTGGGACTCGTCGGGGGAGGTGTCCTGTCCTGTGAATTGTTTTGGTGTCTCCTAGTTGGGGGTGGGACCAGCCTCAGAGCCTGAAGGGGGCAGTTTCCCAGCAGACCTCAGCCTGTGGAGCCTGCAGACTTGGGGGAATCAGAGAATGGAAGGGCCGAGGACCCTGCGGAGAGGCAGCCCGGAGGGGTGTGGAAGGTGCTGGTCCCACTAGAAGGCCTCACTTCCAGTCGTCCTCTGTCTCTGATTCCATTCCCGGAGCTCCCCCACCTCTACTGGTTTTGGATTCTGGGATTTTCAGGTTTTTATTTCTTAACAATAACATCCAAGAGCCGGCATTCATAGATACAATTCTGTGTTAAGTGCTTTGCAATAATACTCTTTATTCTTCATTCCACTCTATGAGTAAGTACCATTGTTATCATCCCCAGTTTAGATTAGGAAACCGAGGCACTCAGAGACTGAGTTACCCAAGATCACATGACCGGTGAGTGGCAGAGCCGGGACTCAAACCTCGCAGCCTGGCCCCAGGCCACGTTCTCACTCCGTAGCCCAGACTCGTCACCTCAGCCCTGTGCACCTGCACAAAGCTAACGGGAGGAGACACCCCTTTCCCCTGAGAACTGCCTTTCCCGGGATGCACCCCAGCAGCTCTGGGACCCCACAGCCTCGGCCTGTTGGGAAGTGCATGTGGACTCCGGCCCCAAGCTTGAATGGCCCCACTCCCTCTTCCAGGAACTTAGAATTTGGATTTAAAGATTCTGGTTTTAGTCTGGGCTGGTCACATGGTTTTTGAAAACTGTTGTTCAGGAAGAGTGCCCATCTTGATGAGTTCTCACACAGTGAACCTTTTCCTATAACCAGAACCCCCAAGGCCTTCTGTGCCCCCTTCCAGGCCCTAACCCCAGCCCTGTCCTTCGAGGTCAGCAATAGGTTACCTGCTTTCTTTCCCATTGAACTGTTGAGTTTTATTTTACTTGGAAAGAACATAGAACATGAGCTATACCGCCTTTCCTAAGTGCACAGTACAGTGTTGTTGGCTGTAGATACCATGCTGTACAACAGATCTAGAACTTACTCATCTCGCTTAATTTAAACTTTATGCCCGTTGCCTAGTAACCGCTCAGTTCCTTCTCCCCCGACCCCTGGGACCCCCCTTCCACTCTGATTCTGTGAGTTTGACTATTTTAGATCCTCATAGAAGGGCATCAGGCAGTCTTCCTGTGTCTGGCTTATTTCACTTAGCACAGTGTCCTCCGGTTCACCCATGCTGGCCCATATTGCAGAACTGCCTTCTTTTTAAAGCTTGAACCGTATTCTGTCGTGTGTATCTACCCCATGTTCTGTGTCCACAGATCTGCCAATGGCCGTTTAGGTTGTTCCCACCCGGCTGTTGTGCACTGCGTAATGGCGCTGCAGTGCTAGAACCTCCCTGATCCCGATGTCAACTCTTGTGGATAAATACCCAGAAGCAGGATTGCTGGATTATGTGGTCGCTCCATTTTTTATTTTTTGAGGAGCCTCCAAGTGGGCTAGCGACTTGAATAAACATTTCTCCAAAGAAGACATGCGAATAGTCAACAGGTACATGAAAAAGTGCCAGTGTCACCAAGCATCAGGACATGGGAATCAATCCACAACGAGGTCTCCCCCCACACCTGTTAGGGTGAAATTTAAAAACAAACCCAAAAGACAGGTGTTGGCGCTGGCGGAGGAACGGGAACCTCGCACACTGGCGGGAGTGGGGGTGGCGCAGCCACTGTGGGAGCAGTGTGCTGGCTGCCTTTGAACTCTATACGGAGGGGGTTATATAGTTGGCCTTCTCCTATGTTTGGCTGCTTTCCCCAATATTTTGTGTGTGGCCACGTGACTTTGAAATGATGACAGCATCGCATTTTTCTGGATGGTTGACTCCAAGCCAGCGGGCCAGGCAGGTAAATGAATCAGTCAAGTGTGTGCTGACAGGGAGTGTCCGTCTGGTGCGCGTGCACCCTGTCCAAAAGGGGCAGCCGCCTGCTCGGCTCCAGTGGTTTTATTCCCGCTATTTAAAGGACCGACGTCCAGATTTCCCAAGTTTTCAAGAGAAGTCTCCTAATTTTAGATGTTGACAGATCAGTCGAGGATTACAGCTGTGGTGTATGTGAAGCACATTTACGGCTGGATTCATGTGTCTGCATTAGCGGGTCAGACTGCTAGCGGAAGGGCTCCTTCCCCCGTGCAGGGAGTAGAACACATGGATTGAGTCGAGCCAGCCTTCTTTGGGGAGTAGGGCGAGCAGCAGTTCAGGGCAAGAGCTCTAAAAGCATGAAGAGGTCCCCTTTCCCTGGCAGTGTGGCCCAGCTTTCCGTTGGCTGGGCTTAGGAAGCAGCGGCCGCAGCGCCCCCTGCTGGACTTAGCACCTTCGGTGTCAGGCGGGATCTGCAGGTGGGTTGGCTCCTCCTGAAGCTCTGGAGGGTCACTCAGCACTCTGCCTGTTTATAAGCGCCTGCTGCCGCCAGGACTGGGGAGGCACCCGCGAAGATCCGCCGTGGCTTCCTGTGTTGATCAGTCCCCCACGCCACCCACCGCCAGACGTAGCCACACTAACTCCTTTCACGTGGGAGAATCGGGCCAGGCTGCCCACCCCTCCAGCCACGCCCCACCTTTCTCTACATTGAGACCCACTGGAAGCATTTCTGGCATTTACTTGGCACCTGTCCCTGACTTCTGGGCTGAAATAGGTTCTCCTGTTTTCACACCTGCCTTCTGGAACCTTCAGTGGCTGTTTGGGGGGAGGGCAGGGTGACATGTGCGGGCTCAGGTTGGGGTCTTGCGTGTTGATTAAGAGCATGGCACCTGGGTTCACACCTCGGCTCTGCTACTTACCAGCTGCGTGACTTTGGATAAGTCTCCTAACTTCTCTGTGTTCTTATTCTTCATTTTCAAGACGAGGGTGATAAGGTGTCTACTTCATAGGGATGAATAGATGCAAAGAGCTTAAAACGGTGCCCAGCACTTTATATACGTGTTTGCTGGGCCCACAGTGGTGAGCCTGCTTTTGCCTTCAAGCTTGGCCTTTGGGTCTTGGTTCTGTTTCTTATTTCTGCATCTCAGCACTTCCTCATGCAACTTTCTGTCTTTGACCCCCTTGGCCCCGTAATTGAACCCCCAAAGTCCCACAGAGCAATGGGAAGTCTTGGGCCTCTTCCTCCGTGCTCCCAGACTTTCCCCACCTGCTTACTGCCAACCCCTATTGTACCCCCGACATAATAATCGTGGCTAACACTTACCTAGCACCTAGCATGCCAGCTGCTGTTCTAAGTGACTTATAGACACTCGCTCATGGCATCCACACCCTTAGAGAAAGAGACTTTTATATGCCCATTTTATAGAGCAGGAGACAGGCTGACAAGTTATCCAACTTGCCAGCTCAGATGACTAATAAGCCGAGTCTGGATTTGAACTTGACCTGGCCGTAGAGTCTGCTCTTAGCCACCACGATATACTGCTACCCTCTCCTTCATCCTCACAGAGAGAAACCCTGTGTACACTCACTCAGCCCCCCTGGTCCGGCAGCTTCCTGTCCTGATTCCCTGACTCCTCTCAGTCATTTCCACGTTGCTGTGGCGTCGTCTTTCTGAAAATCAGATGTGAGCACGGCACTGGACCTGCTGAACACATGTCCGCGGTTTAGCCTCTGGCGCGGCTCATGAGCAGGGCCGGCGCACATCCCTTTGCCAGGCGTGCCCACGAGCACACCCGGCCATTCTGCTGCATCGGAATCCTGTTCCCTTCTGCCCCTGGCGCTGGTGCTGGCCCCGGCTTTCTTCCTGTCCTTCTACATGAAGGGTCTCTCTGCTCCTCTGAAAGGCAGTCTTGGGTGTGCGGGGGCCTCCATGCAGAGGGAGCTGGGCACTGTGCTCTGCACCCGGAAAGCCAGCCCACAGCGCCTGTGCCCTGGTCTTGCCTTTGGGCGACCCCCACTCAGCAGGGAGAGGGGTGCAGACCATGTCTTGTCCCTCAGCCGGCTGCCGCGGGGAGCGGAGGCCGCCGGGGCAGGGATGTGTGCTTGCTTTGCGGGTGCCTGAGGGCTCATTTCTAACGGGAGCGTGTGATCTGTTGCAGTGTGACTGCTCCTTGAACCCGCTGCTGTGCACTCTGAGCTACAGATTCACACTGTGGCCTCCACAGGAAGAGGCGGGTCCCTCTGTGAACAGCCTGGACCACCCAGGTTCTCAGCATTGAAAGCCCCTGGGAATGCCAGCGTCACCCCTTTGTGTTCTGAAGGGGGAACTGAGACCAGAGCGTGGAAGTGACTTGCCCAAGGTCACAGATGGAGCTTTCACTCTCAGTTAGCACCAGGTGCTCCATGCCCTGCCCCGTGCTAAGTAAGCACAGAGTAATCTCGATTGTGTTAATCTTTCAAGTCTAGAACGAAGAAATGGTTCTTACATTCAGCAAACACCTGAATAGTGTTTCTCTAAGTGCCAGGCACCGTGCTGAGCCCTTTACAAATATTAACTCATTAAATTCTCGTAATCCTATGAGGATTTAATGCCATTATTATTTTTACTTTAAAGCACAGAGAGGTTAGGTAAACTGCCCAAAGTCACACAGCTGGGAAATCCGTGAGCTGGGCTTCAGCCCCGAGCAGCCTGGCCTTGCAATGCAGGCTGCTCTTCTGCAGTGTCCCGCCACATGGCAGCTCTTGTCTCCATTTTAAAGGAGAGAAGATCGAGGCTCTCATGGCGTGTAGGTAACTTGCTCAAGGCCCATGACTGGGAAGCAAGAGCTGGGGTTGCATTTGACCATCCAGCTTTAAAGTCTTATTATGAGCTCTCTACTCAATTTCCTCTACAGGGGGCTGGGGTCTCATAGCTTCGGGGTCTGAGCTGGGGACAGGGAAGGGGGGCTGAGTCAGAGCTGGGAGCCAGGCAGGTGGGGAGGGTGGAAGAGGGACTGGGGGTGGTGTCAGCCAGGTCCTGGCTTGAAGCAGGACCCCATGCAGCTGAATTGCTCACAGAGCCCCAGCCAGGTGGCTTGGGCCCCAGTTACGCCTCATCCTTCAGATCTTAGCTCAGACTTCACCTCCGCAGGGAGGGCTCCCAGACCTCTCTGTCCATCTGAACCCCTCGCTACAAACTCTCTCAGCCCCATGGGCTCCTCCTTCCCAGCACTTGAAGGTATACATTTATTTGTGCTTTTTTACTGTCTTCTTCCTGGGAGCTCCGGAGGGCAGACCTGTGTGTGATTTTGCTCATCCAGCACCTGCCCATGCAAGGTGCTTGGCGAGCATTTGGTGAATAAATGATAAACACGTGAATGGCTCAGGCTTTAGTGGAGGAAATTGGTGCAGAAAAATGCAGAGTGAAGTTCAAGAAGTGGGAACACATTTGGGGTTTATTGGGAAAAGTTACAACCCAGTAGACATAGGGATGCCCTGGTCAGCAGTCATTCTCTATGGATGACGGTGAGTGCCTGCTGTTTACTGAGTACCTGCTCTCTGTCAAGCAGCTGTTTTAAAGGTTTTAGTAATGCAGTCACCATAACAACCCAGGAGTCAATATGATGTGATCGCTGGTGACAGAGAGGGAACTGAAGTGTGGAGAGTCCCGCACGCGGCCAGGGTGCGGCTGTGAGCGGGGGAGCTGGCGTTTGAATCCAGACCACCCGGCCGCGAGCCTCGTCCACTGACCACCTCTGCACGGTGCACTGGCTCCTGTGCCAGGGGCTCCCTGGACAGGCCAGGCCTCACCTGCTGGAAAGGATGTGGCTTCTCAGACCTGGTGACCTTGGCATCGACGGGGCGGAGTCTGCAGGTCAAATGCCGGATGCCTTGGTGCCTTGTAGGCTTGGGCTGGCTCGCACACGCACACAGCCTTCCAGGGGAAAACTCCGTGTGCTGAGAGCATGAGGGCTCCCCTGCTCCCTGAGGGTGGGTCTGCACCGACCGAGGCTCAGCAATGGATGCAGCGGCTGCTGCCTCGCTCTCTCTTGCTGCTGGGCGTTGGGATGGGGGAGTTACCAACTCAGATGCCTGCGGGGGCCAGGCCGTGCCCAGCAGGGCTGGTGGCCAGGACTCTGCTCCACCCCAGGGCTGCCTTCGGGAGAGCGGGCTCAGGTGCCGCCAGTGCTCAGCCACACTGTCCGTCTCTGCTCTCTGGGCTGCCAGCCCTGACTCTGTCCCACACCTCCTTCCACCCACCCGCCAGCTCGGCTCCCGCACCCGGCACCCGGCACCCGGCACCCGGCACCGCACAGGTCCCTGTTGGGAATTCTCATGGGCCCAGCTCAGCCTTTATAAATTGCATGTCACTGACCAGACCTGGGTCCATCAGCATGTGGTTAGACCAGGGGTGGGCAAACTTTTTGACTCGAGGGCCACAATGGGTTCTTAAAGTGGACCGGAGGGCCGGAACAAAAGGGATGGAGTGACTTTTTGACTCGAGGGCCACAATGGGTTCTTAAACTGGACCGGAGGGCCGGAACAAAAGCATGGATGGAGTGTTTGTGTGAACTAATATAAATTCAAAGTAAACATCATTACATAAAAGGGTACGGTCTTTTTTCTTTTTAGTTTTATTCATTTCAAACGGGCCGGATCCGGCCCGCGGGCCTTAGTTTGCCCACGGCTGGCTTAGACACACTACTGTCCCCTGAGCTGGTGCTGTAGGTGGGGATTTTTCTAGAGGGGACAAGACGTAGGGTTGGCAAATGTTAGCATTTCCAATATATTCTGGAAGAATATGTGGGTGAGGATAACCATGGAAGTGTTGAAAGCAGACAGTAATGCTGGCAGGGGGTGGGTGGGTATAAATACATGTTTCTAGATGATATTATAAACCTATGCCATGTTTAAAGAGTATGGCACTGCGGCAGGAATGGAGAGACAATCAGTGGAGCATAAGAGACGATTTGAAAATGAACAAGGATTCCTGAGAAAGTAGCGGAGGACAAAAGAGGCCTTTCAGATCCGCAGGCAGAAGAACAGCCCATGCAGTTTTTGTTACAACTGACTACACACCAAGAAAAAATTACAGGCCTTTCCCCAGAGCGCCTGCTACCATGGATGGCGAGGGAAACAATGATTTCAGAGCAGAAAGTGAAACGGTCAGAGAATGAAGTTACAGGGGCGTCACCGCAGCAGCGGAGACAGACAGGAAGGAAAGGGGAAACCAGAGAGAATTTGTTACCAGCCATTTAGAAAGAAACCAACCTGCATTTAAACCCGGACACAGGCTGTGGACAGAGTTCCTGACACACGGATGGTTATTAACTGTTTATTTCCACCAGTGACTCCTGGGCAGTTCCATGCAGTGACTCACTGAGCCTCTCGTCGTCTTAGGAACTGGGCATTGCTGTGATCACTTCCATTTCCACATGAAGAAACTGACATTTAAAAGGGCTGAATGACTGGCCCGATGGAGCAGCCCATGGCTGCCTGCCAGAGCTGCGTTTCACGTGAGCATGGCTGTGGATTAACCCGGACGGGGACAGTGGCTCCAGAACCCATCCTAACCCAGGAAACCAGACTTAAAGTGCCACGGAAATGTACATGTCAGACGCTTGTCCTTCAAACGGAATCGTTAGTTATTTGCCAGAGGAGTGGGGCTGGAAGAGGGCGTGGTGTGTCAAACGCAGGAGCAAACGATTACCAGGCACGTGCTCACGTGTACACACACACACACACACACACACGCGCGTTCACACAGCCTTATCAGCTCTATTCCCTCTCCAGGGACGAATCGCAGTGTAATCACAGCTTCTAATATTACACACACTTCATGTTCACAAAACCTCAGCCCACATGCTTCCCTGTCTCTTGGGAATTTGGGGCGTTTTCTGTGCACTTTGGGGCCCGGTGTAGTGGTACCTGCTGCGGGGGGGGTTTGTGGTTCCCAGAAAAACAGTCAAAAGAGCTACTTAACATCTATACAAAGGTACGTCTCCCGCCCTGTCCACTCTGCCCCTTCACCTCCACAGATACTCACGGTCACTCGCCTCCGCTGCTCCCTGCCATGTCCCTCTGTGCGGGGCTGGGAGTACCGTGTCCCTCTGTACCGTGTCTGGGTGTACCGTGTCCCTCTGTACCATGTCCCTCTGTACCGTGTCCGTCTGTGTGGGGCTGGGAGTACCAGCCGTGCACTCTGCGACCCTCCTCACTTTCTCACGATAAATGGTAACCTGCGACCCACACATTTCTGCACCTGGGTTTCCGTTTCCTTTCTCAGTTTCACTCACGAATACCCCGTGACAATTCCACACCAGCGCGGCGCTTCGGTTCCTTGGGGTGCGCCTCGGTCCCTCTGCGGGCGGCGCTGTGGGTTGTCAGCAGCCCCCCCCTCCATGGGCTGTTGGGGACGTTTGCTCGGACACCCTCTCCTTCGAGGCACAGCCGTGCCCAGTCCCATTGCTCTGCGCTGGGTTGGCCTCCAGCACAAACGCCAGGCGGTGGGGTGAGGGTGCAGAGGGGGAACCGCTTGTACGTGCGATGCGACGGGCAGATGGATGTTCTCGTTTTAAGCTTTCGTTCTAAGACCTGTCTAGTCCATGTCCAGGTGTAGGAGGGAAAAACATAATTTGCACATTGGTTTCCCGAGTTTACAGTCTTGCGGAGTTTTGTTTTAAAATAGTTTTATTTAAGTAAAAATGGCATGTGAGTTAAAATGAAGTGCTGCATAAATCATTCTACAGGCGGCACATGGCCGTGCAACATCAGGACGGCTCCTGCGCTCAGCATGGCCGTTTTCCCCACCACAGAATCTCCGAGGGGCACTGGTTTTTATCTCCATTTCACGGACAAGGAGCCGGAGGCCCAGAGAGGTGTCACTTGCCTGAGGCCACACGGCGACTCCAGAGCCTGTGCTGTAGCCCCCCCTGTTCCGAGATGATTCCCGGCAGCTCTCCCCTCTGCCTGCCTGTGGGCCCTGGGAGTGGCCCTTCAGGGGCTTCTGTGCTGAGCAGCGAGGGTGGCACAGCCTGAACTCACAGCCTGAACTTCCTCCCCGACCTGGTGCTTCAATCAGCTTCCTTCTTCCTGCAGCTCGGCCTCCGCTCAGCCAGAGTGCAGCCACCTGTGAGCAGGCCACACGGCCATGCCGACCGGGGAGGCTGTTTTAGGCTTTGACTCAGCAGTTGGTTTCTGATCTGTGCTTCTCCCTTCTCAGCTGCTGTGTCTGGACTCAGGCCTTTGGTCCTGGGGTTGGGTGCTCACCATGAAGACTCTGGTTGTGGGGCGGGCGGAGGGCACCCTAAGTGGCTGTCACTGGCCGGTGCTGCATTTGTCCTCACCTGTAACCCCCTGTCAGGTAGGGGCCCCCTGGGGGAGACTCAGGGGCAGGGGGGCAGCCAGGTGTTCTGCCCGCTGTCCCCACTGCCGGAGCCTGACACACTGGGCTCCACGCCTGTCTCTCCCGTTGTCTTGCTTGGAGACTTTGAGCAGTTTCCTTTCCTAAGCCTCGCTGGCCGCCTGGACGTCCAGAATAACACTGTCCCCCGCCACCCCCCACTCAGTGGCCAGAGTGAGGGTTGGATGACATGACCTGGAGCACCCGGTGCTGTGTGTGGCAGGCGGTCTGTGCTCAGTTCATGGTGACAGCAAAAATCACAGCAGGTGATTAGCATTTTGTTGTCATTCGTCAGTCTCTTGACTCAGGATCAGAAGCGGAAGGAAACGTGGAAATGCAAGCTCGCCTAGGACAGAGCACGGTGGGCCTGAGCCACAGGAAATATGGGACAGGAGTCACTCAGGGTCTAAGGCACCTGATTCGGGGGGTGGAGAGATGACCAGGGCCAGGTGGTGATGCTGTGATAGGGATACGGGGGCCTCGACCCTATCTAAGCATCTGGTCATGAGCCCAGCGAACTCACCCAGGACTTGAGGAAGTGTGCTCACATGTGGCTGGGCCCCCGCCAGTGTGCTGCAGGGAGAGGGGGTGGGCGTCTGGCAGAGGGGCCAGGCGGGGCAGGAAAGAGTGAGGCAGGCGTGGTTTGAGACAACAGGGAACGGTGGGGACTGTGGAGACCTGGACTGCGTATCCCTTCCCCGGGGGGGACAGCGGCTGCTCAGCCCGCAGCAATGTGTTAGTGTTGCCACTACTTGTGGGTTTTTTAAAAGGAGCCAGAAATTTACATTTTGAGCTGACATTTCATGATTTTTAAATATTTTCAAATCAACGAAGTCAAATTTTTAAGAAGCACCATCTGGGCCAAAGGCAGCCTGTTTCCCAGCTCAGTTTGCAAGCACGGACGCCAGCTTGTGGCCCCTGAGCACGAGGGAGGCCCCGGGCTGGGGATGGAGACAGAGACGGATGCAGAGGCCCTGCAGCGTGG
>NW_005355753.1:2043815-2046962 GCF_000412655.1 Myotis brandtii | reverse complement strand
GGGGGGGGGGGGGGGACCTGACTGCAGAACAGGATGCGGGAGGGATGGAGGTGGGCGCTGCACCTTTGAATGGGATCAAACAAGACGTAGGGAGCGTTCTGACTCGAGCTCCCTGGACCCCAGGGCAGGTCAGCAGGATCCTCCGAGCTGGGAAGGGAAGTGTTTTGGTTAAAGACAGAGCTGACCTTTAACCCATCCCACTTGCATAGGGTGCCAGTTGTGAAAATACTGACATACTTTTCACCAATTGGTAAGTAGCCACTGGACCCATGAGCCTCCCCTTCATGCCTTCCCCCCACCCTCTCCCCCTGCTGGCCCCTCACCACCTCACCTCGCTATGACCGGCAATGAGAGGGTTAGCTCCCAGCACAGCCACCCTTGTTCCTCTGCTTGGTCAGTGGGCAGTGCCTGAACCCTAGGGCTGTAGCTCCCAGCCCTCCGCCCTGTTGCAGTGTTGCAGGTAGTGGCTACCCACCCGGGTCCCTGACGCACGAAGGAGGATGTGTAGAGGCCACGGGGGCATCAGGTGGAATTGTAGGGCAGGTCCCCAGGGGACTGGAACCAGGCCCCATCCGAGGTCACGTGACCTTTGTCCTTGCTCCTCTCTCTTCCTTGGAGCCCACCTCAGCCTGGGGCTGCCTGTCTCCTGGCCACCTGCATCCCAGCCACTAGCCATGGGAGCCATTGGAGCCAAACATCACCTGTCTGCCAGTCGCCTGTGTCCAGGGAGTGGGGCCTCCAGGTGCAAACGCGTCCACCTCGGAGGTGGCACCGTAGGGACAGGCACGGGCGGGCTCCCTCAGGGCTGTCCTGAGGATCGCGGGTCCTGGGGACCGTGTGGCTGTCTTCTGAGCTCTCCAGGTGGGAGAGGCGGGGGGCATGCCCTGCTCGGTCTAGTGTCTGAGGGACTGTGGGGTCGGGGGTGGAGTGGGCACTCGCAAGTCTGAGTCCCCCTGAAAGCTAAGGCAGGGGACGAGGGAGGAGGAGCCTCCAACAGCCTCCGCGTGGACCGTAAAGGAACTTCCCCGGCTGCTTGCTGATTGGCTCCTTCCTCCTGGCCGGCTCTCGTGTGTCTGCACAGCTCTCCCCGCGTCGTTGTCGTTTTCTTAGGCAGCGCGTGCATTTGCAGGGCTCTCAGTGGTCGGGGCTGGTCTCAGCCCGCAGCTGCCACCACAGCTCTCCAGCTCAGCCGTGGCAGCCACGTGGAGCCCTGGGCAGGGCCCTGCACCTCCGCTCTCTCCGGTTCCTCGCCTGTAAAGGGGGTGGGGTAGTAACTGGAACGTACTTCATAGGGGTGTTAGACGATTAAGTACGTTCATGGCCGGTTGTCCCTGAAAATAGCTCCAGGCATGAGTCAAAGCTCAACAACTGTGAACTCTCGCTCTTTAAATATTTATCGAGCTCCTCCTCTATGCCAAATGCAACATATGCCCTGGGATATAACGGAGAGCACATTCCGTCATGATGCTCGCAGTCTGTCAGCTAGGGAGCTGGGTAAGCGGCTGTAACAAGTAGCCCTTAGATACAGTGACTGAAGATAGAAGGTAGGTTTTTTCTCAGGTGTCTGTCCCAAGGGACAAAGTCCAAGGCTAGTGAGGATGGTTTTATCCGCTCGACACCTGGTCCAAGTTTGAGTCTAGAGTGGTCACTTCCAGTTCTCACCATCTTCCAGCTGGTGTGAAGGGGAAAGGGGCCCCAAGGGCCGGGGTGTTTATACACCTCTCTTTTAAGGGAGCTGATGCCGCAGCGCGCATGTCCCATTGGCTGGAACTCAGTCACACCGGCCCACCAGCTGCAAGGGAGGCTGGGAAATGCGGTCTCTTACGGGCGGCTGTGCTCTGCTGTAACTCCAGGATTCTGTTATTAAAAGGGAAGAGCGGGTGTTGGTGGGAACCCGGCAGTCTCCGCCACAGCCTGCGGACTCTTTATTGGACCTTGAACTCTGTTCTGCAGGTGATGAGGTCCTAGCAGAGGGCCTCATCCCAGATAGTAGTTCCCAACCTTCTTTTGGCCACGCCCCACCTAAGCATCTCTAAAATCCTGATGCCCCCCCCCCCCAAACAAAACTCCCCCGGTGACATAGAATTCTTATTCTTCAAAAAGTGAGCTCCTATTCACATGGAGGAAGCCTAAAAGCCATTATCTTGGTCTAAACAAGCTTCCAAAGAACATGGCACCCATGAAAGAGAAAAATAAAAGAACGAAAGGACAGTTGAAGTACTGAGGAAGAGATCACTAAGAAATTGTTAAAAATATAATATGAAGTGATATGAAAAAATAGCAAATAACATTTCAAGACGTATAATAGAGAACTGAAATGCATAAATGTGTCAGTATATCTATAATAATAAAAGCGTAATATGCTAATTAAACTGGACAGCCGAACGACCTTCTGGATGAAGCCAGGGCCGCGAGGGCCGAGCCCCTTGCACGAATTTCGTGCATCGGACCTCTAGTACATTATATACTGTATATGAGGCCCCCAGAACCATAAGAAATGCAGAAAATGCATTGTTAATAACTCATTCTCGAATTGCCCCCCTTAAAGGTTAAATTGCCCCTGTGGGGCGTGTGCCTCCGTTGGGAACCACTGCACCAGAGGCTTGCTGAGAGGTGGAGGGAGCGCGGAGCGAGTGCACGGTCTGCCTGCCGTGTGCACTGTGCCTGCTGTCCCGGAGCCCTTGCTGCAGGCAGGGACAGCAGGCTGGGTGCTCCGACGGAGGCCCGCAGGCAGGCACAGCGAGTGTGCTGCGACTCACCGGGGAGCCCGGCTCCTCCCTCCTTGGCCCCTTCGGCCACTGGTTACCAGGCACCACGTCTGGCCCAGGCTCCAGCGAAGGTCCTGACAGGCGTGAGGAGTGGGGCGGGCTCTCCAGGGACCCTGCAGAGGGACGCATGCGCTGACGCGGCCTCTCGTCTTCTCTTGGCCTAGGACCCTCGGAGCAAGCACAAGTTCAAGATCCACACCTACTCCAGCCCCACCTTCTGTGACCACTGCGGGTCGCTGCTGTACGGACTCATCCACCAGGGGATGAAATGTGACAGTAAGTACCCAGGCTCAGAGGCTCCACCTGCTGGCTGGCAGCACTTCCGGGCGAGTCCTGTCAGGGCTCCTGCTTATCTGCACCAATGGGAAGCCTTGGCCTC
>NW_005355753.1:2036523-2043555 GCF_000412655.1 Myotis brandtii | reverse complement strand
GTCGGGGTTGCTGGGGTGTCAGCTTGGCCAATCCCCTCACCCACACCTTCCCTCACTTGTTACCTGCCACCTGGTACTGAAGTTAGTGACTCTGGCTTCAGGGCCCGTGGGGTGTGTGGGGTGTGTGGGGTGTGTGGGGTGCACCCTTAGCCTTCGGGAGGCTGGACAAGCTCCACCTCTTCTGACCCTCAGGGTGGGGGTGGGGGGTTGGAGGACCCTCCTGATGTGACCCAGTGGGCGGGCTTGCTGCGGCCAAGCTTGGGGGTCTCAGCTGCCTGGAAGGGAGGAGGGGAAGGAGGCCCAGTGCCTGGTGGGGACAGGCCTGCCACCGCCCTGGCCAACCCGAGCCTCTCCCCGGCCCCCAGCCTGCATGATGAACGTCCACAAGCGCTGCGTGATGAACGTCCCCAGCCTCTGCGGCACGGACCACACGGAGCGCCGCGGCCGCATCTACATCCGGGCGCACATCGAGGGGCCAGTCCTCACCGTCCTCGGTAGGTGGCCGGGTGGGGGGGCTGTTTCCATCACCGATGGGCAGGGCCCCGCAACCCGCCTCTGCTCCTGCCCCACAGCACCTGGGGCTGGAGCTCAGGATACACCCCCCCCCTTCCCACTCTCTCAGCGTCTGTGGAGTGTGCACCTCTGGCTCCCTTAGTAGGACAGCAGGGAAGCGGTGCTGGGCTCTTTCCGTGTTTCCCGTGGGAGGAAGCAGGTCCTGATGAGAAACCCCGGGAGAGCATCGCTCCTGGGGGCGGAGGTGCAGGGACTTCCCGTGTGTTGGAAATATTTCTTTCTGGCACCTGACAGTGGCTTCGCTGGTCCCTGGTGCACATCCTCCGTACCTTTGGTACTTCTGAAATATGTCTAACAGGAAGGAGGGCCGCTCAGCCTGCTGGGGGGGTGCAGTGGGACTGGGGAAGAGAGAGCGAGGTGTCCGTCACTCATGTCATGGGCCGTCCCAGAACCTCTGCCCCCCCAGGAAGCTCGGGCGAGGTGGAGGCCCGCTGTACGGTACGCACTGGTCAGCACGCGGCCACAAGCCGAGGCGAAACCAGCTCTGACCGCCGAGCGTGAGATATTATAGCTAACCAACATAATTAGGGTTTTATCACTTGGTAACTTAGGAAATTGATCACGAAAGGGGCTGATTTTGCAAAAACTGGTCTGTGGGGCCCCAGAATGATTCAGTAGCTCTGATGCGCTGGCCCTTGTAAAATACAATCCCTGTTTTAAGCTGGGGGTCGTGACACCCGGTGCGCACCCACTGAATTGCTTTTTCCTTTAAAAAGAAGCTTTGCAAGTGGCGGACTTCATCCCACCGGGACACTTGGGGATTGTGGACAGGAGTCTGCAGTCACTTGTTCAAAAGTAGCTGGTTTTCCCAGGACTAAGCATGCGGGTGAGGGGGAAAAAGTGAGGCCCTGCTGCCCTCTACTGTCATATTCTAGGAACTACAAGGCTCAAGTATGTGACGGGACCTTTCAGCGGCGCCACTCCCTTTAGGGTGGTCTGCATTGCTGGAGCTCATGAATGCAGGGCTCACACCCCGTCATCACGGTGGCCTACGACCCACCCGTTGTTCCCACTACAAAGAAGAAGTGATAGTTCTGTGACGTGAAGGCTGGCAGCCGTCGTATTGCCATCTACAAGTGTATCAAACCCGCACATTGTACACCTTAAACTTGCACAATGCTGCATGTTGGTTACGTCTCAATTAAAAGGGCTGTCCATGTTCTCTTCCATTGCTCACCACAGCCTTGTGAATACCTATTACGCTCATTTTATGAAGCTCTGAGGCTCAGAAAAGTTATGCTTCCAAGACATGACCCCATTAACAAGAAGAGTAAGAATGATACAATAGCCAACCTCCTAGTTTTTAATGTGTCCGTCACTGTGCAAAGCATCCACAGGCGATATTGTTCCTTTTTTCAGTAACTCTACTGAGCTAAGGAGCAAGGGTATTCTACTGACCGGGCAGCAGGCGGAGAGGTGCCCACACAGGGTCACGTGGGTCTGCTGGACGCTGAAGTGCACTGTACTAGGTCACTGTGTATTCCAGCGCCCTGCACACCCACTGCTGTGGTTTAGTTGCCTCTTATGGGCATTCCTTGGGGAGTCTTTGTTCCAACTAATGCAATACTGTGTTCCTTCAAAGTCAAGGCCAAAGTCTTCCCCTTCGTTCCATGTTTGCTCTGGCAATCCTAGTATATGCCTATGAATATTCATTTCCTACAGCCGCCCCAACAAAATGCCACAAACGGATGGCCTAATAGGACAGATACCTGTTCTCTAAGTGATCTGGAGGCTGGAAGTCTGAATCCAAGGGTCGGCGGGGGAGGCTGGCTCCTTCGGAGGCGCTGAGGGAGTCTGGTCCCTGCCCTTCTCTGCGTTCCGGTGGCTGCCATCAGCCTCTGGTGTTCCCCAGTCTCTCCTGCATCATCTCCTGGTATTCCTCCTGCATGTCTGTGTCAAATTTCCTCCTGTGAGGACACCAGTCGCTGGATTAGGGACCCACCCTTCCTAGGATGACCCATCTTAACTTGGTTACATCTGCCAAGGCCTTATTTCCAAATAAGGTAATATTTACAGGTGCTGCGGTTAGGACTTGAATATATCTTTTGGGGGAACACAAGTGAAACAGGGGAGAAGGGAGGAAAGTTGAGGTTCCTTTAAAGTGAGGGGTAGAGCCCTGGCCAGTGTGGCTCAGTTGGTTGGATGTCATTCCATGCACTGATAGTTCACTGGTTCAATTCCTGGTCAGGGCACATGCCCAGGTTGCAGGTTTGATCCCTGGTCGGGGTGTGTGGAACAGGCAACCGATCGATGTTTCTCTCTCACATCGATGCTTCTCTCTCTCCCTCTCCCTTCCTCTCTCTCTAAAATCAATTATAAAACATGAAAGTGAGGGGCAGAGTATTTTCATGCTCAGAGTTCTGATCACATTAATTGATAGCCACCAGCATTTGTGCCGCGCGGTGGTTGTCTGAGTGCTTTGGTAACGGAGGGAGGGCAGTTGCTCTCACACGGAAGGGGAAACTGAGACTCCGTGAGGCTGAGCAACTCGCCTGGAGTCAGGTGCAGGCCCCGGCCCTGGCCCCGGCCCCGGAAGCAGGTCCCGGTGGTGCCCGGCTGCTGCCCCTTCACCACTCCGGGCACAGCCCTTCCTTGGCACGGGCTCGCTGATGGACTGGTGATGGGAGGACCTCGTGCTTTGACTGAAGTTCTCTAAACATAGAGCCAGGATGAGTTTCTTGTTCAAGTGATTCATCGGGGCTGCTCATGGGGCGAGGAGTGAGCAGAGAGCAGGGAGAGGCGGAGTGGGGGTGTGGACGGGGCGTTAGCCGCGTGAGGAAGTTGGGCCCAGCATCCCCACCGTCAGCCCCTCCTCCGGCAAGAGGGCTGTACTGTGAGGACCGTCAGTCTCCCCAAATTCTGTCTCCCCAAACTCATATGTTGGAGCCCCAACCCCCAGGGAAGTGCTATGTGGAGATGGGCCTTTGGGAGTCCCAAGGGAGGGCTCTCCTGACGGGATGAGTGGCGTTATGAGCGAAGGAGGAGAAAGCTCTCCCTGCCCTGGGAGGGCAGAGCAAGGAGGCAGCCGCTGCCAGCAGGAAGCGGGTTCGCCCCAGGAGCCAATCAGCCTGCACCTCGAACCCAGACTGCCTCCACCGTGGTGAGAAACCAAGGTCTGCTGTTTGCGCCCAGCCCTGGTCAGTCTCCCTGCGGCTGCAGGGCTGGGCTGGGAGGGTGGCTTCTGTGTGGCTGCGGGATTATCGGACATGGAGCAGCTGTGTGCCTCCCCAGCCAGCACGGGGGAGCCAGGCAGGGCCAGGGACGCGGGCTCGCCCAGTGATCCCCCAGCAGCCGGGTTACATGGTGGGGACCCCATGTCCCTCTTCCTTGATCTCAGCCAGACAGACCAGAGAGCTGAAGGCTGAGCGGCCTGCGGAAGTGGCTCCGTGTGAGGACTCCCCACTCCCCAGCCAGGACGCTTTGCCATTTGCTCTGAACACCACACGCACTATGCACACCAGCCCATGAGAGGCCGCACGCACTGTGCACAGCAGCCCATGAGAGGCCACGCGCACTGTGCACAGCAGCCCATGAGAGGCCACGCGCACTGTGCACAGCAGCCCATGAGAGGCCACGCGCACTGTGCACAGCAGCCCATGAGAGGCCACGCGCACTGTGCACAGCAGCCCATGAGAGGCCACGCGCACTGTGCACAGCAGCCCATGAGAGGCCACGCGCACTGTGCACAGCAGCCCATGAGAGGCCACGCGCACTGTGCACAGCAGCCCATGAGAGGCCACGCGCACTGTGCACAGCAGCCCATGAGAGGCCACGCGCACTGTGCACAGCAGCCCATGAGAGGCCACGCGCACTGTGCACAGCAGCCCATGAGAGGCCACGCGCACTGTGCACAGCAGCCCATGAGAGGCCACGCGCACTGTGCACAGCAGCCCATGAGAGGCCACGCGCACTGTGCACAGCAGCCCATGAGAGGCCACGCGCACTGTGCACAGCAGCCCATGAGAGGCCACGCGCACTGTGCACAGCAGCCCATGAGAGGCCACGCGCACTGTGCACAGCAGCCCATGAGAGGCCACGCGCACTGTGCACAGCAGCCCATGAGAGGCCACGCGCACTGTGCACAGCAGCCCATGAGAGGCCACGCGCACTGTGCACAGCAGCCCATGAGAGGCCACGCGCACTGTGCACAGCAGCCCATGAGAGGCCACGCGCACTGTGCACAGCAGCCCATGAGAGGCCACGCGCACTGTGCACAGCAGCCCATGAGAGGCCACGCGCACTGTGCACAGCAGCCCATGAGAGGCCACGCGCACTGTGCACAGCAGCCCATGAGAGGCCACGCGCACTGTGCACAGCAGCCCATGAGAGGCCACGCGCACTGTGCACAGCAGCCCATGAGAGGCCACGCGCACTGTGCACAGCAGCCCATGAGAGGCCACGCGCACTGTGCACAGCAGCCCATGAGAGGCCACGCGCACTGTGCACAGCAGCCCATGAGAGGCCACGCGCACTGTGCACAGCAGCCCATGAGAGGCCACGCGCACTGTGCACAGCAGCCCATGAGAGGCCACGCGCACTGTGCACAGCAGCCCATGAGAGGCCACGCGCACTGTGCACAGCAGCCCATGAGAGGCCACGCGCACTGTGCACAGCAGCCCATGAGAGGCCACGCGCACTGTGCACAGCAGCCCATGAGAGGCCACGCGCACTGTGCACAGCAGCCCATGAGAGGCCACGCGCACTGTGCACAGCAGCCCATGAGAGGCCACGCGCACTGTGCACAGCAGCCCATGAGAGGCCACGCGCACTGTGCACAGCAGCCCATGAGAGGCCACGCGCACTGTGCACAGCAGCCCATGAGAGGCCACGCGCACTGTGCACAGCAGCCCATGAGAGGCCACGCGCACTGTGCACAGCAGCCCATGAGAGGCCACGCGCACTGTGCACAGCAGCCCATGAGAGGCCACGCGCACTGTGCACAGCAGCCCATGAGAGGCCACGCGCACTGTGCACAGCAGCCCATGAGAGGCCACGCGCACTGTGCACAGCAGCCCATGAGAGGCCACGCGCACTGTGCACACCAGCCCATCAGAGGCCGCACCGGCTGCAGTGCCTCTGAAGGGCCTGCCGCTTCCCTCGCGAGTCCTGTGGCTGCTGACGCCAGGCCAGGCTTCCTCTCTGCTGCCCGGGCCCTGCAGGCCTGGGTCAGAGTGGAAGTGCGGTCAGTTCTCCTGGTGGCTCATCACTGGCTCTCGCTCCCGGAGGGCAGTCGGCGGGTGGTCTCACTCCTTTTCTTCCCGCTCCTTCCTCCGCCACCGCCTGCAGGACCCGCGTATTCTGTCCCCTGGCTGTGCACACCAGCCCATCAGAGGCCGCACCGCACTGTGCACACCAGCCCATCAGAGGCCGCACCGCACTGTGCACACCAGCCCATCAGAGGCCGCACCGCACTGTGCACACCAGCCCATCAGAGGCCGCACCGCACTGTGCACACCAGCCCATCAGAGGCCGCACCGCACTGTGCACACCAGCCCATCAGAGGCCGCACCGCACTGTGCACACCAGCCCATCAGAGGCCGCACCGCACTGTGCACACCAGCCCATCAGAGGCCGCACCGCACTGTGCACACCAGCCCATCAGAGGCCGCACCGCACTGTGCACACCAGCCCATCAGAGGCCGCACCGCACTGTGCACACCAGCCCATCAGAGGCCGCACCGCACTGTGCACACCAGCCCATCAGAGGCCGCACCGCACTGTGCACACCAGCCCATCAGAGGCCGCACCGCACTGTGCACACCAGCCCATCAGAGGCCGCACCGCACTGTGCACACCAGCCCATCAGAGGCCGCACCGCACTGTGCACACCAGCCCATCAGAGGCCGCACCGCACTGTGCACACCAGCCCATCAGAGGCCGCACCGGCTGCAGTGCCTCTGAAGGGCCTGCCGCTTCCCTCGCGAGTCCTGTGGCTGCTGACGCCAGGCCAGGCTTCCTCTCTGCTGCCCGGGCCCTGCAGGCCTGGGTCAGAGTGGAAGTGCGGTCAGTTCTCCTGGTGGCTCATCACTGGCTCTCGCTGCCGGAGGACAGTGGGCGGGTGGTCTCACTCCTTTTCTTCCCGCTCCTTCCTCCGCCACCGCCGGCAGGACCCGCGTCTCTGTCCCCTGGGTGGGAGGTCCATCTGCGCCATCTTCTTTCCTTCCAGCGGCTACGCTTGCTCCTCCTGTAGGTCCCGCGCCTTCTCTGTTGTGGACGCCTGGTGCCCTGGCCACCGCCCGTGCCAGTGTCGGTTTCCTGTCGGGTGGGCGAGTGTCCCATCGCCCACAGGCTTTAAGCTCCACGAGAGCAGGGGTGTGGCCCCGGCCCCCGCTCTTCCGGCCCCTGGTGTGATGGGCCTCGCCCCGCACTAGTGACCGGCATGTAGGAAGGAGGGTGCTGATGGCGTGTAGGGATGGAGGAAGCTGATGGCGTGTGGGAAGGAGGGTGCTGATGGCGTGT
>NW_005355753.1:2026808-2034863 GCF_000412655.1 Myotis brandtii | reverse complement strand
GTGCTGATGGTTTGTGGGAAGGAGGGTGCTGATGGTGTGTGGGAAGGAGGGTGCTGATGGTGTGTAGGAAGGAGGGTGCTGATGGTGTGTAGGAATGAGGGTGCTGATGGCGTGTGGAAAAGAGGGTGCTGATGGCGTGTAGAAGGAGGATGCTGATGG
Source organism: Myotis brandtii (assembly GCF_000412655.1). NCBI lineage: Eukaryota > Metazoa > Chordata > Mammalia > Chiroptera > Vespertilionidae > Myotis > Myotis brandtii. The sequence goes on along the minus strand of NW_005355753.1, from coordinate 2,034,704 downwards.
CGTGTGGGAAGGAGGGTGCTGACGGCGTGTAGGAAGGAGGGTGCTGATGGCGTGTGGGAAGGAGGGTGCTGATGGCGTGTGGGACGGAGGGTGCTGATGGCGTGTAGGAAGGAGGGTGCTGACGGTGTGTAGGATGGAGGGTGCTGATGGCGTGTGGGAAGGAGGGTGCTGATGGCGTGTGGGACGGAGGGTGCTGATGGCGTGTAGGAAGGAGGGTGCTGACGGTGTGTAGGATGGAGGGTGCTGATGGCGTGTGGGAAGGAGGGTGCTGATGGCGTGTGGGACGGAGGGTGCTGATGGCGTGTAGGAAGGAGGGTGCTGACGGTGTGTAGGATGGAGGGTGCTGATGGCGTGTGGGAAGGAGGGTGCTGATGGCGTGTGGGACGGAGGGTGCTGATGGCGTGTAGGAAGGAGGGTGCTGACGGTGTGTAGGATGGAGGGTGCTGATGGCGTGTGGGAAGGAGGGTGCTGATGGCGTGTGGGACGGAGGGTGCTGATGGCGTGTAGGAAGGAGGGTGCTGACGGTGTGTAGGATGGAGGGTGCTGATGGCGTGTGGGAAGGAGGGTGCTGATGGCGTGTGGGACGGAGGGTGCTGATGGCGTGTAGGAAGGAGGGTGCTGACGGTGTGTAGGATGGAGGGTGCTGATGGCGTGTGGGAAGGAGGGTGCTGATGGCGTGTGGGACGGAGGGTGCTGATGGCGTGTAGGAAGGAGGGTGCTGACGGTGTGTAGGATGGAGGGTGCTGATGGCGTGTGGGAAGGAGGGTGCTGATGGCGTGTGGGACGGAGGGTGCTGATGGCGTGTAGGAAGGAGGGTGCTGACGGTGTGTAGGATGGAGGGTGCTGATGGCGTGTGGGAAGGAGGGTGCTGATGGCGTGTGGGACGGAGGGTGCTGATGGCGTGTAGGAAGGAGGGTGCTGACGGTGTGTAGGATGGAGGGTGCTGATGGCGTGTGGGAAGGAGGGTGCTGATGGCGTGTGGGACGGAGGGTGCTGATGGCGTGTAGGAAGGAGGGTGCTGACGGTGTGTAGGATGGAGGGTGCTGATGGCGTGTGGGAAGGAGGGTGCTGATGGCGTGTGGGACGGAGGGTGCTGATGGCGTGTAGGAAGGAGGGTGCTGACGGTGTGTAGGATGGAGGGTGCTGATGGCGTGTGGGAAGGAGGGTGCTGATGGCGTGTGGGACGGAGGGTGCTGATGGCGTGTAGGAAGGAGGGTGCTGACGGTGTGTAGGATGGAGGGTGCTGATGGCGTGTGGGAAGGAGGGTGCTGATGGCGTGTGGGACGGAGGGTGCTGATGGCGTGTAGGAAGGAGGGTGCTGACGGTGTGTAGGATGGAGGGTGCTGATGGCGTGTGGGAAGGAGGGTGCTGATGGCGTGTAGGAAGGAGGGTGCTGACGGTGTGTAGGATGGAGGGTGCTGATGGCGTGTGGGAAGGAGGGTGCTGATGGCGTGTAGGAAGGAGGGTGCTGACGGTGTGTAGGATGGAGGGTGCTGATGGCGTGTGGGAAGGAGGGTGCTGATGGCGTGTAGGAAGGAGGGTGCTGATGGCGTGTGGGAAGGAGGACTTCACAGACGGCCCCCAGCCACTGCTCTGCCGTCAGGAGCGGCAGCTCACGTGGTCATCCATTTCCCACCATTGTTTCCACAGGAAGGAGACCACACAGAAAATCCTAGGGCCAGGTCCAAGCTCAGCATAAGTGTTGCAGAGCCCAGGAGCCACCCTCAGAGCCACGGCCCCCTCACTCCCTGGGTCCGTAGGAGAGAAGAGGCCCAGCAGTGGGACTTGTAGAACGTACGGGCATCATCACGCCCAATGGGTACAGGAGCTGGCCATCCGGCGGCAGAAGCCCAGGTCGAAGGTGGGGAGTTGATGAAGCCACGTCCTTACACATTTCATCCCTTCAACCCAGTGTCTCCCTATGAACGTAGAACAGGCATCCCATCGTTCCCATAATTCCCATCCCATCTCCATTGCAGCCGCTGCAAACCCTTCGCCACCCCCAAATCCACACCCACAGTTACACACACAGAAGAGGCGTTCCTGACGGAGCTGCAGGAGCACTTCTGTGAGGCTTCGCTTGGGGCTTCCGTCGGTGTTCTCTGTGTGACTTTCTTAGCTGAACAGCTCCCATTCATACCCACCCATTCCTATCCAGCGTGTGGTATTCAGATCCTTTCCAAGCTGTAACCTTCACTCATCAGAATAAGGAAACACCAACTAGACATCGTTCTTGATGGCCATTGGGGCAATTTGCGGGCTGCACCTCCCCTACTTCGGCACTGCACTGAGGGGTGCGGTGGGAGGTGAGGTAGTTTGGAGTGATTAGGTGTTTCCCGTGTGAGAAAGTGGCTTGCTATACGTAGCAGGGTAAGATGGGCTCCAAGCATGAGTGTTCATTCATTCATATTCATCCATCCATCTATCCATCCATCCATTCATATCCACCCATCCATCCATTCATATCCATCCATCCATCCATCCATCCATCCATTCATATCCATCCATCCATCCATTCATATCCATCCACCATCCATCCATCCATTATATTCCTCCATCCATTCCAGAAGGGCCTGGGTACCAGGTTGGACCTAATGGCAGTGAGATGTAGCCTCTTCCTTCAGGGAGCTCACAGCCTCGAGGGCAGACAAGTGCAGATCATTAAGTCGAAATGTGGCCACACTGCGGTCCCCTGGGAGCCCCAGAGGGCACCAGAAGTTGTCCGGAGCAGGCATGGCCGGGCTGAGTCTGCGAGAGGCATGGGGGTTATCAGGAATAGGCAAAGCTTGTCAGGGCAAATAGGAAAAATAATGCCAGCTGTGTTTATTGAGTACTTATTACACGCCAGGTACTTTACGTAGGTCAACTTGCTAGTCATCTTAACAATCCTGTCATAGGTGTTCATATTCCCCCCTTTTACACCCGAGGAAACAGAGGCACAGAGCCAGCTAACTTCCCAGGACTCACACAGCGAGTGTGGGTCTCAGGTCTGAGCCCAGGCAGCCTGGCTCCATGGCCCACAGACCTGCCCTGTCGCTGCCTCAGGCACGAGAGCGTGGGGACGGCAGTGGCGGGGGAGGGGAGCTGTTAGCGCTCAGCCGGCTCCCCTGCCTCCCTCCTGGGTGGTGGCTCCTCCGGAACCTCTACCCCGCGCTCCCAGCCCCCCCTGTTCATGCAACAGTATTAACTCAGGTTCCAGGGTTTGCCCAGCGGATTCTGGACCCTTGGGTTCAGCACAGACGGGAGGTCTGCCTGGATGAGCCTCACAGTCTGGGCTCATTCAATCTGCCAATTCCCTGGGACCCTGGGGACCTCTCTCTCTCTCTCTCAGCCATGGGGAGTCGCCTCCTTTTCAGGTTAAAATTCACTGCCTTTGAGTTTTTTCCAGGACACTGTGTCCACACATCCCCCGTCTTCCACTTGGTTTCCTGTTGGAAGCCTGCGTTGGGGGCACAGAGCCAAGGGGGCTGAAGGCTTTCAGCTTGTTGCCTGCCTCCCCTCCCCCCCCCTACCCCCCCACCCCTGCAAGCTGGCTCTCTGCTCTAAAGGGAAAGAGAAGAGGGGAGGAAAGGGGACTGTCATGGTGATAACTCCTTATGTGTTAATATCCCAACATTCCTCAGCAGAGTGTCAATGGGTCAGAACATGTTCATAAGTTAGGCTGCTGGCCACCAGGGGGCAGTCTTGCCTTGGAAGCGGCCCTCCCCGAAGGCTCTCTTCCAAGAGTTGCTCAGACCTTGTGGACCACGAGGGGGGCGTGGCAGAGGGGAGTAAAGCGGCTCCCAGGGCCCTGAGGCCAGGGAGAGGAGGGGCTTCTCCAGGCCACACCTCACAGAGCGGGCACAGGACCCAGCCCCTCCCTTAGACATTGCTGGTTAGTACCCCCACCCCCACCTTTTAGCATAAAAAATGTGCAACAGACAGCAGCGTTGAAAGAATCTCACCACCAACACCCACTTGTCTGCCCTGGGCTTCTGCCACCACATTCGCTGCACTTGCCTAATCAGTGTCCCTGCATCTCGCTCTCCCCCCACCAATCATCTCGTTTTTGATACCTTCTGAAGTAAGGGAAAGGCGTGGGTCGCCCCCTGAATACTGCAGCATCAACTAGAACTCAGAACTTGTTTTGTTTTTACTTTTGAGATAAAACGTATTAGAGTGATGTGCACACATCCATGCTCGATGGCTGAGTTTTGTGAGATGGGTACCACTGTGGGACCTCGCCCCTATCAAGTTCATCCTCCTTTCTGCTGTCACAGCGGCCACTGGGGCTCTGGGACAAGCCACGAACACCATCCCAAGAGCAACGCCCTGTGTGGCAGACATGCACCCCGGCCCCCACACTCACAAGCTCTGGGAACCGGGGCCCATGGTACCCAGGATTCCTTAGAGTACCTCATGCTTGATGGTGGTTAGGTTTCTTTTTTTAAAAGAAATTGCAGTGCAGTGAAATCGGTTTATTGAAAACACTTCGTTGTGACCTCATTGGAGAGAAAATTCCCTGAAACAAACTTTTTTCTCTGCCGTGGCTTTGTCATGAGGAAGCTGAGTGAAGTCATAGCTGCATCTAGGGCACGCTGACCGTCGCTTTCAGTGTGTTGTAGGTGAGGTCTGCACACCCCCGGGGCCGGACCACAACCCCGCCTGCCCTTCCTTCGCCGCCTTTGGCCTGTGAAGTGGTCGGTCGGTGTCCTGGACGCTGAAGGAGACCGGGTTGATTTGAGGAGATGGAGGGAGCTGAGGTCTTTGTACTCCACGTTTCTTCTCTTCTCCCCTGAGTGTTAAAGACGCATAAGAATGATCAAGCCCAGCCACCGCCCAAGGCCCCAAGCCCTGGGATGTGCTGGGTGCACCGTGGTTGTTCCTCAAAGTCCCTGCCGAACCGCGGGAAGGGGGCCGGCCAGGCCTGCAGGGCTGCGCCGGCCACTGCCTGGGGGGAAGTGGTCCAGCAGTACTTGTCAAAATACGTACATATTACCCTTGGGAAATCTGTCCTGTTGGAATAAAACCCCAGCACACAGGGAAATGAAGTCCAGAACAAGTGTGTTTATTGGCGTGCAGTTCCCAGTGGCAAAGAGTTGGAGTTGCCCAGTTACGGTGTATCCATTCTATGGGCTACTGTGACACAGTTGCTGAAAACCATGAATTAAAATGGGTGTGTGTGACTCTACGGAGCTGGTCTGCATGTGGGAACTGGTCCTGCAGATGTACTCACTTTGTGAAAATGTATCAAACTGTGTCATTATGATTTGATACTTGTTATACTAGTATGTATAGTATACGTCATATGACACTTTTATTATTTAAAAGCTTAAATAATAAAGCTTCTAACTAATTAAAAACCAAACAAAACACCAAAGCATCAGAACTACAGCTAATGCCCTGGAGCAGGGGCTGGCAAACTATGGCCTATGGGCCAGATATGGCCCACTGCTTGTTTTTATAAATAAAGTTTTATTGGCACACAGCCACACCTGTTCATTTCCATGTTGCCTCTGGCTGCTTTCGTGATAGGCTGCATGGTCTGCAAAGCCTAACGTATTACTCTGTGGCCTTCCCTGGAAACACTGCCAACCCGTGACATGGAGGGCCATCTCTGATGCACTAAGTGAGAGGCCTGCGTTGCATAAAAATATATTTAGCTTGATCTCATTTCGAAGAAATAAGCAGCTGCGACAGATGCTTTCTATGTGTGGAGTTATGTTTGTATTTTTGTCGGGGTGGGAAGCAAGGAGTGGAAGGTTGCAAACCCTGGATTGCAGGGAGGGGTGGGGAAGTGGGACTGGGAGGCGCTGGGTGGGAAAAAACAGGAAAATTCTAAATAGGAAAAACTCTCATAACTAAACGTTCCACCAACCAGAGCAGTGAACAAGTGGCTGATCCCAGCGACAGGTGTCGGTGACTGCGGACTGGGGGTGCTTCCCAGCTTGGGCAGAGCCGGGCCCAGGTTCTGCCTGGTGCTTTCGGGTTCTTGCTGTCATAGCGTGTGTCTTGCGTGGCCTCCACCCCCGAGCGGGGCCTGCTCGCTGACCCTCGGTGTCTGCCATCTGATGGCTTTCTGCCGCCCTTGTCACAGCATCCCTTCACTGTTCCTTGCCCGGCTGGGCCCACCCGCCTCTAGGTCTGATTTCCTCGCCTTCCTATTCCGTTCCCCACTGTGTGGCCGGGCCGCAGAGTTCTGGGGGAGGTTCACGCTTCCGAATAGGCTGGCCCTGGCTGCTGCGAGCGCTCGGGGACCAGCAGCAGCAGCAGCGTCGCCGGAGCTGGTTAGAGATGCAGATGTCTGGTTCCATCCAGACCTGCACAGTCAGAATCCCCATTTCAACCACCTCCCAGGCGATTTGTACGCACCCTAAAACGCCATAAAATTCCTTGCTGCAGACTGGCATGGGGACAGGGGAATGTGTCTGGTCTACCAAGTGGTGGCTTTCCCAGGCCCTGTTCCTCTAAGGGGGTGGAGCTGCCACGGTTTCAGCGATGGGTGGGAGGCGGTGGGGGAGAGCCATCCAGCCCTACCTCGGCCTCCGAGAAGGCCCTGGCCCCTGGGCCCACGTGAAGCTCTGGTGTCAGTACCCCGGGGCCAGAACCCCCTTTCCTCTGTGGCTGAACCCACCCATGTGCCCTGCAATAAGGCTCAGGTAGCAATAGCCCCTGGCTCAGCCCTTCCCGTGCAATGGTCTGAGCCTCCCTTCCCTGCTTTGCTGTGGTCTCTGCTCCCCCACTCCCACCCCCACCCCCAGAAGGCTTTCCTTACTCTCTCGCCTGCAGCCTCCTGTTCTGGCTGCAGGGCTCTAACTGAGCCAGTAGAGGCTGTGCTCACAGGGCTTGAGCGGCCTTAGGACGCAGGCCGGAGTGAGAGTCCTGGCTCCTGCTTACCCTTGTGAGCGAGCTGCACAGGCGCCGGCCCTGTGGCCCCTGTATGCTTCCTAGTGAGGGAAATGGACCTGAAGCAGACAGGCCGTGATAAAGGCCTAAAGAAAGCAAAACAAAGCAGTGATGTGCTTGAGGGCGGCTGGGGTCATCGCCAGGGCCTTTGGTGGCGACTTGAATGGTGAGCAGGCGGGAGCCAGCTTGCTGGAAATCCAGGGAACAGCATGCCAGGCAGGATAAAGGCCTAAAGAAAGCAAAACAAAGCAGTGATGTGCTTGAGGGTGGCTGGGGGTCATCGCCAGGGCCTTTGGTGGCGACCTGAATGGTGTGGTGAGCAGGCGGGAGCCAGCTTTCTGGAAATCCAGGGAACAGCACAGGCAAAGGCCCCGAGGGAGCAGTGAGGCCGTGTGCCTTGCAGGAGCGGACAGAGAGCGGAGTGGCTGGAGCCTAGTGATGAGGCCCGTGGGTAGACAGGGGGCCGGCTAGGCCTTGTGAGGGAGCAGTGTGGGCTGGGGGTGTCCCAGGGGCTCCCTGGGGGAGGCAGATGGGCACAGATAGGAGGCGAGTCTTTGTTACTGCGCTGCCAACACTTACAGGATAATGAGGCCAGGCCCTAGCAACGCTGGTGGAATCAAGGGCGTCCAGAAGGCTTTCCCAGCCTCACGTGGAACCCTAGCAACACCCTGTGAGATGCTTACTAGTGTCAGCTCCGTGTTACAGACGAGGAAACTGAGGCAGAGGGAGGTTCAGTGACTCGCACAGCCAGGAAGAGGTAGAGCCGGGACTTGAGGCCCGTGCTCTGGGCTGGGGCACCGTCGACCCACCTCCTCCCTCCTGGGGGCCGGTGGGGCGATGTTAGCCCCCTGTCTGCTGTGCTTCCTTGTGCGGGGGTCTTCCTCTCCGTGCACCCCTGGGGGCTCCCTGGGCCCTGCTGTTGGGGTGGCGCTCCCAGGCTGCAGGGCCGCTGCCTGTGCTGGTGGCGCTCGTCTTAGAGGCTCGTGGACGCGGGGCTGGGGCAGTGGGCGC
>NW_005355753.1:2026435-2026737 GCF_000412655.1 Myotis brandtii | reverse complement strand
ACTCAGCTGGGGGGGGGGATGGGGAAAGGTCACTGCAGTCTCCTGGGAGCTGCTCACTGAATAGAAGGTGCTTCCCTGGAGACGTGGGGACTCACACAGGCGGGAGAAGCAGGGCCCAGGAGCGCTGAAAGGTCAGGTCCGAAGGTCAGGAAGGGCAGTGGCCCGGGCAGGCAGGTGGACTCGGCAGGGAATCCGGTAACCCCGACCCGTCGAGCTCATGAGCCCTGTGAAGCTCCTCCTAGACGGCGCCCAGCGGCGGCAGCTGTTACTCACCCGCAGACAGGGCTGGGGCCAGCCGTTCT
>NW_005355753.1:2022935-2026397 GCF_000412655.1 Myotis brandtii | reverse complement strand
CCTCCGCCGCCCGAGCAGCCCCCTGATGGGCACGGGGGAAGAGGGCCTTCGTGGGCAGAGGAGGAGGGTGGGCGCCTCCCTCATTCTAGACCTGCGCCCCTCAGCCTCCCTCTGCGGCCTCGGTCCTGGTGGTCCTGTTCTCGTTCCTTCCAGGAAACGGGTCCTGGCTCTCAGCTCGTGTCGCCGACCATTGACGAGCGCGCCAAGACCTGCCCTGTGCCCAGTGCCGCTCCAGACGAAGGCAGATGGCATCAGTGGAGGACTAGACGGGTTTATTCCAGCTCAGGCTGCAGGCTTTCCTGCTGAGGCCCAGGCGGACTTTGCACCCCGGGGTCCCTGTCCTTGCAGCAGGAGAGGCGACAGTGTCAGCGAACGGGTGTGACTGTGTTCCCACGAAGCTTTTCTAGTATTTGCAGAAACAGGGCAGCGGATTTGGCCCGCGGGCTGCAGGTTGCAGGCCTCTGTCCCGAGACAGACCGTGAAGTCGGTGAATAAGAACACCCAGCGGATGGGATGGCGGGTGCTGAGGGGAAAGTAAAGCAGGAGGAGGGCTGGGCGGGGACAGGACTTGCAGAGTCAGTGTGTGGCCAGGAAGAAGGCACTGAGGCGGGGACATCGGAGCAGAGACTCTGAAGGAGCCAGAGGAGGGCTCATGCAGCTCCTGGCGGCAGAGCATTCCAGGCCGAGGAGCAGCCGTGCAAAGGCCCTATGGCAGGAGCATGCGCAGCCTGCCTGAGGAAGTGGCAGGAGGCCTGGGTGTCGTGGTGGGAGGGCCGAGGTGGCACGGAGGCAGCTGCCGAGGGCTTTGTAATTCTCGCTAAGGGATCTGAGCGACAGCACTGGGTTGCCATGGCAGCCTTCGTGCGTGGGAACCCATTCTCATGGCTCCGGTAGCTCTGACAGCTCCTTTAAGTTATAAACACCCAACTTCACTTCTTGTTTCCTCAACTAGAGGCAGCATCGCACGGCTTTGTATTTTGTAAGAGGTACCCGGCGTTGTGCCAGGCACTTCACATGCACCATCATTGAATCCCTCTGAGATCCGTGTGGCTCTTGCCCCCGTTCGACACAGGAAGGAAACTGAAGCTCAGAAAGGTGCGGTGACTTGCCCTCGGTCACACAGCGAGAAGGGCCAGAGCCGGGGTTTGAACCCAGTCTGCCTTCATATGGAGATCCCAGTGCCCACATATACGAGGGCAGTGCTAGTCCTCCAAGGGTGCTGTGTGTGTGTCAGTCAAACCCAACGGGAACCCTCCTGAGAGGGAAAGGCCCTCCGTGGGAACCGACCACCCGCTCCGGCTCCTCCATGTGCTGTGGGCACAGCTGGACTCTCAGCACCGGACTTGCCTGCAGCTGGTCCGCATCGTTCCAACGCCGCCTCTTGGAAACACTTGGAGTTTTCTTGTCCGTCTCTGTGCGTGATGTAACCACGGCTTTATTTAGTTGGCCATCCGTCCCGGAATAGTGTGCTCGCCATCTGTCTGCCTCGCTGTGGTCTGACTGAGGCCTTGTTTTCCTGGAGGGCGGAGGCTGCTGTGTGGGCTTGCTGTGCAGACACCCCCTCTCCCTCAGCGTACCCCCCACCCCCTAATTGGGTGACAGAGCTGGGCTCCTGTTAAGTATGCAATGCAAATGAGATGCAGATGAGGGCCTGCAGTGGCAGGGGCCTGGGGTCCAGCTCTGGGAGCTTTTGTCCCGCCTCACCAGGAGCCCAATACACCAGAGAGTTCCTTCGCATCCCTTCTGCCACCCAAGGCCTCTTAATGAGGGCAGAAGTGGCTGCTCCCGCCACGGCCTCAGACACCTGGTGCTTGGAGGCTAGAGAGGCAGCTAGCTTCCTGGGCTGTCAGTGCCCTGAGTTATGTCAGCTGCCTGCTGGGCTCGGAGGAGTGCGGGAGGGAGGGAGGGAGAGAGGTGGCGGGAACTGTCCGTTCCTCCTCCTCCTGGCAGTTGTGGGAGGCAGTCACGGATGGCTGGATTGGGGCTTCTGCGGCCCCCATGGCCCTCCCAGGTGCCTGCTTCCGCTAGAGAATGGATCCTGCAGGGACTCGAGTGTGAGCTGAGAGCCTGTCTCCCCCGCCCCCCAGTTGAGGATCAATGATCCTTTGATTTTATTTCTTTTCGTCTAACCCACTGTCTTCACCTGTAGCTTGACAACATCCCAACCCCAGTGGCCTTTGAGCTGAGAAAGCAAAGTGACCCAAACTGCAGGAAACTGTGGAGGGGCTGGTGGGGTGCCCGGGGGACAGTCACAGAGCCAGCGGACGCCCCGCATCTCTGCCGCTCTCTCCTTGTTCTGTGGGGTGTGTGCGGTGCTGCTCCCCCGACCCAGTCATTGAAGTCCCCTCTAAATGTTAACATAAAACACACCAACACAAGGGCCCCGGTGTGGGTGTGCGGCAGTGCTGAGCTCTCCCTGCACCAGCACCAGGCCCAGGTGGGACGGGCTCGGGGAGCGTCGCTGACGGGCCCAGCCCCGCGCTGGCGGTGGAGAGCTGGTCGGGGCCTGCTTGTCTGAGTCTGCAGGCCAGGCCCTCAGCCACTGTGGCAACCGGAGGGTTTAGGGATTGAACCTGCGACTTGGCTGTGAGGAACCTGCTTCCTTTCAGCCACCCAGACGCACAGCTCCCCCTCCCTCCCCGCAGCCCGCCTCATGCTTCCTGGCGGCTCACTGACCGCCGGCCACTGTCTCTGCCTCCTTCGGCTCCAGAGACACTCCTGGGGCTTGCGGGCTACCGGGTCCCTAGACGGGACGGTGGGTCGGCAGCCCCTGCGCTTGGGGTGTCTTGTCTGCAGACTTCTTCAGCAGCGGCACTGCCCGCTGGGCCACCAGGAGGGTGGTTGGCGGGGCTTGGGGTCTGAGAGTCAGTGGGAAAGGCGCGTGCCCTGGGCCCGCTGTCTGGCTTGTACTTGGAAAGATGAAAGGCAGCTTTCATGGGCGTTTGCCCTCTGAAATCCTCTTCTCACCCAGCGGAGGGAGGGGCCATCCTAAAAGGAGATCTCGAGGCTTCTGGGAGCCTTCACTTGAAAGCAGGACCCCCCTCCCCCGCCCCCGGAGAGCCTGCAGGCTGGTGCTCCCAGCCGCTAGCTCTCGCCAGCTCCTCTCTCTTTGCCCACTTGCCGTGATGTGTGATGTGGTCTCTGCTCCCCCGTGACCTGGCTCCCTCTCGCCCTTGCTCTTCCTCCACGTACCGGCGTACTGGCCACTTCAGCGTCTCCTTCTCAGAAGGGCCACCCCGAGCCTTTTCCAAAGAAGCCCCTTCCAGGCCCTCTGTCCCCTTCCCCCGTCTAACACTGTTTCGTGGCGACAGGTATTTGTCCTGTGTATGTGCTTCTTGCCCGTCTTCCTGCACTGGATGGAGGGCAAGAGCCTAGCTCAGTGTTCACAGCACCCACTGACACGTGCAGATGATGAAGTGCCGGCAAAGAGGGCTCGCTGGGCGGGCTGTCGGCGGAAGCAGC
>NW_005355753.1:2018649-2022856 GCF_000412655.1 Myotis brandtii | reverse complement strand
CCCGCACAGAGCAGCTGCGGGGACCGCGCCCAGCCGGGCAGCTCAGGGACATCTGGGGGCTTGGGTGTTATAGGTGGTAGGTGGTAGGGGTGACTAAGACTTGGTCTAGAGAAGGGATGTCAGTGGGATGGATGAGATGCACATTCGAATCCAGGAAGCGACAGCAAATGGACAGGCGAGAATAAATGGATGTGGAGAATGGGGGAGGATGGGGGAGTCAGGGATTAAGTGCGATTTGTGCTCAGGAAGATGTGTGGATAGTGGGTGCGATGCGCAGTCAGGGTTTTGCCTGGGCTGAGTCTGAGACGATTGGGCTCCATGGGTGACTTGTGTCCAGTAGGCAGGGGGTCCGGCAAACAGAGCTGAGGTGGGGGGTCTGGATAGAGTGGCAGAAGCTGAAGCGTTGGGGTGTTGGGTGAGAGAGGGGGTGGGAGGCAACATGGTGGGGCCTGGGAGGTGGGGCCACTCCAGGGTTAGTGAGGAAGAGGAGCCGGGAGGGAGCAGAGAAAGTGCTCCGGGAGGAAGAAGGGGGCCTGCAGGGCTGAGGTCACAGGAGCAGGGAGGGCAGAGGTCAAGAAGGCAGGGTGGCCCCCACGGGTCAGGGAGCACAGGCTGGGAACCAGTCACTGGATTCGGTCATGTGACATAGGGCCGTGCGGATCAGTGGCCCTGGCTGTCATGGAGGAAGTGGAGAGAAGTGTGGGCGACGCTTCGAGAACGTGGGCTCCTGAGTGGTGCTGCCCCCCCCCACACCCCTACCCCCCCCTTTCAGGACTGAGGTGCCTCTGCGCAGGCGGAGGCGGCGTTGGCTGCCCAGCACACAGTTCAGTCCTCCAGGGCAGCCGAAGGGAGCTGCATCCTGCAAGGTTGGCCCCTTCCGGGGGAGCCCACCCCCAGGGGTCGTGGGTTCCTGTGGGGGCTGGGAACCAAAGCCCATCCCCTCCGCACCTGGGGCACATCTGGGGCCACCCCTCAGAGCTCTCTGACGCACGGATGGGCCGAGGCCTTTGGGGCTGCACTGCTGTTGAGCTGCTGGTCACCCTCCTTCCTTCCTCCCCTGGAGGTCTTCCCAAGGGGGTCCCCGGAGCCCCGCTCTCGTCTCCACCTCGGAGTCTGCTCCCGGGCCCCGATTGGACGCACCTTGCCCACTGTCTGGGCACTTCCCCTGCATGTGAGCTTGTTGAAGGCCCCGGCTATGCCTGGCATGTTTCTTGTCATATCACCAGGCCTAGGCACATAATAAATGCTCACTAATTATCTGTTGAATCACTGAACAAACATGTTACTGGGACACACACATAGGAGCACCCCGACATTCAGTTCCCAGAGTTGTGAGCCACAGAGCAGGGCGTGTAGGAGCCTCTCTGTGGGCGCCCCCACCCCTCCCCCGAAGCCATCCGTTCCTCGCGGTGGCTCTGTGTCCTCTGTGAGCGATTTCCAGTCGCCATCAGCCAGCGGTGGCCACGATTTATAAAACGCTCACACAGACCATTTGGGCTGCATTCTACATCATGTTAGTACAGAGGGGTTGTTCCTGGAGGCCTTTAATTTTCTGGCTTTCATTACTGGGAGAGTAAAATGTATCACTTGCATTCCAAAATTGATTTTTATTTCCCGAAAGAAGCCCATAAAAATAAATAACTTCTCGGGAGGGGAAAAAAAAGAAAAGACTCTACACTGGGCAATTTGTTAAAAAAAAGAAAGAAAAGGAATTCTGGAAGGGCAAAGCAATCTAAAAGTTCAGCTTGCATCTCTCTCTCTCGTTTTTTGACTTTTATTTTGTGTGTAACTTGAGGCTTCCTGGGCTTTGTTGGAAAGCTGCTTGGACAGCTGCTTGGACAGCTGCCCGGGACAGGCGACGGCGCGTCCTCTGCTGGGCCTCACCACTTGCCCCTGCCCCGTGAGAGGCCGTGGCGTTATCTGACAGCAGTTGTACCGGGGGCTCTGCTGTGTAACAAATCGCTCCACCTGCAGTGGGGGTGACACAGCACATCTCCTTCAGGCTGTGGGTCTGTGGGAGGCTCCTCTCGCCGGCGCGGGCTGCGGGCCGCCGGGGCTGGGCTGGCCTCGCTCTCCTGTCCTGTAGGTGCAGCTGAGAGACAGCAGGAGAACGCTGGCTTGGTCACGTGGGTGTGGGCATGGACGCTCAGCAGCAAGTGAGAGCAGTTCAGTCCAAGCCTCCGTTCACAGCACTTTCCTGTTCAACAGACACTTCCTGGTCATGTGATAGGGTGTTGGCCACTTTCTAGGCACCCGAGAAGCATCTTGGGGGGTGCAGGAGGGCGTCCCACGTTGCCCCTGTTGGGGACTCTCTTGACAACCGCTTTGTCAGGTGAACCGTGACTCCTTTTAAGGGCACATTCTCGGGGCAGAGGCTGCCTGTCCCTGCATGCGGACGCGGACGCGGACCGAGCGGGGCTCCGCACAGCTGTCACCAGGGTTCTGCCACTCGATTCCCGTTTCTCCTTCGACGTGGACCTGTTACGCAGTGCCTGGCGATCGCAAGCTTGGCCAGGACCACTTGAACAGTCCTTCCATCCTGGCTGTGTTTTTCTGGCTGCAGCCTTGAGGGAAATGACTTCCAGTCTTTGCAGTCCCTGCCTTGCACGCGAGTTATCGCTGTTTTGCGATTCCCGTTTCTCCTTCGACGTGGACCTGTTACGCAAGCTTGACCAGGACCACTTGAACAGCCCTTCCATCCTGGCTGTGTTTTTCTGGCTGCAGTCTCATGACTTCCAGCCTTTGCAGTCCCTGCCTTGCACACGAGTAATCGCTGTTTTAAAATGAGCTGAGCTGAGTGTTCTGGAACCCAGAGACCCCACCCCCGCCTTTCAGAGAGCAGGTCTTTGGCTTAAAGTCCATATTTTCTGACCTGCCATCATCCCTGCATGGCTTAGATAGGAATGAGGCTCTGAGGTCTAAAGTCATTCATAGCAATAGTCTCAGAGACTCAACATCCGGGACCCGGCTCTTGAACTCCGTGTTGATAGTGGCAGATGCTTAGAAGCCCGGGAGATGCTTCAAAGGCCTCGAGAAAATTGACCTTTGAACTGGGTGATCCTGGACAGCCGGCTGAGCTGTCTGCACGAGGTTCATCCTCACAAGCTCTTCTCAGGACTCTGTCTGCATCACATGGGCTAATGTACCAGGGGCTAAAGCGAGTCACATGACCAAGCACAGAGTCAGGCTGTGGAGTAGACTGGCATCCTTTCCCTGGCATTTCACCTTCTTAACCATAGAGAGGAGTATGTAGGAAGGGGAGATACCAAGTAGTCTCATTTTATAGCTGACAAGCTGAGATCAGAGAGGTTGAACGACTGGCCCGAGGTCACACAGCAGGCCAGCCGTGTAAGCAGCCCACTGTGTGTGATCACGCTCACCCTGCCCTGCATTAGTCTATCTTTCCCACCGTCATTCCCTCCGCCGCTCCCTGTGGGGACTGTCAGCGCGGTTGGCCCCTCACTGAGCCCTGGAATATGCTATTCTCAGTACTCATCCGTGCCGAGGGATGGCTGTGGTTAAGGTTTTGGGGGGTCCTAAGTTATATGTGGATTTTCGACTGCCCGGAGTGTCAGTGCCTCTAATCCCTCACTCCCCAAGGGTCAGCGGAAGTGGGTGGTCTGTCCACGTGTATAGTTGACTCCAGTTTGTAGACAAACTCTCCCATCCACGTATTTCCGGTTGCTTGTCTCAGCAAGGGGAGGTGTGGGAGGGGAGCACCAGTCGGAAAATCATCGGTGCCCCAGTGCCCTCTGCGTCCTCGGCTCCTCAGCCCCTCGCCAGGACCCCTGCTGTGCTGAGCAATGAAGGGGTTCATGTCGCAGCAGCGGGAGCTGGGATCGCCTCCAGGCCCAGCGCGCCCGTCTCAGTGGGTACCGCTGCTGGCTGCACAGCCTCCAGCCCTGCGGTGGGGGGTAGGATGTGAGTTCTAGGTTTAAGAGCCTTTGCTAATCCAAATACCACCTCCCATTGCTCATCCGTTTGCATCCCACCTGCCTTAAACATTTTTACCATTTTTTGTTTGTTAATCCTCACCCACCCGAAGATATTTTTTCCATCGATTTTTAGAAAGAGTACAAGAGAGGGAGGGAGGGAGGGGGGAGAGAGAGAGAAAGAGAGAGAGAGAGAGAGAGAGAGAGAGAGAAACATCCAAGTAAGAGAGATATATAAATTTGTTGCCTCCCCCATGTGCCCTGACTGGGGCCAG
>NW_005355753.1:2016392-2018612 GCF_000412655.1 Myotis brandtii | reverse complement strand
AAGAGAGAGAGAGAGAGAGAGAGAGAGAGAGAGAAACATCAAAGTAAGAGAGACATATAAATTTGTTGCCTCCCCCATGTGCCCTGACTGGGGCCAGAGATCAAACCTGCAACCTGCAACCCAGGTACATGCCCTTGACTGGGAGGCGAACCTGTGACCCTTGGTGTGCAGGCTGATGCTCTGACCACTGTGCTGCACCAGCCAGGGCCATTTTTGCCATGTTTTAAATGTCTAAGTCTAAAGCTCAATATGTCCCCCATCATGCCCCCCCCCGCCCCCACGATGTGCCAGATACACCTTCTGAGAGGACAGGATGCTATTCTGTGCTCTCTCCCTGAAGGAACCCCGACATCTCGCTGCCGGAGAGCTGTGGCGTGTGTGAGACAGACGCTGCACAGGACGTGTGGCTGTAGTTATAGATGAGAGGGCAGCGCCCTCGGAGGGAAGCCTGCGCCCACGGTCTGAGAGGCAGGGCCACGTCACGGTCAAGGGTCCATCTTCAGAGCCGGGCAGCCCGGACTCAGATGCCGGCTTTGCTGTTGCCAGCGGCGTGACCGTGGACAAGCCCCTTAAGCTCCTCAGCCCTCAATTTCCACACAGTAACGTGGGGAGAACAGTCCTGTTCACGTCATGAGCCTTTCGTGAGGATAACGTGAGACAACAACGGGGATAGCACGTAGGACAGTGCTCGGCTCGTCGTGAGAGCGCGTGTGTCCCTCGCTATTATTATTTAATCTGTAGTTCTATCACATTTTGGAATACATCGTTTTTTGCTTCCTAAAAAAAGAACAGAAAGAACAGGGACTTAAATTCGGTAGGCAGTGCTGAGTCACCGGACTGACATGGTAAGATGTGCGCTTTGAGAAGATTAATTTGTCTGCAGCCCCGGCGGGCCTGGCAGGAGGGAGGTGAGGCAGCGGGTCCATCGGCGGCCGACACAGCCGTCCAGGCTGTGCTGTGCAGAGTGGCAGCCTCTCGCCGCACGTGGCTGTTTATACTAAACTCATGAAGGTGCATAAGCTGAGTAACAGTTCTTCCGACACAGTGGCCACCTTTCAGACACTCTAGCCACACGTGCAGGGCCTCTGTGCGCACAGCAGACATTTTCACTAGCGGGACGGCTAGCGAGGACTTTGCTGCCGGCCTCTGCTTTTACCAGAGGCTGTTGGGGAGGAAGGTGGAGCAAGCTTCCAGAACCGGAAAGCCAAGGATCTGCACCTTTGTCCCTTGGTTATGCCTTGACGACTTGCCCTGGGGCAAGCTGTGGGGTGCGGGGAGGCCTCCGGGTACAAGTGACAGAATTCCGTGATGTCAAATCATGACTTAAAACCTCAATCTGTTACCCAGCCGCCAGAGCCAGCTCCTGGCCCGAACTGCGGGAGGAGTATTCTCAGTGGGCAGGCGCCGCGCCGCCGACAGGCAGGGTCCCCGATGCTCACCTGAGCTGCAGGCAGAGGCGTGGGGTGGAGCAGAAGCAGTGAAGCTCTGCACCAGCTGTGCATCCCAGTCACAGGCGGCCCTGGGGCTGGCCTGAGCGTCTGAGTGCGGTTAGGACATCTTCCGGAACACGCCAGCAGTGTTCTGTACCCGCTGGCGAGTAGCTGGGACCGCCTGAGGGGCTGTCCACCGTCCCTGCTGCTCCCCGGTCCTCTCTGACCTTTCCAAGCCCAGCCACTGACTTAGCCACTGGGCTTATCCAGGGCCGCCAAGGCCCGTTCAATGGGGAGGATGCCATCAGTGCTGTTCCCTGGGACCGGGTGATGCCATTTGGAAATGTTTTGATATAGAGTGTGTCTGTGTGTGTAAGTGTCTGTGTGTGTGTCTGTGTGTGTGTGTGTGTGTGTGAGTGTTTGAGTGAATGTGTGTGTCTCTGTGTGTCCGTGTATGTAAGTGTGTCTGTGTGTGTGTATATGTGTGTGTCTGTGTGTGTTTGAGTGAGTGTGTGTGTCTGTGTGTCTGTGTGTGTGAGTGTGTCTGTGAGTGTGTGTGTGTCTATGTGTGTCTGTGTATGTGAGTGTGTGAGTGAGTGGGTATGTCTGTGTGTCTGTGAGTGTGTGTGTGTCTGTGTGTGTGTGTATGTGTGTGTCTGTGTGTGTGAGTGTGTCTGTGAGTGTGTGTGTGTCTCGTGCATGTGTGTGTCTGTTGTGTGTATGTGTGTGCGCATGTCTGTGAGTGTGTGCGTGTCTATGTGCGCGTGTCTGTGAGTGTGTGCATGTCTGT
>NW_005355753.1:2002052-2015265 GCF_000412655.1 Myotis brandtii | reverse complement strand
TTTAGGATGGACCGGTTGGCAGGAACCCTCTCTGCCTCATGCTCCGTGCCCCTGTGAAGGTCTGACAGTGCCTAAGGGGGATAGTCCTCTGTTGGGACTCCTCCTAACAGATGTTTCCTTCTTTTGTTTTCTGGAATGACAGTAGAAGAAACAGAAAACTCATCTTCAAATGACAGCCTTTTGTTCTGAGTGCCTGGGGGACATGACGTGAGAATGTAGCATTCCCTGATTCAGTGATGTGGTCAAAGCAGGGAGCCCATCGAAGCAGCGAGAAAACGTGTGGGCCGGGCAGGTGTGGGCCGGGCAGGTGTAGGCTGGCAGGTGTGGGCCGGGCGCGGGGGCTGAGTGGTCCTGTGCTGAGTGCGGCGAAAAAGCCATCGCCTCATCTTTCTGGTTTCCTCTCAGCCTGAGGCAGGAGGTGGTCTCCAAACACGAATGACGCTGGCGTGTTGGGTGTCTTACTCCCAAACCATCTGTCCGGGGCACAGGGAGGGACCCCGGGTCCGCCGGGGAACAGGTGTTTTCCAAGTTGGTCCGAAGAGCTCTTTCTCTTCCTGCCTCCAGCCCGGCACGCTGCCCCACGGCCCCTGGGAACGCAGCGGGGACACTGCCCGCCCTGTTGTGGAGCTGAGCGACTGGGCTTGTGAGGTGTCAGAGGGAGATGAGCTCGGATCCCCCGTGGAGCTGAGCAGCCTCTGGACTTCCAGGGTTGAGGGTGGATAGAGTCACAGTGAGCATTTGCAGGACCGGAGTGACCAGGGGACTGGAGAAGAGGTGGCACGCAGCTGCGTTTAGTGGATTCTGGCGCCCCAACTTCCCCGGTCACAGGGCACAGCAGCTGCATGGTGTGTGCGGTGACAGACAGACTCGGGACTGGGGAGTCAGGGCACTGGATCTTGGGGACATGCATGTTGTATCCGGTTCCAGTTTGTTTGGAACGATGTGCACAAGACTGGCCTTCCAGTAACCAGTGGATGCCATGGGTCCTTTCTCTCAGATTTATAGGAACATTTATTTTTCTAATTAAAAAAGTAATTCATGCTCAACTGAGACTTTGTATTTAACTTCTCCTTCTTCTGAAGTCCCACTGTATGACTGGGAGTTAAACAGGGGAAGCATTTCCCGGGGCTGCAGACTGGAAAGAGCGTGTCGGTCACCTGCCAGAGCCATTGAGGAATCTCCTTAGGAAACAGGTCACACGACATTAGCTCATTTTGTCTCCTCTTTCCAACACCTACGCCTCGCAGTACTTTCCTGTAATTGCATTGGCTGGTACGTCCTAACAGTGTTCGGTTCCATGGTGATGGAGGGCTTTCTTAATTTGATGGTGGCCTTAATGGAACCTGAAAGGCTCGAGTGTTACCAGTGAGCCCGAGGAAGGCCTTGGATAAGTTACTAAGCCAAGAAAAGCACCCATCCATTCCTCTTTTTCTAGGAGTTAAAAGTAAGAATGATTATCGAATTTTGTCCCTTGCATTTTTGTCATTTTTAAAAGATAATATATGGCTTTTCTCCTTTGACGTAGTTTTATAGTGAATAATATTAATAAGACATTTTCTAAGACTATGCAGGGATTTGTTTAGAGGGTCACACTTATTGGACATCCAGTACAAGCTGTCTGGTGGAGAGCTGTGTGCCATGTTCTAAGGCTTAGTAAAGAGTATCTAGGTAGAAGTTAAAATCGTGGCAGCAGAGCCCTCTGGAAAATGTGAAAATTAAAACAATCTTCTAAATAATCCATGGTCCAAAGAGGAAGTCTCCAGGAAAATTAGAAAATATTTTGAACCAATGAAATTAGAGCGTATCAAAATTTGTGGGATCCAGATAAAGAAATGCTTGAAATAAAATTTATCTCGTGGAATTCTACCAAACATTTAAAGAAGAAATAACACTGATGCTTGAAAAATAGAAGGAACACTTTCTAACTTATTGATGAGGTTAGCATTAACCTGATACCAAAACCAGACAAAAACAATAGAACTATAGATAAATGTCCCGTAAGAAAGTAAATGTAAAAATTTTCAACAATATCCTAGCAAATCAAATCCAGAAATATGTAGAGAGAACAATACACTGCAACTAAATGAGTTTTCTCCTGGGGGATGCAAAGCTGGCTCAATAATAAAGAAACCATCAGTGTAGTCACCATGTTAATAATTTAAAGAAAGAAAAACCACAGGAACATATGAATTGATGCAGAAAAGACACTTGACAAAATTTAATGAACATTCCCAGCACACTGAAAATACAAGGGAACTTCCTTGACCTGATAAAGGACATCTACCCAAAAAACAAAACAAAACAAAAAAACCCAAAATAGACAAAACTAACATACTTCGTAGTGGAAGGCTGCATGCTTTCTTCCTAAGCTATGGAGCAAGACAAGGATGTCTACTCTACTCAGCATCATACCAGCATACCTAGCCAGTACAATGACAATAAAAAGAAATAAAAGATTGGGAAATACAGATTGGATAGGGAAATCAAACTCATTGTATATACAGGAAACATAGTTGTCTATGTATAAAATTCACAAGAATCTACAAAAAAACCCCAAAAACCAAAATAACCCTTCTAGAACTAATAAGTGACTTTAGATAGATTGCAGGATATAAGGTCAACACACACAAAAAAATCAATTTTATTTTGATATATTAACAATTAGAAACCAAAATTTTAAAAAACACCATTTACATTAACTCTAAAAATTTGAAATATTTAAATATAAAGCTAAAAAATATGTCTAGGGTTTGTATGCTGAATATTACAAAACATTTAAAGATATCAAAGAATATCTAAAGAATGGAAAGACATTCATGGACTGGAAAACTCAACATAGTAAAGATGCTAATTCTTACACATTGATCCATAGACTTAATGAAATTCTAATCAAAATCTCAGCAGAATTCTTGGTTGATATGGACAAAGTGAATCTAAAATTTATGTGGAAAGACAAAGAAACTAGAAGGGCCAAAACATTTTTTAAGATGAAGAATAAATTTGGAGGCATCACAAGTACTCAATCATATGACTTACTGTATAAAGCTTCAGTAATGAAGCAATGAGTTTTTGGCAAAGGGGTTGATTCAAAAAATGAATGAAATAGAATAGAGTTCAGATATATACTCATACAAATATATGGCTTTTTAAAAACAATGACATTAATAAAGGACAATCTGTTAACAAATGATATGGGAGCGGTTACATCCTACAAAATAAACCTCCACCTCCACCTCATTTCTTATACAAGAATTAACTCAAAATTGATCATAGATCGAAATGTAAACTGTGAATGTATACAATTTTAGAAAACACAGGGAAGCAAGTTTATGACCTGGAACCAGACAAAGAATTCTTAGATCTGACACCGAAAACATGACTCATAAAAGGAAGAAAACAATAAATTCAACTTCATTAAAATAAAAACTAAAAACTTTTGCTCTGCAAAAGACACTGTTACAAAATGAAAAGTCAAGTTACAAACTGCAGGAGAATATTTGCAAATCGCATGCTGACAAAGGACTGTCCAGACTAAAGAGCTCTCAGACCCATTAGTATGAAAGCAACCCCACCAAAAACATGGGCCGAAAGCTTGAAAAACATCCCCAAGGGCAGTACAAGGGTGGCAGATGCATCCATGAAAATATGCAGTGTCATTAGAGATCAGGTTAAAGCCGCAATGAGACGCCCCTGCACACCTGCCCAATGGCTAAAATATGATGGTGGTGAACGCTGTACACAGTGTGCTGGCAAGGCGCAGGGCCCGAGCGCCTCTCGGTCACTGCTGTGGGAAGGCAAGAGGGTGCAGCCACTCTGGAAACAAGTTTCCTATCAGGTTAAACATACACTTAGCATGTAACTCAGTGATTCTGCTCCTAGGAATTTACTCTAGAGAAATGGAACGTATGGCAGCTCTATCACCAGAACTGGAAACCAGTCAAAGGCCCTTCAGCAGGGGGATGGGTGCACAAACTGGTGCGTCCACACAGTGGAATACTACGCACCAATGAAGGGAGTGACGAAAGACAGGGAGAAGGAAAGTGAGGGAGGGAGAGAGGGAGACAGAGACAGAGAGACTGAGAGAGCCGGGGGCAGGAGGATAAGGCAGTAGAAGAGATGAAAAAGGAGTTGGACAAGAGGAAGGCATAAGCAAGAAGGATATGTTATGATACTAAGAAGTAACTTAAAATGATAAAATAAGTTAGAATGCACAGGCACACCCAATAGATCTGTGCAGAAAGACAAATACAGAAAGTGTAGCCAGTGGTATGGAAACAAGCTCAAGGAGTGATGGCAGGGGAAAGGGAACAAAGAAATGAACACGGTCGTGAGAACTGCTAGATGCAGAGGCCAGACACGCGGTATCAGGCACTGCCGGAGCGGAGACCAGGCGCATGGGAAAGGCCTGCTTGCAAGGACAGTTCGAGACAAGTAAACTGTATCAACGATGATGAAAGGTAAAATCTAAGACTAACATGCAGGCATGAACCTCAAACAACACGGGGTCAAAATACACAAAACAAAAACGACTGGAGATGAAAGGAGAAATTTCTGGAAATACCATAATGAGAGGGATTTAAATATACTTTTGTCCATCTTTAACAGAGAAGATTGGTAAAAATATGGATATAGATACGTTAAGTAATATAATTAAAGGGAATACCAACTATGTCTACCTTGAAGCTTGAACCCCTCAATAGGAGGATCACCTTTTTTTTTTCTAGAATCCACAAAACTGGTGATATATTAGCTTGCAAAGAAACCTCCTTAAATTCTCCCCAAATGCCCCAGAAGTTGCCCAGCCCACATTTTCTGATGAAAAGATCATAGAGGTAGAAATTCATGACACATGCATGTAATATGAACGAGATGGACTCAGGTGGGAGCTTAAAATGATGAGCTCTTGACATTGCTTCTTAAGGGATGGGAAGAGGCTGCAGGCCGGGCGGGGGGCCGAGCTGTGTGGGAGGCCATCAGCGAGTCTCGGTGCACTCTCCGAGCCAGACACCCCTGAGGCCCAGAGGCGTGCAGGGTGCGCTGTGGAATAGGCAGGAGGGTGAAGGCGTCCAGACCTCTGGCCAGAAGAGAGCGGAGGGCTTTTCCATATGGGCAGGACAGGAAAGAAGTGACACCACAGCAGTGCGCCCATGGCCCAGAGTGAAGGGATGGGGAGGGGGCGGGGGGAGTTGATGTGGTACAAAAAATGGTATAAAGGGAGCAAGGAAATAAAAGGGTAGAATATTATTGGGTTGTGTAACAAGGGCTGGCGAGGATGTGGAGAAAAGGGAGTTCTCGGGCACTGTTGATGGGATTGCAGATTGGTGCAGCCGCCGTGGAGAACAGTGTGGAAGTTCCTCCATCGGTTAAAATGGGACTACCATGTGGCCCAGAAATTTCCCTTTTGGGTGTTGATTCAAAGAAATCCAAAAAGATATATGCACTCCTATATTCATTGCAGCATCGTTTACAATAGCCAAGGTATGGAAGCAACCTGAGTGCCCATCAGTAGATGAGTGGATAAAGAGGAGGTGGTACATGTATACAATGGAATTTACTCAACTATAAAAAAAGAATAAAATCTTGCCATTTGTGACACATGGGTGGACCTAGAG
The DNA here is from genome assembly GCF_000412655.1 of Myotis brandtii. NCBI lineage: Eukaryota > Metazoa > Chordata > Mammalia > Chiroptera > Vespertilionidae > Myotis > Myotis brandtii. The sequence continues at coordinate 2,009,653 of NW_005355753.1, read as the reverse complement.
GATATCATGCTAAGTGAAATGTCAGACACAGAAAGACAAATACCATATGATGTCACTTGGATGTCGAACCTAAAAAACAAAATGAAGAAACAAAATAGAAACAAACTACAGTGAAACCTTGGTTCTCGAACTTTTCATTCCAGTTCCAGAAGGCTGTTCGAGAAGCGGTTTGCTTGAAAACCTGAATCGTTTTTCCTATTAGGAATAATGTAAATTGAATTAATCCATTTAATCTATAAATAAGCACTTCTTTTCCTAAACACATGACACCATCCACCACTAGCCTTGAAGGAACCACTTTCTACACTCCTCCCAGGCTGTCTCTCAGGTCCGCATGCGCATCTTCACTTTTCACCCATCACTGCCTCAGATGCTGTCACTGGCTCACTGCTCTTCCTTTATGCAAATCAACAACAGGTTTTCTACCTCCTCAACTTCCTGTGATCATTGCTTCCTGCACACGCTCAGCACTCTTGACGGCCTCTTCATGCTTTAAAATTGTGCTAATTGTTGATTTTTTCAGCAACAAAGGCGTTCTCTCCTTTGTTTGTTGCCTGAGACGCTTTTTGTCATGCTGAGGTGTCAGCCTGAAAGGGTTGTCAGGAAACCTGAGTTTGGTTAGAAAACTGAGACATTTTTTCTGTGAACAACTTGGTGGAGAACTGAATTGTTCGAAATGGGAGACGGTTGAGAAACAAGGTTTGACTGTAATAGGTACAGAGGGCAAACTGATGGTTGCCAGATTGGAGGAGGTTGGGAGGTTGGATAAAAAGTGGGAAGGGATTAAGAGGTACAAAGTGGCGGTTGCAAAGTGGTCTGACATGTAAAGCACAGCGTGGGGGATGTAGTCACTAATATTGTAATACCTCCGCCTGGTGCCAGGTGGGGAAATTGAGGGGAACACTTGGTAAAGCGTATCAATGTCTAACCACTATGCCATACACCGGAAACTAATCTATAATAATAAAAGTGTAATATGCTCATTAGACCGGACGTCTTTCCGGACGACCTTCCAGACGAAGCCGGGGCTGCAAGGGAGCCAGTGCCGGCAGCCGGAGGAAGGAAGGCCTACTCTTGCACGAATTTCATGCATCGGGGCCTCTAGTATAAAATAATACTGAATGTCAGCTGTAGTTGGAGAGTACAGGGTGATTGGCTGTTCAGAGGAAGTGCTGGGCGGGTGGGACGCCAGCGGGCTGGACTGGAGCGGGGAGGGGCTGGCATGAGAAGGGTGGACTTCACGTGTGGCTGCAGGTCTTCTGTCATTCCCATGCTGCCTCGTCCCACTCCCACTGCATCTGTAGCAGAATCCCATTGGAGGGGCACTCCTTAGCCCTGAGATGTAGCTTGACAGTTACATAACGTCATCTAAAGTCTCAAAGGGGAAAGGAAGCTGGCGTTGTTAGCCTCTGCCATGTGCTTCACATTCTACGTTAGCCCCTAGAATTAGGGTGACCATATAATTTATCACCCAAACTGGGGCTCCTGAGAGCGAAAGGACAGCAGGTACAGACGGAGGCTGTTGTCCTGGACAGGCCGCTGTGTGGTCGGCCACCGGCCTCTGAGCTGGGTGTGGTTTTATCGCATTTTGGAGGCAGGGCCATGGAGGATTAGAGATGTTCTAAGAGCACCATTAGTGATGTTAACATAAGAAACCATGGAAACCTGTAAAGAATTTTTGTGAGTTTATTTGAGCCAAACTGTCGACATATGCTGGGAAGCAGAACCTCAACAAATTGAGACAATACTCTGGAGAATGGCCGGTTACCTCTATATTTACACATTGCAATCAAAGGAAAGGGATGTAGGTGGGTTACACGAAATCCATTGGTGGTAGACTAGGGAGGCAGGAGGAAGCAAAGCAGGGAAACCCCTGGGATTGGATAAAAGGTAAAATGATAGACATGCTGAGGTGGGTGCAGGGACAATTAACATGATAATGAAGGAATCTGTGGTCTCTGTCCTGGCACCCAGCACATTTGGTTGTGCCCCAAGGGGTCCAGAAAATGGGAAGTTACAAGTTACCCAGACATTTCAAGGGTATGTTATCAAAGATGCAAAAAGACAGACAGGCTCAGTTAAGGTAAAGGTTGACCTTGTCAGTGAAGATACCGGCCTAGGACGTAACTACCCACCATAACTGCTTTAGTTAAAGTTTAATTTCAGACCATCCTTTATGGTCACTTTAGGTCTGAGTTTGCAAGACCATCATGCAGGCCTTCCCTGAGCTGCTTGTCAGATTAGCACGTGGCCCCTTTCGTCCACAGTGAGTTGGGGCAGAGGCAAGATTCAAACCCAGGTCTCTGACTCCAAAGGCCAGTTGCCCAGTTCCGTTCTGATTCCCGGGTACCAGCTCTTCACCACCCTTTCAGTTGCCGTGGCTCCACAGGCTTTCTGTGAGAATGGCACCGCGACTTCCCAGCGGGAAGTCTGTCTCCACATGGATAGGCCCGTGTGTGCAGGCTGCGCCACGCCAGCAGGACAGGGAGCCGGCTGTCCTAGGGACCTGTGGCCACCATGTGCCCAGTGTGGGCTGGCGGAGACCCCGGGCGTGCTTGCGTTGTCATCAGAGATAAGATGAGGTCCTAGGGGAAGGCCAGTAAAGGGGCTGGAAGGAGACTGATGGAGCCAGTGCTCACTGCCACGGCCTCAGAGGACCTGTGGTAGAAGAAGTAATAAGCAAACAGGAATCAGGAATGGTTGGCGAGAGGAGGGCTAATGAAGCTTGCAGTTTAAGAAGGTGTGGCAGGGCAGTGGGCTCCCCTTGGGGTTAACCGAAGGCCGGGGTCACTGGAATAGAGGAAGGGCAGGGCAGGGTAGCGAAAAGAGAGGGGTGGCTATGAGATTTTTCACCTGGTCAGCCTCTCTCCCTCCACCCCTGCTTGGATGCTGAGGGGTGTGCTGAGGGTGTCCCGTGTCCACGCGTGGCTCACCAGCGCTCAGTGATGCAGACCCTGGGTGTTTAAGCATCTCTCTGCAGACCCCTTGCTCTACAGTCTTTGGGAAACAGGATGGGGTCCCTCAAGGCCAGGACAATGGATTCCTCTTTTTGTTTGTTGTTTTGTTAATCCTCACCCAAGGATATTTTTCCCCATTGATTTTTAGAGAGAGTGGAAGGGAGAGGGAAGACAGAGAGAGAAACATTGATGTGAGAGAGACACATTGATTCGTTGCCTCCTGCACTCGCCCTGACCAGGGCCAGGATGGAGCCTGCAACTGAGCTACGTGCCTCTGACCGGAATCAAACCCGGGACCCTTCAGTCTGCAGGCTGACACTCTATCCACTGAGCCAAACTGGCCAGGGCAGGACAGGTGCATGCTGAATTTTTAAAAAGATGAATACACCATTAATAAAAGGATTCATTCTCTTTGTAATAAATTCAGAATGTGAGAGAGAAGGCTAAATTTGGTCTCTTTTGCTCACAACCCCCAAACCAGGCTGCTCTACCTCTCCCTCAGATTAAGCATTCCTGTAAGTCGATGTGCTCACACCCATGTCGCAGCCAGCGGTGTAGTGAACTTTGCGGGGGGGAGCACGCTGTACCATCTGCTGGATTTTAACCAGATAGAAAAGAAGCATTTCTCAAGGAAAATCAAGTCCGTGGCCACGCGTGGGCTCGAGAGAGGCTTCCTCCACACACGGCGGCTCTCTCGCTGCTGGGAAAAGGACTTGACTTTGAACAGCTTTAGGCGGGTCAGGCCTGTAACTGCTGTCAGCTGCTCATGATGCAGCTGTGAGGAGCCACGGCTCCTGGAGATGTGATCGCCCCAGTCTCAGTCCCAGAACCAGTTCCGCTCTATTCCTCCCGCAGAAACTGTTGGCCCTGGCAGAGGACGGACCCAAGGAAGTGGAGGAAAGGAGCCTTCAGGGTCGGGAGAGGTTGGAGTCAGCCTCGATCACGGGAAGCAGCCGCTGAGGGCAGGTCATTGCACACCACTAGCTGTGAGACTGGCTTGAGAATGCAGTGCTCTTGCTGTGCAGAGCACGCTCTGGGGGGGCAGCTGTGAGGTCACCCTCCGAGGGACGCGTGCTCTCCTGTGACGGTGCCGTGTCAGTTCCGCTCGGGGAAGGGTGCGGCCCTGGCCCTGGCGGAGAGAAGAAGATGAGCTGTGTCCACTTGCATAGGTGTGGCCAGGCAGCCAGCTTCCCGGCATGTCAGAGCTCCCGAGCCCTGTGTCTGTGCAGCTTACCATGTGGTGGAGGAGTCCCCCTGAGCTCCCAGCCCAGTCGCTGGCATGGGCTAGTCCTCTTGGAAGGCCCAAGAGATGGGTTTGTGTTTTATGGCAGCGATTCTCAACCTTCCTATCTCATGGCGTATAAACTAGTTACTAAAATTCGGCAGCACACCAAAATGTATTAAATAGCTTTGCCGATCTGACAAAAAATAGGTATAATTTGGATTCTTTCACACCGGCTGGCTATTGTTGTGTTGGCTGTTGTCATTTTTTATGTGACAGTCTCAGGGAAGAGAGGTCAGTGGCCCTGACGAAACAGTCAGGTATTGCAGGTGTTAAACTTGCTGTGGCCACCGGTTGAGATCGCTGCGCTATGGGGAGACTGCACGGGCATCCTAAGGACTTGTACCAGGTCTATACTTCACCTACTGTGCGCTGTGCATGCGCTCACCTGGGCACCTGTTAGAAAAGCAGGTGAGCAGGTCACTCCAGAGTTACTGAGTCAGAGTCTGTCTGAGGGTGGGGCGCGGGATTCTGCCGCCCAGCCTGAGAGACCCGCTGCATGCTGGGGTTTGAAAGGCGCTCCCGGAAGGGGTCAGGTGTGAAGGACAGATGCACTGTTCTCAGGAAGAGACCACTGCTTGATATCAGTTCATGCGCTGTGCATGCGCTCACCTGGGCACCTGTTAGAAAAGCAGGTGAGCAGGTCACTCCAGAGTTACTGAGTCAGAGTCTGTCTGAGGGTGGGGCGCGGGATTCTGCCGCCCAGCCTGAGAGACCCGCTGCATGCTGGGGTTTGAAAGGCGCTCCCGGAAGGGGTCAGGTGTGAAGGTCAGATGCACTATTCTCAGGGAGAGAAACCACTGCTTCATATTAGTTTGTTCAGAAATGGTTAAATCTCCATAATAAAAATGGACAAATGTAGTAAAGGAGGGCAGTGAGTAATAATGATAAAATAATCCCATATAATAAAAGCCTGATATGCTAAGTGTCCGGTCGGCCATTCAACCAGTCAAAGCGTAATATGCTAATGATATGCTAAGGCTGCTCAACCGCTCACTATGATGTGCACTGACCACCAGGGGGCAGACAGTCTACTGGTCGATCGACCAGTCGCTATGACATGCACTGGCCAACAGGGGGCACACAGTTGACTGGTTGACCAGTCACTATGACCTGCACTGACCACCAGGGGGCAGGCGCTCTGACCGGTAGGTTAGTTTGCTGCTGGGGTCCGGGCGATCGGGACTGAGCAAGATGGGCCAGACATGCCCTGGAGCCCTCCTGCGGTCCCTCCCTGGCTGGCCAACTTCTTGTGTCCCTCCCCAGCCCCGATCATGCACTGGTGGGGTCCCTTGGCCTGGCCTGCACCCTCTCACAATCTGGGCTGAGGGACCTCCCCCCGCACCCCAGTGCATGAATTTCGTGTACTGGGCTTCTAGTAATGAAATAACAGTAATATAGCTAGCATTTTTTGACTATTCCCTAGGCCCCAGATTCTGTGCCAAACATGTATATTCTCTATCTGATTGTACTCTCCTAACAGCCAATGAGTTATGCATTACCTCCATTTATCAGTCAAGAAATTGAGTTCAGGAATGTGAAGTAATGATAGGGAAGATGCAGACTCCGGCATCTTGCAGCCCTGTATCCACAACACTGTACAACCTGGCTACTGTGTCATTAGAAATCAACTATATGTTGCATAAATTTGGTTTTATGTCTTTCTTGGGGACAGGATCAGCATCTTATGTTGTCCCTTTTGTCCCCTGTTCCTAGCAGAATGCCTACACATAGTAGGGACTTGCTATGGAACTTAACTGAATCAAAGGAAACACGCTTACTCCTGGTGCAGGAATGAGATGCAAAGGAAGTGGTGTAAGATTTGGGGGTACTGAGATTGAATTGAGAAACTGGTGTCATTTCTGGGATGACAAGCTCCAGTGGGGAGGTAACTGATGGGTGGAAGCAGAGGATGCCAGAAGTAACGGGGTGCTTTATCCCCTGCTATGCAAAGTTCTGTTTCCCGTGTTTTATCGCACTTTTGGGACAGTTATAAACAATGTTGAATCATGGCAGTGGTCATGGATATCTGTCTCATTCCTAGTTTAAGGGATTGCATTTATCATTAACTGTGGGTTATTATTTCAGACAGCCTTTATTCCGTGAATGAAATCAGCTATTTCTAGCTAACTTCAGCGATCTGGTGGTTTTCCCCTTTGCCCTGTAAATATGATAACTATTTTAAGAATAGATTTCCTAAGATTGAACCATCTTTGCATTCTTGCTAGGAGTCATTATATATTAGCCTTCTAATATGTAGCTTAATTCAACCCAATATATTACTTTGGATTTTTTTTCACAAGTGAGATGGTTGGCACTGTATCCTTAAGATCTGTACAACTCACAAGATCTACACAACTTCCATTTTCTCATCTCCTTCCCTTGGCTACTAATGAACTACTTCCTGTTTCTCCAGCCCGATGTTGTATCCCACCGTAATGTGGTCAGCACCTACACCGCCTGCCCTCTGCTTTCTTCCCTTCTCCAGGCTGTGCTCTTGACTGAGGGTGGAGCCAGTATTTTTCCATTCTCCTCTCTATGGGCTGTTTGGGTTCTGGGTACGCGTGCTGCATGGATAATGGGTGTACCTTGGTTTAGTGGACATCTCTTTCTCTTCTAGCTCTTTCGTTTTGAATTGAGTAAAATTCACATAACAGAAAAAATGGCAGTTAGTACATTCATAGTGTGCACAAAGCCATCATCTCTGTCTAGATCCAAGAAACGTTTATCGCCTGTAAAGGAAACCACATACCCACTAAGTAGTCACTCACCATTCTCCCCCTACCCCAGCCCTTGGCAACTGCTAGTCTGCTTTCTGTTTATGAGAATGACCTGGTCAGGATGTTTCACATCTGTGGAATCATACAACATGTGAGCCTTTGTGTCAGGCTGCACATATGTTTATAGCAGCCCTATTCACAATGGCCAAAGGTGGAAACAGCCGAATGCTGGTCAGCTGAGGAGGGTGAACAAGTGGTCTCTCTGTACAATGGACTGTTAGTCAGGATAAGGGAAGTGCTGGTGCTACAACATGGACGAGCCTTGAGAACGTGGTGCTAAATGGAAGGTGCCAGTCTTCCCGTGGCCTCTGTGGGAACACGCTCAGAGAACGGACAGTCAATCTTGGGGGTGGAGGGGGCGAGTGCAGAAAGTCAGCAATCCATTTTAGACCAATGCAGAGCACAGCCCACATCTCGTCAGTTTATCTCGCTTTGCTTACATCTTAGCTATTTTTTAAATTTTATTTATTTATTTATTTATTTTTTTAAATTTTATTTTATTAAATCTTTATTGTTCAGATTATTACATTTGTTCCTCTTTTTCCCCCCCATAACTCTTTTCCTTCCAGTTCCCACCCAACC
>NW_005355753.1:2000141-2000683 GCF_000412655.1 Myotis brandtii | reverse complement strand
TGTTCTCCTTCCTTCTAGTTGAAGAATTTCCCCTCAGCCAGCCTTCCTGTGGTTCTGGGTGACGTCCGTTCCGTCTTTTAGTTGTATATTTGAAGTGGTTGTGCGAGGCAGCACACTCCGGTGTTTACCTATGCCGCCATCTTGGTTTCTCCCATCTTAGCTATTGAGGTTAATAAAATAAAATTGCCATTAAGTGAGTGTGGTGCCAAGAGACCTCCCACAGGCTCTACAGCCATTGCCCGTTGGTGCTTAAACGTTCTGGGTGTTATTCATGCTAAAAGTGCTTTCTCTCTTTTCAGTAAGAGATGCTAAAAACCTTGTCCCCATGGACCCCAATGGCTTGTCAGATCCCTATGTGAAACTGAAACTCATTCCTGACCCAAAAAGTGAGAGCAAACAGAAGACCAAAACCATCAAGTGCTCCCTCAACCCTGAGTGGAACGAGACATTCAGATTGTAAGTTGAAATTATTGCAGCCCAGCATGGGGGGTGGGCCACCGGAGATGGGGAGTTCCTCTCCCAGCTGTTTCCTCCCTCCCTCC
>NW_005355753.1:1985782-1998703 GCF_000412655.1 Myotis brandtii | reverse complement strand
CAGAGTGAAGGCTGGTAGACTGGACTGGCCTCACTGATACGTTTTATTTGGTCCTCGTGCTGAAAAGAACGAAAAAGAATTAATTGCCAATATTTTAAAAGTCAGGACTTCCCATAAAAATCTGGACTTAAGTCTTGAAAAACCAGAAAAATCTGGGTACACTGGGCCCAATCGAATGAAAACAGTGGAAGAGTTCATGTCCCTTAGACAGGATTTTGTATTTGTCACAGTCCCCACCACTCCCTATTGTTTTACACCAGCCCCACGTCGCACAGTTATGTGGCCTAACTGGCCCCATGGCTAGAAAGCAGCTCTCACAATTTACCCCGAAGACGTGTGCACCACTGCCAGATGTGGGCCTCTTTAGAAGTCTCCTTCCCGGGACTGTGGCCACGCTGGCGCTGGCTGGCCAGGCAGTAGCATGTCTCCTTTGTCTGAGCTTTTGCCCTGGTCCCTTCCTCAGGCAGAAACTCCTTGCCCAGTGTTCCCAGCAAGGAGGTCCCACTGGCGCTGTCTGTTTGGGAGAGTGGTCGTGGCAGCTCTGGCTTCTGGAAGAGAAATTCTCGCATTTCTCAGTGGTCTCGGGGCCTTTTCAGTTACAAGTGAAAGTCAGTCCAAATCAAACTGGTGTAGCAAGAAAGAGACCGGATCACCGGGACCACCTTGCAAATGCCTGTCTCTCCTCCTACTGACCAGGGGCTTCTTCAAACTCGCCCTGCGTGTCCACTCCGTCTGTCGCTGGAGGTACTAGTACCTGAGTGTGGGCAGACGTGCTCCGCGGAGCTGGCCTCCGGAGGGGGAGGCCTTGAGGAGGAAGTTAGAGAGTGAATCACGGCATGAGCAGACAAGCCAAGAGGACAGAGCCCAGGGCAAAAAAGAAAAAAGAATCAGGTGCCTTGCAGCACAATGAATTTTAACATTTCTCAGTGGTCTCGGGGCCTTTTCAGTTACAAGTGAAAGTCAGTCCAAATCAAACTGGTGTAGTAAGAAAGAGACTGGATCACCGGGACCACCTTGCAAATGCCTGTCTCTCCTCCTACTGACCAGGGGCTTCTTCAAACTCGCCCTGCGTGTCCACTCGGTCTGTCACTGGAGGTACTAGTACCTGAATGTGGACAGACGTGCTCTGCGGAGCTGGCTTCCGGAGGGGGAGGCCTTGAGGAGGAAGTTAGAGAGCGAATCACGGCATGAGCAGACAAGCCAAGAGGACAGAGCCCAGGGCAAAAAAGAAAAAAGAATCAGGTGCCTGGAAGCACAATGCACAAATGGTTAAAGACACCATTCTCACAAAGGAGAATCGGCCAGGGCTCCCCTAGCTCACCAGGAAACCAGGAGAGGGGGCCGCTGGCCGCAGGTGTGTGTCCGTAGGAGGAAGGCTGACATGACCGGGAGTCGGAGGAAACGGCCGCTGAGCAGGTGTCGACCTGGGGACAGCGGACCGAATCTCACCCGCTCTAAGTTAGCATCGTCTCTGCAGAGCTGGGCCGTCTGGGCCCCACTGGGTTGGAGCAGGTGATAGTGCTGTGAGGGAGGAGGGGCTCATTAGAAAATGCTCCAGCAGGATATTAACAGGTCACACCGTCATCTTCTTGCCTTTCCCCCAAGTTTTGGATCATTGTTCTTAACAGATGGATGAGTTACCTTTGCACACTGCCCCGTGACCACTCCCAGATTCCGTGTCCCTCCTCCTTAAGTCAGGCCTAGAGAGGGCAGAGGAAGGGCATGGGACCCGGGGGTCTGGGGAGACGGAGAGAAGACACTGGGAGACGATGATTATTGCAGCAGCAGCAGCCACCGCCGCACCGTCTCACTGGGTCGCTGGCACTAGGCTGACCACTCGCCAGATCGGGAGTCACACGGATGAGCGGTGACCAGATGTGCAGAGAGCCCCTATACTACATGTGAGCTCGGGGCGGGGGGATGGGTGGGCTGTGCAGCTGTGGGGCCCCATCTGGCTTCACGCTGGAGTCCCAGCTCCTGCTCTTCGCCTCTGGGAGGTCCCCCCACATTGTCCTCTTTGTCCCACCCCCAGGCCACCGCCAGGCTGCGCACCCCCTCAGCACATCCTACCCCTCCTGTCGGAGTCTCCTGCGTGGAGAGCCCTCTACCTTTCCCCACCCGCAGCTGCTCTCTCTGGCCCTCCCTGTAGGCTCCTGCTTTCCCCCCACCCTCACCCTTCTCCTTCCCAGGGTTCTCTGGGCCCCAGAGGGCAGGCTGTGCCCACAGGTACCGCCGCCCTCCTGGCCCCACAGCAGAGTGCAGGGAGGACAAATGGCTTCATGGTGAGGGACAGCACGTCAGGACTACGTCCCAGTGTGTACATGTGTACACCTGCATGGTCTGTGAATTCTCCAGCCGCTCTGGGCGGAGCACTGTTCCTGGGATCAGAGTAAGGTGTGGGGGTGTGGGGGGCACACAGCTCAGAAGTGACAGGGCTGGGGTTCGGCCCAGGTCATGGCAGGCAGAGCCTAAGCACAAGCACATGCACCCTGCCTCCTGCCACAGGGGCAGAGCCGGACCACAGAGCCTCCTAGTGGGAGGGGTGCTGTGGGACTCGGAGTCGGAGTCGTGTCAGCTCTCTGCCCTGGCCCTCTCAGCAGATAGGACTCCGCTCTCCAGGGTAATTACAGCCCCGCCCCCTCCACCTTTTAGGAAAGCTGTGGAGTCGATGACATTGTAGTTGGGAGGGACCTTTTGCAGAATAAAAGCCCTCTTCAGATTTTGCAGATGAATGCCCTCTTCAGATTCAGGTCCAAAACATCTCTGATTCTGTTTTAGCTCAAATGTACTGAATTCTAGGAATGTGGGTTCTTGTTCCAGGAATTCTTTTAACTCTCTGTGGTCTGGAGTAAGTCACGCCCGGGTCTGAGGCTGTGGGCTCTCCCAGTGGTGCTGCGTGCTGCTCTGAGGCTGGGGCGGAGAGCAGCTGGGGCTCCCGGCGGGCGCCAGCCTCAGGCCCCGCTGCCTTGCCGTCAGCTCTGTCTGAGCCCGGTTCTCCTCTCCGTTCCTCCTTTTATTTATGCTGTCGCCTTGCTTCCCCTTCTTTTCCAGAGGTTCGTCTGTTTTATTGTTGTTTCCCCCCAGAGAATCGGCTCTGGGATTTGTGTATCAAGTCTGCGCTTCTTTGTCTCCTTCCTGTAGGTTTGTGTTGTGCTCTTTGAATTTCAGCTGAACATTTTGCTAATGTGTTTTTCCTCTCTTAACTTCTTCCGAGCTTTAAAAACAACGAACAGGCATTGGAGGGAAGAGATTTCCTCCATGTTCTGACAGGTTGCGTTCTAGCTGTTGTTGCTTAAGCAAGGTCTGCAGGTGGAGTGTTAATTCCCTTCCCAGCGGCTTCCACAGTAGCCCCTCTTATCCGTGGGTGGACCCCACTGCTCTCCTGATGGTACCGCACCCGCACAGGCCATGTTTCTCCCACACACACACCTGTTCACTACAGGAAGCACCCATGGCTTCTCTTGACGTATCCAATGCCAGCTTCACGCCTCCTAGGCTTTGGGGCCACTCTTAGGTAAAACAAGGGTGACTTGAATATAAGCCCTGGGGTCCTGGGACAGCCGCTCTGGCCACTAGGACGGCCGCTAAGTGACGGACGGGGTGGCCACGCTGGAGGCAGGGATGTCACCGCTGGGTGCCGCTCGCCTCCTGCTTTAACAAGGAGGCGGCACTGGGCGCAGAGCCTTCGGTTCTACCATCTACTTAGACTTGGGCACCATTGAGTTGATATGTGTATATTTTTACATTACCTGGTCCTTGTAACAAGTTACGTTGGCCTTATGTATAAGAGAGATCAAGTGTCCTTTCAAAGTGAATTTATTATTAAAAAAGAGATAATGTAGTGAAAATCATTAGTTGATAATATCCAGATTTATCGAGATCCACGAAGGTGAACAAAGTGTGCCAAACCCCCCTCCATGCCTCGTCCTGTGACTTTACTTTGTGGAGATTCCCAGAATCCTTGCTGTGTGCGGGGCACCCTTCGTGTGTGACTTCTGGCAAAGACACAGATGTTCTCTCTTTTGCGTTCCTTTTGGAATTCCAGTGGGAACTGTGAAGGGGAGAATTGGATATTAAATGTGGAGGCCCGGCTGGTCACCTCTGCCTGGACTCACCGAGCCCTTATGTGTAGAAGCTGCCTGGGGTGATTAGTGAATGGAGAAAGGGACTGTGGAGAAAGGGGTTGAATGATGCCAATCGTGGTTAGGAGGCCTCTTGCGGAGCGAGGCGTTTGGGGCTCTCTCCCTCCTGACTCGAATGCCTGCCGACGCCCTTTCCTTCCTCGCCTCGCTCTCCTCTCGCCGACTGGGGAACGCGTCTTGGTGGTCAGGGAAAATGGAAGCATCGAGTTTATTTAATGACATTACTATCCGTGATGGTGATGATGTGCCTTTTATTGAACACGTGCTAAGTGCCAGGACTCTGCCCGTTTTTCATGCATCATCATATCTTGGCTTCACAATGATCCTATGAAAAAGAGGCTTTCATTCCCTTTAAAGATGAGAAAACTCAAGCCTCAGGGGGCCTAGCCAGCTTGCCCAGGGGTATCCTGGAGGCAAAGGCAGAAGTGCGACTCAGGCAGAGACGGAGGCCGACTCTAGGACTCGTGTCTCTGGCCACGGAAGGCGTTTGTTTCTCTTGAGTCCGAGCACTTTGGGGCACAGCCATGCGAGTGCCCAGTGCCCGGGCAGCACGCTGCAGCGTGCGTGAAAGAAGGGGGCACCGCAGTGCTGGGACAGGGACAGGAACGCGGGCACGGAGAGCTTCAGAGCAGCTTCCAGAACAGAAATCACCCCGCGGGCAAACAGTAGGCGCCAACTTGCGGTATGGAGTGATATAACTAAGACAGTTGTGGGGGGAGAGAACGAGAGTACGTTACATCCTTTAAACACAGAATGTACTTTTTCTGATGTCCATAGAATAGTTACAAAAATAAAAATACATAGCACACCTGGCTACACACACACACACACACCCCAGAACAAGAACCCTCCGCATGTTGTTAGAGTAGAGCTCACCTAGGCCTCCTCCCCTGGTTCTACCGATGAGATCCTGCTGCGTGGAGTCATGGAATTTGTCCTGGCCCTGTCTCCCTTTAGGTTTAAGCTGCTGAGCCAGGAGGAGGGCGAGTACTTCAATGTGCCCGTGCCGCCGGAAGGAGGCGAAGGCAACGAGGAGCTGAGGCAGAAGTTTGAGGTGAGCTGTCTGTCTCTCTGCCTCCGTAGAACCGGGGGAGCCTGCCTGTGATGTCTGTCCCATTCATGGCGTTGTTCCTAGCACGGCCTTTCTTAACTCCAGGCCTTGCCATCGTGTCCCCCAGAACACTCCCGTGTACCCTTCAAGACCTCAGTTAAATGTCCCTGCCTTGTGAGGCCATCCCTGCCTCCCCTGCAGATTTAGACTTTTCTGGAAAGTGCTCGTTCTCTGCCGGGTGTTTTGGTGGTGTGGTCGGGGGCGGGGGTGATGGTGAACACAGTGACAGAGCAGTGATGTGTTCTGGCGGCTGAGTTGGGGGGTTTGCTGAGGGGTAGAGTCTGGGTTGGGTGTATTGGCAGGTGGTGCTGTCGTGTGGAAAAATGGAACTGACTGCTGGTGACTCCATGGAATACCCGTGGGTGTATCTTCCAAAGAGTCCGAGCCCTGACCTTGGCCCCGACCTTGGGATCTAGTGCTGGCTCTGCTTCTGCCTCCGACACTCCCTTCCCTTCTGTGGGGCCAAGCAGACCCTATTTTCATCTGCCTGAGAGCAACTGGATGTAGGTACATCCCAGTTTCACAGAGAAAGCGTTTTGGGAAGAGGGGCCTGCGTTCTTTCATTATTTGTGTACTGAGTGTTTTTAAAGTTGTTCCATGAGGGAAAACATGATTTTGTTCATGTTTACCAATTTTAGATAAGCGGCGGTGGTTTACTGACTGAAAAAATGTACAGCATAGCTAGAAAAACAGATCGCCATCACTGCTATCTATCAAAAACCTCACAAGCAAATGAAAAAATACAACCAGGGAACGTTCTTTGGACGAGAGGCCCACGGTACTTTGAGGATGTAGAGGGAACGTAAGCTTGTCTGGAGCATGGGGTTGGCGTCCCTGAGGAAACAGCAGCGGGAGTTACCAAGTAAAGAGGGGAAGCATCCCGTGCAGAGAGGGTAGCACGTGCAAAGGCCCTGTGGCAGGGAGTGGCAGCCACAGCATGAGACCGGCCACAAGGCACTATGGGAGAGCAGGGAGAGCCGAAGGTGAGCTGAGGCAGGGCTGTAGTGGGAGGGCAGGTCCAGAAGGGCTGTGCTGGCCATAGCAAGGATTTGCCTTTTATTTCGAGAGCCATGTTAGTTTTCCCCTGAACTTGACAGAAACAGCACTTGAGTGTTGACCCATATCTTGAACCTGTGCCCTCCACAAAACCTGGACGATGGTGACAGCCCTGACCCAGTGGGATATCCTTTCCTGGAAGCAAGTGGAATCAGCATGCTGGCCTTGAGCTTAAGCTGAACTTGGTAACTGAGGGTCATTCCCGTACACTTGGGTCAAGGCCAGAGGCGCTGATGGACGGACTTCCCACCCAGCCGTGCTGAGAGCTGGACACTGACTGATAAACAGTCCTTCCCAAGACCGTTTCTGTCCCTCCCCTGAAGGCGTGTCTATTTGCTGCTGTTAAGTGTGTTACTGTGGGTGACAAAACACCAGGGCAGCCTTTCCTTATACACAATGAAGTCGCAACTTTGCAAAATGATTTCTTCTGTCCTCGGGCAGAAGGAACACAAGGAACACGTTTCCTGCGCGAGCAGAGCATTTGCCGGGGCCAGTTCCTGGCGTGAGGGAACGGGCTGTTTCGTCCCGTGCTCCCGGCAAGAGCCTGCGCGCTGGCGTGTACCTGGGTGATAATCGCTCCAGGCCAGAGCTGTTGGCTAAAACACGTTTCCAACAGACTGAGAGGTGTTCTCAGACACACGGAGGAATTTCAGTTGACCTTGAACGGGAGAAATTGTAATTCCTGTGCAATAACCAATTAGCACCTAGAATGACTCAGACATTATTTTCAAGTCTCTGATCTGGAGAAATTCCGAGTGACGGTAAAGTCAAGCTGCTGGAGTTGGGGTCATACTTCACAGTTGGGGTGTGTGGGGTGCAGCTGCCATGCGTGGTGCATTCCAGAAGGTCGGAGTGGGCTGAAGGACTGTCTTCTGATTGTGGGCTTGCCCATGGGCCAGGGAAGGGAAGGCACCATTCTGGATGTTCAGAATGGGTTTTCTGAGATTTTTCTAAAAAATTTCTTAGAGTTCTTAGATTTAAACGTGCTAACTATGTGCCGTGTATTGTTTTAAGTGCTTTAGAAATACTAACTCGTTGAATTTCCTCATGACCACTTTGAATGGTAGATGCTATTGGCAGCCCCATGTCTCTTTCCCCAATGAGGCCCCGAGAGGTTCAGCCGCTTTCTCACATCCCACACTGCTCACTGCCCTGCCTTGCGAGTCCCCAGCAGCGGACGGACTGTAAGGACTCGAGCGCAGGCATTTCTCTGGAGGAGGTCCGAAGGGATGTGCGGGAAGCGGGGGGCCGAAGTGCACGTGCTGTCAGCTATGTACGCTGTGGGCACCCGGGGTTTTGTCCGCTGGGAACTGCATGTGTGCTCAGGGTTCCCAATCGAGGGGCAGGAAGCTGAAGTACCCACCTGGGTGGGCCCTTCCTTTCGTGCTGAGGGCTGCTTCCAGGGAGGTAACTTAGCACGTCCCGCTTGCCCTGCCAGTGGGTTGTGCGCTCGTGCACCAGGGGAGCCCAAGGCAGGGCCACAGGGGTCCTGGGCCAGCAGCCCCGTGTGGAGAGGATGTCCCACCGGGCCCTGGGGTTGGGTGCACCACCCTCCCAGCACGTGCATGTGTCCACCAGCCCAGAAGCTCTGCACACCCCACAGTTTGAGGAATTTCTGAGACTTCATTATGCAGGCACAATCGATCGGTTATTAACTCCATCTCCAGCCCCAGAAGATGGGGGCCGAAAGTTCCAAGCTCCCAGTCATGGTTGGTCCCGCTGGGACAGCCTCCATCCAGAGGACATTCAGGAGCCCACCAGGAGTCCCCGTGTTAGGAAAAAGGATGCTCCTATTCCCCAGGAAATCACAAGGGCTTTAGGAACTCGGATCAAAGGCCAAATAGTAGAACAAAGGACGCTCCCCGCAGCCCTGTCACCCAGGAGATTCCAAGGGTTTCAGGAGCTCTCTGTCCGGAAAACCAGGGGCAGAGACCAAACATATACTTCTTATTGTGTCACATCCTCTGGCTCCATGTAGGTGACGCTACAACACTGACCTCCAGGGATGGAGGTGGGAGCAGGGAGTCCTGTGTGGGGAGGTGGGAGGGGCTGCAGGACTTCCTGAGGGTGGAAATGTTCTGCATCCTGATGGGGGTTTGGGTTACTTGTGTGTATACATTTGTCAGAACTCACAGAACTGCACACCTAAGATTTATGCATTTCACTCTATCCACCTCAACCTTTAAAACATTAAAACGAAAAAAAAAATGGTGGATGTTTTGTCAGCATGACCAGCAGAATGCTGGTGGAACCACCCATGGAAGAGACCGACACCTGGCAGTTTTAAGGCTCAAGGGAAGGGGGAATCTTGCTGACTGAAATCAGACTGGCCACCTCTTCCCCCTTCCACTCACATGCCAGAGTTTACCCTCCCCCACTTCACATCTCACTGAAGAGCACCACCACCCTCCCAGGTGCTCCAAACAGAGCTGTCCTTCACTCCTGACCTCCCCCACCCGATCCATGTCCAGCCCTGAGAAGTCTGTCTCCCGCTTCATTCCCTCCACACTGCAGACACTGAGTCAGGCCCCGCCATTTCTCACCGTGATGACTGCAGTCACTTCCTAAAGGTTTCAAACTGGCCTCCTCTAACTGGGTCCCTTCCCTAAACTCAGAGTGCTCTTCCCAGGGTCCTGTGACAACCTAGTCTTTGAATGTGTCTTGTTGTCGGCTCCGTAAAGGCTTTCTGCTGCTGACTCCAAGTTCTTCACCTGGATAACTCCTAAATATATTTTGTGCAGAGGACCCAATTCCTGCTGGGATGCAAATTCTTTGAGCATCTGTATCTGCTTTGTTCCCTGATGGAGGCTCGGAATCTAGGGCAATACCTGGCATGTAGCAGGCACTCAATAAGTATTTCTTGAATGAATGAATGAATCTTCCCTGATATTAAACCCCATAGAAAGCTTTTTGTTGCCTCTTTGTCTTATAAAGACAAGTGAGTAATGCAACAATAATAATGTCTACCATCCATTGAGCATCTACTAAGTGACAGGAATGGTGCTGAGAACTTTGTGATACATTTTCTCATGTCATTAACTCATTTTCTTGGAAAGGGGACTGAGATTTAGAAAGGCTCATTAAGCAAATGCAAGTAAGTGCCTCTCTGTGGTGGTAGGCAGTCCTCATGGAGCTTGTGTTCTAGTGTGAGGAGAAAGACAATAAGTTAAGAAATAAGTACATATCTGGTTTGTAAGGTGGTGATAAGAGATATGAAGAAAATAAAGTAAATAAGGGGGAGGAAGATTGCTGAGAGCTATTTCATGTCATGCACTTGGGCTCTCTTAGAGGTGAGGGAGCTCTGGGGAAAGACCTCCAGTCACAAGAGAAAGCAATTGCAAAGGCCCTGGGAAAAGAATGTTTTTGGTGCTTTCAGAGAACAGCAATGAGGCCATGTGGCTATAGCAAGGAGAAGGGGCTGAAATAAGAGAGTGCAGAGGGGCCAAGTTATCTGTGGCCTTTGCCTGTTTCTCTGACAGAGACAGGAAGGTCTGGGATGTTTGGTGGAGGAGTGTTGTGAGCCAGGATTACACAGCTTGTCCACTGCCAGAGTTGGGAATTCTAAGCTGAGCTTTTAATGCCACAATTTTCTCACTCCTAGAAGCAAATCCAGTAACAAGGCCCTGGCAGCTGCAGGTCTCCCTGCTATTCTCCTATCTCTTCTTGTTCCAGAGCATTTGCTGCCATTTGAGTCACTATTTTGCTGCTCACAGAAGCAGGTCCCTCCCCCATTGCCTCACCCATTCATTTATCCATTTGACCAGAAACTATATTGGTTGTCAGTGAAACTGTGGAGAATGAGATATAGTCTGTGCCCTCACTGTTTTCAGTGCGCCTGGGGCAAAAAGTGAACAGACAGTTATCATCCAGTATAAATGGGAGGTGAAATGAAAGAAGGAAGCAAATACTAGTAGGGACACCTAGTCCAGACACAAGGAAACAAGGAAGACTTGCCTGAGGAAGTGAAACTGGGTTAACTAAGTTGATGAAGGAAGGAAGGGGAGAGAATAGCCATCCAGAGAGAAGCAAGAGCACGTGCAAAGGCCCTGAGGTGGGAGGTGAAAGAATGAAGCTGGGTTGCAGGGAAGAAGGGCTCAAGGAGTGATGTGGTGGGAGAGCCAGGTAGGGCCCAATCGTGCTGGGCCATATTGGCCAGTACATGCTTCAAGGTCTTTATCCTAAAAATGAGTCACCACTGAAGCATTTTAAGCAGGTAGTGACTCGGTTGGGTGTGAGGAAGTGGAATCTTGCTCTGGCTTCATGTGAAGCCCAGTGTGGAGGGAACCAAGGTGACTGTCCAGGTGAGGGCTGATGGCAGGTGATGTTGGTGGAGATGGAAAGAAGATGAATTCTAGAGGCCGCGAGGAGGAAAAGGTGACTGCTCCTGGTGAGATGTGAGGGCTTCGAGAGAAATGGAGGTGCCAAGGATGGCCTCCAGGTTCTGGCCTTGCAGAGTGGGCTGTTGGCCATGCTTTTCATGGGATAGGGGTGTGTGAGTGGCAGGAACCACACCATGCATGTCTATATGTGTCTTCCTACAAAGGCATCGTCAAACCTTAATGATGTGTCTTTTTTTCCCCCCAGTTTATGACTTGGCTTTTTAATGATGTGTCTTGTGTTTCCCCCTCCAGAGGGCCAAGATCGGCCAGACACCCAAGACTCCAGAAGAAAAAACTACCAACACCATAGCCAAATTTGACAACAATGGGAACAGGGACCGGATGAAGCTGAGTGATTTTAACTTCCTGATGGTGCTTGGGAAAGGCAGCTTTGGCAAGGTACAGTGTGGTTTGGTGGTTGTACCTGCTCCAGGAAAAAATTACTAAAAAGGCTGAGAAGGTGACATACAAACTGAGACCTGAGGATGAGAATGAACAAGCTAAACATTCAAAGAGCTAGGAGAGAACAGCATGTGCAAAGGCCCTGGGGTAGGGAGGGCTTGGTACATTTTAGGTACCATCAGAAGGAGTTGGGGCCAAAATGTCATGAAGGAGGGAGGTAGTAGGATGTGAGGTTGAAGAGATGGGCAGGGCCTGGTCATGCATAGCCTTATGAGCTGTGGTTGGGAGTTTGGATTTTACTCACAGCGCAGTGGGGAGCCTCTGAAAGATTTTAAGCAGAGAAGTGACACAATCAGATTTGCCTTTTGGAAAAGATCACTCTTGCATCCAAGAATGGAGACAGTGCCTTTCACATAGCAGCACAGTTGAAGGATGACCCTGGGCCTCGTAGAGTGGTTCTGAATGCTTTTATAGATGCCTGGAGAGACTGTTTTACTGAACCTGAGATGGTATTATAAGTATTCATGACTTGTTTAGTGTTGCGTTGAGCCTTTTAAGCCCTTTGTGTGCCACAGATATGTCTAGTATAAATCTCATACCATGAACTTGGGTGTGCAAAGAATACAAGTTTCTTTCCCATCTCTGTAGCCTAAGTAAGATATGAGTTATCCTGGAGTTGCCCTCACCCTGCTCGTACACCAGCTGTGAGTCAGCTGGTGAGTCCCAGCACCTGCTTCCCCAGAGCACGTCGTGCACTGACACTTCTCTCCACGCTCCCCATGCGACCTACGCTAACCGTGTACTCCACTGGGCTGCTGCAGAAGCTCCTCGCGGCTTTCCCGCTGCCACCCGTGACCTATAGTAACACCCCTTCCACGTAGCAGCTAATCTCTCAGCTACACTCTCTGCTTTTCAGCTGCTGTTGGAGTTTTTCTTGGGGACACAAGAGACCTTCTGCTTTCCCCTTTAAAACTCCCCATCTATCACACCCACACGCAGAGGACTTCAAGCTCCTCCTCCCAGTGACATTTCCTTGGTTCAAATCATGGAACGTTCCAGGTGCTAGTGCTGCTTTTCCTGAAGCACAGCTTAAGCTGGGGGTAAATCAAATAGGAAGTTAGTGTATGAAAGGAAAAGAAAAAAGTGGAAAGCCTTTAGAAGCTGGGGCTCACATATTACATTTATCATTTCAAAAAGTCCCATCCAGGTCTGTTACTCTATATCAGTGGTTCTCAACCCTGTCTGCACATTAGAATCACCTGGGAATCTTTTTAAAATCCTGATTTCTGGGCCTCATCCTCCGGAAATTCTGTTTCTTTGTTATGGTGGTGGGGCCACAACATTAGTAACAAAGAAGCAGAATTTCTGGAGGATGAGGCCCAGAAATCAGGATTTTAAAAAGATTCCCAGGTGATTCTAATGTGCAGCCAAGGTTGAGAACCACTGCTCTATATGCATCTAAGAAGCACTAAAATCAGAACCTGAGAGGTGAAAACAAATCCCTAGCCTTCTGCTTTCGTGTTTGAGAGCCCGACTGTCACTAAGGAGGCCACGAGGATGCGGCTGCGGCTGGGGCTGGGGCCCCTCCCAGACCCAGCACGTGTGCTCTCCAAGGTGCTGATCCAACTCCTTCTGCTAATAATTCACACAGGCTACAGGGATGAGTAGCGCCTTGGCCAAGTTTCCTAAATATTGTTATTCATGCACCTGTTTACTGTTTGCCATATACATACCTCCTTTCTACTACCTTAAATATTTTCTTTAAGTTGATGTAGTTGACTTCCTTTTCTTTTCCTTTTTTTAAACACTCAAGAATATGTTTTTATTGATT
>NW_005355753.1:1969123-1985746 GCF_000412655.1 Myotis brandtii | reverse complement strand
GAGAGAGAAGCATTGATGTGAGAGAGAAACATTGATCCGCTGCCTCCTGTACATGCCCTGATCAGGGATTGAAGCCAAAACCTAGGTATGTGCCCTGACTGGGAATTGAACCCTCAACCCTTTTAGTGTATGGGACAATGCCCCAACCAACTGAGCCACCCGGCCAGGGCTGACTTCCTTTTCTTTTTCTTAGCATTGCCCAAAGCAGTAATATTGGTGAAACCACAGGCTTGATCTGCCTGTTGTATATTTATTAGAGGCCTGGTGCACGAAATTTGTGCACTTGAGGGGGGGGGTCCCCTCAGTCCAGATTGCAAGAGGGCGCAGGCCAGGCTGAGGGGCCCCACTGGTGCAGGATTGGGGCTGGGGAGGGACACAGGAGGTTGGCCAGCCGGGGAGGGATCTCAGGAGGGCACCAGGGCATGTCCGGCCCATCTCAGTTCCAATCAGCCAGACCCCAGCAGCAAGCTAACCTACTGGTCTGAGCGTCTGCCCCCTGGTGGTCAGCAGCCTTAGCATATCATTAGCATATTATGCTTTGATTGGTTGAATGGATGACCAGACGATTGGACATTTAGCATATTAGGCTTTTATTATATAGGATTTTAGTGTGTTTTAAGAGAATTTATTAAAAGAAAAGTAATTTTGCTCATGGTACAGGTACCACATTATATGGAAAACTGTCTTAAGATCTTACACTCACAATGACAATTTGGAACTTCAGTTACTATTGTATTTCTAAGGACATGAAGTGTTTTTGCTACATTTCTCTTCATATCTGGACGGTACAGAAAGTCTCCAATCTTCCCTGTCCCCCATATCCTGTCCTTCGAAGAGGGACACACTCAGAAAGTGGCAATAACTTGCTAACACCACACAGCTAGTTAGTGGCACTTAACTGACCAGGTTTGGTCTAGATACATGCCATCTTGGGTTCTTGATTGCAGGCACTTAACTCTTGCATTTCTTCTCTACACAGAGGTCCCTTCTCCATGCCACAAACATACGTGGGGAGGTTAACCACTCTCCCTCCTCGTTTTCTCACTCTCCCCTCTGTTTCCCTCCACGTGCTAAGCAGTTTGCATGCCTTGGTGTTTCTCTGCGCCTCTGCCATCAGACTAGCTGCATGCCCGTACGCTGACAGGCACTTGGGTTTTCTGCTCTTCCCACATCCCTCTGGCCTGTCCACCATCTGTGTGGGGACGCGCATTGGGACTGCACCATCGGCAGGGATTCCCGAGAGGGCCCACGAGAATGGGCTTCACTCCTCTGGCCGCTGCCCTCTCTCCTCCTCTGAGGCTTCAGCTCATGGGATCCTCCAAGTCTTTTCTATTCAGCCCCCACCTCCATTTCTTCTAGCCCTCAACTCGATTCCCATTCCATGACCCCCACCATCGCCTCCAACTCTTACTGAGCTCCTACTAATTGCCAGGGACCATGCTATGGATTCACATGCATGACATCATGTTAATTCTCACCACAGCCCTGCACGGCAGTTACTGATATTAACGTGTTATACCTCTATGGAAATTGGGAGTCAGAGCCCAGCCGGCACAGCTCAGTGGTTGAGCGTCAACCTATGAACCAGGGGGTCACAGTTCAATTCCTGGTCAGGGCACATGCCCAGGTTGCAGGCTCAATCTCCAGTAGGGGATGTGCAGGAGGCAGCCAATCAATGATTTTCTGTCATCATTGATATTTCCATCTCTCTCTTACTCTCCTTTCCTCTCTGAAATCAATAAAAATATATTTTTTAATTAAAAAAAGAAAGAAATTGTGAGTCGGAGAGGTTGTGTGACCTCCCCAGGGCCACACAGCTGGGAGGAGACAGGACCCGGATTTGAAACGAAGTTTTGTGATTCCAGTTGCCTCTTCCCATCACCACGGCACTCTCTCCGCTTCGGGGCCACTCACCCCCCCGCACTGCGAGCTTTCCTTTGGGAGGAGCTTCAGAATAGTGCACAGTGACATGGGCACCTCCTCCCACCCAGGAAACGTAGAACGTGTGTCCTGTGATTGCATTGCTATCAGGGCAAGTGTGTTCATGTTACATCCTAAAGCCTTTCTTCAGCCTAAAAGTTCATTCATTTCCTGTGATTTGAAAGAAATGAAGACACTCCCATGAGCCCCTAAAAAGGGTCGTGCCTTCCCCACGCTGCGCAGCGTGTTTCCTGAAGTTGGCCCGGGTGGCTGGCACCAGCGCCCCAACAGCACGTCCTCAGCAACCTCCACGCTCGTTTCCCGAAAGGCCCCTGGTCACTCGTGTGAGCTTTGGGCGGGCACAGAGGGCATCCGGGGCTCCAGGCCCCGGTGGCAGCGTCTCCTGCTGGAACCAAGCAGCACTGAAGCAGGACAGGAAGAAATTGCCGCGGGAGATTACAGTCAGGGTGGTTCAAACTGTAGCCAAGGCCTCTTCTCAAGTCTTGGCGCTCCTGCGGTGGGGTCGCCCTCCTCTTAGTCTCATCGGTGGATGGATGCACTGCGCGCGGTTATAAGCCTGCAGACAAGCCCGTCCCTGTATCACCTGCTGTGCGCCTGCCTGCCCCACGGGAGCTCCTGGATCACAGGCTCCAGACAGCTGGCAGCCTTTGCCGCTGCCGCCTTGACCCCCCTCCCAGAGAACCAGTTCACATTTGCTGTCTGCTCTTGCTTCCTGCCTTCTCTTTGGCTCCATCCCAATTACAGCACCCTCCTCCCAGCCCCCAGTCTTTCATATGCGACTCTGATTGCTGCGCATTTTTGCCAGCTCATCTCCCCAAATCCTGCGAGGCCCTCTCACTCTCCCAGTCCTTCCAGGCCCTTCCCGTGCAGGGGCTGGCTCGGCTCTTCTGCTGCCTTCGCTCCTGAGTACACAGTAAATGACAGACAAGAACGTATAAGGGTCCCTTTCCCCAACAAAGACAACTACAATAGAGAAAGGGAGGTGCCTGGAAGTCGGGCTTCCAGCCCCCTGTCCTGCAGGAAGCAGCCGCCGAGTGGGAGTGAGGACGGGGGATTCACTGAAAAGACTGGGCATGCTTCTGTGTGTCTCCCGGCACCAAAGGCAGGGCAGGGCGTGCTGTGAGAAGGCGAGGGCTTCCGGAAGCCCCACTGCCATGGTCTGTCCTGGCCCCCTCCTGTCACCCTGCTTCTGGGCCCTGCCTCCCACCACCTCTCTCAGCGTCTGCTGCTCTCAGTTCTCAGCCTCTCATCCCCAGGCTGAGAACACCTAGAGTTTAAGTCCCAGGAAAGAGAAGCTGTGGCTCCACGTGGTTCAGTTGGCCACGGGGGGGCGCACTTTGCATCCAGCCTGAGGAAAGCTGACCGGAGGAGGACTGGAAAGCGGGTGTGGAACGCGCAGCTTCCCTGAGAAAAGGGGGAAAACACGGGAGTTGAAGTCTGCATGCTCTTTAACGTTGCCTGGCTCTTTGGGAAAAACAATCCGAAGTTAAACCTGGTCCTTTCACTGAAGGGCCAGCTGGCGCCTGTTAACAGGGAACTGTCTCAGGGGGTCATTCACGGCCACTGGCCCCATTCCTGAGCTGCAGGTCCCGCCGCCCTCCATGCATCCACCGCACCTACATCCTCCAGAGCTGGTCCAGAGGCTCACAGCTCTGCTGCAATGTGTTCCTGGCTCCCAGCAGCATGGCCATCATCTAAAACAGTGGTTCTCAACCTTGGCCGCACATTAGAATCACCTGGGAATCTTTTTAAAAATCCTGATTTCTGGGCCTCATCCTCCGTGCAGGGCTGTGGTGAGAATTAACAGCCCTAACAGCGGAAACCTGTAGGTTATGGTCGGCCCACCACTTACGTTGGATGTGCAGACATAGATGGTTAAGGTGCATAAACAGGCCCTCGCTTGTTGCAGCTCCCCTTACGCCGTCCCGCTTCCCATCACGGTGGGGCCACAACATTAGTAACAAAGAAACAGGATTTCCGGAGGATGAGGCCCAGAAATCAGGATTTTAAAAAGATTCCCAGGTGATTCTAATGTGCAGCCAAGGTTGAGAACCACTGCTCTAAAACAGCCGTAACAGCGGAAACCTGTAGGCTATGGTCGGCCCACCCCGTGCACTGATGTTGGATGTGCAGACACAGATGATTAAGGTGCATAAACAGGCCCTTGCTTGTTGCAGCTCCCCTTACGCCATCCCGCTTCCCATCATGAACCGGCCTCCCTGGAACCATTGCAGGATGGTGATGGGGTTTGAGCTCTGAGGACGTGTCTTAGTGTTTCACATGCACTGTTCATTGAGTCTTCACAATGACCTGGGGCAGAAGGGGGGGGCTGTAGTCTCCACTTTCCGTGAGGAGCTGGGAGAGCAGAGGGTGGAACTGGAGCCTGCAGCAGGGGGTGCGGCTCACACCCCACAGCCTGGCTCCTGCCGGCAAGCCAAGGCCGCACAGCTCACTGCGCTCTGCCCGCACCCCCACCGCACCCGCACCCGCAGGCGCAGGGAGCCTTTGCGCACGGGGCAATGCACAGGGCAGGGCAGATTTCGGGGACGGGCTTCCTGCGTGCAGCTCTTTGTTGAAATGAACGAGGGGCGGGCATTTCGCTGCATTTTCTTTCCGTGAAAGGCATCAATTAGTGGTCTGTTTTCCTGGACACCATGTAAAAACAGTGAACTTAAATCTGTTTTCATTTTAACCATCTACTTTTGTGTAATATAGCATATGATTCAAAGACAATTGACTAGACCAGTGGTCGGCAAACTGCGGCTCACGAGCCACATGCGGCTCTTTGGCCCCTTGAGTGTGGCTCTTCCACAAAATACCGACTTCTGCGCATGGGCCACAAAGTTTCAGTTGCACTGTACGTGCGCACCCGCACATGGTATTTTGTGGAAGAGCCACACTCAAGGGGCCAAAGAGCCGCATGTGGCTCTCGAGCCGCAGTTTGCCGACCACTGGACTAGACACACATTGGTCAGCGCATTGATTTGAGCTCACAAGGGCACTTCAGTACCTGGAATTGGTACCTCTCAGTCCTGTGCTGTCAGTTCCCTGGCACCAGTGGCTGGAAGTGATGCAGCCAGAGTTTTAAATGATTGTCCTTTTGCGTTTCCCAATCGACAGTGAAACGCTTCTCTTAAACCCAACGGGACTTCTCCAGTGAAGCACAGAGGCTCCTCCCAGGCTTAGCTCTCCTGCCCACTCCTCCCTCCCAGTCGCTGTGAGTCATTTGGGGGGTGAGGGATGGGAGGGAGGGGTGCAGTGACATTTACTTCACAATAGCAAGTCCTGAGAGCGGGATGGAGGCCAAAGCACCTCCATGCTTCCCTCGGCTTCACACTTCCCTGGGCCTGCTCTGCCGGCGGCAAAACTTCAGCCTGATGACATCCAAGGTGACATGGCATCACTTAGAGGATTTAAAGCGTGTCACCTGTCAGCCTGGCTTCTGGCCTGAAAACTGTTTGTCTGTTGCACAGACCCATGCCCCCACCATCAGCACCCGCACCAGAGCGGTGCGTTCATGGCAACGATGGCCCTACACTGACCTCGCTATCGCCCAGAGTCCACGTGCGCCTCAGGGTCGCCGCTGATGACGCACATCCTGTGGTTGGGCAGCTGTAGAAGACATGGTCCCCGCTGTGGTGTCAGCAGAGTCTCTCCAGTGCCCCCGTCCTCTGTGCTCTGCCTAGTCACTCCTCCACCCCTACCCCCTAGCAACCACTGAGCTTTGCACTGTCTCCATGGTTTTCCTTTCCCAGAATGTCAGGTAGTTGGAGGCAGGCAGTATGTAACCATGTAAAGAGTTTTTATTTTAAGTATAGAAAACCTTACATAATCAATCACGAAATGACCACGCCGTGTGCTCTGAGCAACGCTGCAGCTGCTCTCAGCTTTGTCTAGTCAACTTGAAATCGCGTCCACGCAGCAGTTCAGCCCTGCCCAGATCCACGCTATTAACTCCCAATTAGCATCTCTCCCCGCTCTCCCACTTCTCAATTTTTCCTGAAGTGCTTCTTCAATTAGCCAGTCTGCCCAGTGGCTGCTCCAATGCGCCATTAGAAGCCAGAAGTCGTTTCTAGGCTGCTCATTTGTTTGCTGCTACAGGCAGGTGCATTCGACTGCCCAAACCACATGACTTCCTGTTCGATTAGTGTGACATGTATGTGTGGATAGACATGCTGAGGAAATCTGACTTGGAGTTGAATGGTAAAGTGCACTTTGGAGAATTGAAATTAGGGTCTTCAAGAGAACCTAGATAAAAATGACTCCACGAAGTTGGAAAAAGAAGACCCAGACCGTGTAAGGACCCTTCATGAAGGGGAGCATTGCATGCTGGGAGAGCCGCGGAGGTGCAGGCCTCGCCAGCCGAGACGAGCAGTGCACTGAGCTCTGTCTATGTGTCACGCTCTCCACACCCCCTGTGAGCTAACGGGCTTGTGCCTGCATCTCACCCCATGTCCAGCTGCTACAAGATCCCCTGCCCTCGTGCCAGGCCTCTGTTTCTTGGGTGGGTGGCGTAGCCCACCCCTCACCCCTGCCTGGTCTGAGAAGGGCTCTGGCAAGTCTCCATGCCAGAAAAGACGAGTCTGTGGGGCCTGGAAGCCACACAGCCCCTCCCCCATTTGGAATTTTAGAAGTTGACGGATGGTTTGCTGATTCCACAGGGAAGTCCGGTCTGTGCCGGGCATGCAGCCCCGAGGAGCCCTCTGGACCCTCTGGGAGGCTCCTGCCCAGCCCGCCTCTGGGCAGACAGGATGGCCTTCCTCTCACTCCGGGCTCTGCCTAAGGACCTGCTGAGACAGGTTGCACAGGAACGTTGGTCTGTGCTCTGGCCCACTGTCTGTCATCCCACAGAAGAAGTAGGAATGTCCCTCTTAATCCCCATAATTATGCTCGCACTGTAACAGTGGGGCTTGCTGTGTGCCAGGCACCTGCTGTGCCTGCATTATGTCATTTGCTCACACCGGGAGGAACTATTGTTATGCCCTGTAAGGACAAGGGCACTGAGACTCAGAGAGGTCGAGCAACTTGCCCAAGATCACACAGCAAGCACATGACAGAGTTAGGATTTGAACTCATGATTCCAGAGCGGAACTTGTTCCTACTACGATTTTATGATTCTGATTAGATATAAACTTCCAGCTGGTCAGACTCTGTGAACGTCATAATCTCAGTCTTACTTCGAATAGCTTGTCAGGATACCTGCCAAGGGAGGGTGCCGAAGCTAACCTTCATTTTGTAACCCACTGCACCCAAATTCTCTCAAGATCCACTCCGGAGGAGGGTGGCCGTCCCTGGCAGCGCAGGCGGACGGTGTCGCCCAGTGCTCTCTCCCCTGGTTCAGCGCCATGCTGGGGGCCTCTTGCCAGCTCCCCGCCAGCCTCCCGGGGCCTGGCTGGCAGGAAGGCCCTGTACTCAGAGCTCTGATGGAAGGTGTGGAGTGCGCAGGCCCCGCCCTCAGACCTCCTGGGATTCCGAGGTGCAGCTGGAGGAACATGGCTTAGGGGCCTGAGCAGCATGGCCAGTCTGGGAGGGATGGGGGGGGAGGGGGCACTGCACCTGCCAAGCGCAGCACTGAGCTCTCCAAAGTACCCCGGACAGGTCTTCTGAGGGACTGGGTGGCACCCAAGCAGGAAATGGGTCCAGAGCAGGGTCCCTCAAAGAGGTGGAACCCTGAAGTAGAGGCGGGACAGGCCTGGCAGTGGGTCAGCCCCCAGCCCTGCACCAGCCTTGCCCACAAGCAGCTCCCTAGTGTGAGAGGCGTGGGGGGGAAGGGAGGGGTCTCCTGAAGGCCCACAGCCGACACACCTGGCTTTAGCTTCTCTCTCCATGCCCACCTCAGCTCGTGGCACCTCACGGATCCTCTTCTGCTAAGTTAGTGTCTCGGGGCCTGATGATCCCCGAATGCCTGCCGGCCTGCCTGTCTCTCAGATGCACCGTCTGAGTTTATCAGTTAAGATCCTTCCCAGTCCCTGTGTTGGTAGTTTGCAGGCCCGCATGGCTAGGTGGTTGGGTCTCCTCCCCCTCCTCCTCCCCCTGCTCCTCTTCCTCCTCCTCCTCCTCCTCCCCTGATGTAGGCCCGTGACTGAGAACATCAGCCACGGCAGCACCACAGATATTTCATTGTAGACCTACATTCTAGGGAAAGCTTGTGTTTCTCCTAAGAAATTATTTCCTTATAGAAAACAGGAACTTTTGTTCTGTTCATGTATCTCTGGTGCCTTCGGCTTCTAGAAAGCTGAGAGTACACACACATAAGATTTATAATATACAGGGGTAGGCAAAAGTAGGTTAATAATAAATAGTATAATAATAATACAACAATAAGCCTTCACATACAACTATAAACCTACTTTTGCCCACCCCTGTATATACAGTGGAGTTGCACACATGCATACACAAATATATATGCACATTATGTAATCAACACAGCTATGTAATAATTTATTTCTATTATATTTTTTGTTAATCCTCACCCAAGGATATTTTTTTCCATTTTAGAGGGAATGGAAGGGAAGGGTGGAGGGGTGGGGGAAGAGAGAATGGGGAGGAGAGAAGCAGGAGAGAGAGAGAGAAACATCGATGTGTGAGAGACATGTTGATTGGTTGCCTCCCGAGCACCCTGAGACCAGGCCAGGGACCAAACTCACAACCCAAGCAAATGCTTTGACTGGGAATCAAACCTGTGACTCTTCGGTGCAGGGGCCAACACTCTAACCACTTAGCAACAACAGCCAAGGCTGCTATGTAATGCTTTTTAACTAGCTTTATCAAGGTATAATTTACACAGCATAAAATCCTCGTTTGTGTTATATAATCTTGAATGCTACCTCCAATTCTTGTGAAATGTGGGTTGAATATAGTCGTATGTGCTAAACTATGCTGAAGATCTTTAGTGACCAACATCTAGGGGCTTGTTTGTTTTTTAACTGCTTCCTCCACTCAAATATACTTATTCATTCATTCAACACATATTCATAGAGTGCCTACTATGTGCTGGATGTTGGGGAGATAAGAGTGAACGATTCAAACAAAATAGCTGCCCTCATGGAGGTTCGTTCCAGGAAGGAAATAAAACAGGTTAGTAGAGGGCCAGGTGTGGCAAGTACCGCGAAGAAGAACACAGCAGAGGGAGAGCATGGGGAGTGGCAGAGGGCTGCAGCTTCAGAAAAGGTGTTCAGGGGGGACCTCTTTCAGGAGGGCGCAGGGGGCAGACTGCAGGCATGTCATGTGTGGGGGGGGGAGTCCTGCCGGCAGGAGAGCGGGCTGAGGATGGGCAGGCAGAACTAGGCAGGGGCGCTGTGGACAGCAGGCCGGAGGTCCTGGCACCTCGCCCAGGAACGAGGGTGGGTATTTTTGAATGTAGAGCTGACCACACGTGCTGATGTAAGAGAAGAACTGAGGGCGGCTGTTGACATGGGGAAGTGGGCGGTGGGTCCGTGGTCCCTGCCTGTCTCTGCCTGACCCCCTTAGTAAGCCAGTGGACACACAGCTCCCTCAGGGCACGTCTCCTTTGCCTGCTGAGAACCGGAAATCGGTGCTGGTGGACGAGGCTGATGATGGCACTGGGGTGGGTACAACGGCCTCCCCCGACCGTGCTTGGGTCCCAAGGACCGGTGCCTGTGCCCGACCTTGTGTAGTCTCGGGGTACAACGGCCTCCCCCGACCGTGCTTGGGTCCCAAGGGCCGGTGCCTGTGCCCGACCTTGTGTGGACTCGGGGTGAAGAACACAGCAGAGGGAGAGCATGGGGAGTGGCAGAGGGCTGCAGCTTCAGAAAAGGTGTTCAGGGGGGACCTCTTTCAGGAGGGCGCAGGGGGCAGACTGCAGGCATGTCATGTGTGGGGGGGGGAGTCCTGCCGGCAGGAGAGCGGGCTGAGGATGGGCAGGCAGAACTAGGCAGGGGCGCTGTGGACAGCAGGCCGGAGGTCCTGGCACCTCGCCCAGGAACGAGGGTGGGTATTTTTGAATGTAGAGCTGACCACACGTGCTGATGTAAGAGAAGAACTGAGGGCGGCTGTTGACATGGGGAAGTGGGCGGTGGGTCCGTGGTCCCTGCCTGTCTCTGCCTGACCCCCTTAGTAAGCCAGTGGACACACAGCTCCCTCAGGGCACGTCTCCTTTGCCTGCTGAGAACCGGAAATCGGTGCTGGTGGACGAGGCTGATGATGGCACTGGGGTGGGTACAACGGCCTCCCCCGACCGTGCTTGGGTCCCAAGGACCGGTGCCTGTGCCCGACCTTGTGTAGTCTCGGGGTCTTGGCAGGTGCAGGCAAGCTAAGACGAGCACACGCTGGATTAGGGTGGCCCAGGCCAGTGACTGGTGATTTTTTAAGAGGCCATTTGGGCACGGCACGGAGACCCAGGCAAGACCACCGTGTGGAGACAGATGGACTAGAGTGACGGAGCCAGGCAAGGAGCACTCAGGTTGCTGGCCGACATGGCGCTGGAGAGGCTGGGGCAGGCTCTGCCTCTGAGCCTCTGGAAACAGCCCCCACCCCCCATTCCACACTTCTGGTCTCCAGACTGAGAGCAAATTCCTGTTGCTTCAGGCCACAGTTTCTGGTCTTTGCTGAGGAGCCACGGAAGCCAGTACAACCGCCAGCTATTAGCACTCCTCACTCCAGGGCCACGAACACCTTACCCCACAAAGTCCCCTCAGCGCCACCCAAAGCTGAGTATCGTGGGCCTCCCTTCTGTACAGATGAGGAAATCAAGGTTCAGCAAGTCACATGACCTTCCAAGGTCAAGCGCTAGCGCGTGGTAGAACTTGACAGGTACCAGGTCTTCTCATCTGGCGTCCGTGCCAACCATCAGGAGCCAGGATCCCCGGCTCACTCGTCATCTGCTCTGCAGCCAGACGCCCTGCGCTCCCCACTCCGTTCTCTGCGGTCGCTGGAGGCCTGCTGTCTTCACGTCTCCCCAGAAGATGTGTGGGTAGCAGGTGTGGCTTGGGTTTGATAAGAACGTCACTGCACACATCCTTTCCTCTGGTTGGAATGCCACCGGCAGAGGAAGGACAGCGAACAAACAGCCCCTCCTGCCCCCGCCCCGTTGCTATTGACTGAAGTGGAAGCTCCTGACCATTAATCCAAGGCCTCTTCCACCTAAAGGAACACATGCCGTCCGGGCCGGAGCGCCGGCTGCCTCCTGCCATTCTCCCTGCTGATGCTCAGGGCCCAGGAGAGAGGTCAGGGCTTCTCAAGCCACTTGTTGCGAGGAACCAGGGCCGTGTCCATCCTGTCGCGGGCACGCCACCGAGCCCAGCTCATCGCGATGAGCGCGTGGTGTGAGTGGGGAAAGGCAGTGACTCTCCCTCTGAGGCTGTGAATTAGTCCACAGGGTCCCAGGTCTGAGCAGGTGGGTGGGAGGGAAAAGGAGGCCCAGCAATAACCTGCAGGCGGCAGCCTCACAGCACAGAACTGGAACCTGGGCCTCGGAGAACGAGAAGGGGTGTGGTTGAGCGTGACTTAGGCCACAGGTGACACAGCAAGAGCCTTTCCTAGCAGACAAGTCACCTAACGCCCCTCTAAAGCAGGGGCAGGAGCAGTGCCCACGCTCCACATTCGCGGGGATTAAAGGAGGTGATGCACAGAGTGCGTAAGACGTGTTGAGGTTATCTTCATGGGCCCAGGCTAGGCCCCTCCCCTCAGGTGTCTATCACTACATTAACAAATCACCCAGAACCCAGAGGTTTAAACCAACAGCAATCATCTCTCATCTCTCGTAGCCCCTGGGGGTGAGGGAATTGGGGTACTCACTGATGGGTCTGGCTCGGGGGTCTGTCCTCTGTGGCCGGAGCTGGGACAGCTGGGGCTGACACCTGGAAGAGCCACCTGGGCACCGGGCTCTGCATGTGGTCGCAGGGTCTTTCCGTGTGGCCTCATTCTGTGGCCTCACCAGCACAGTGACCTCAGGGCTCCAGAGGCAGGCGCCCAAGAGAAACGGACAGAAGCTGTTGCCTTGGAACCCACCTGGGGCCACGTGCACTGGTCGGGTGGGGACACATGCGTTGTGTTATTATTGAGCAATATTCCTGTAGGATGGCAGCTTCTTTGAAAAAGTTGAAGGGGAATAAGAGGCATAAACTTCCAGTTATAAACTAGAGGCCCGGTGCACGACATTCAGGCACTGGGGGGGAGGAGGGGACGGTCCTTCAGAGTGGGCCTAAGCCACAGTCAGATACCCTTAGCGCTACTGCAGAGGCCGGAGAGGCTCCTGCCACCGCTGCTGCTCTCCCCAGCCATCAGCCTGGCCTGTGTCTGAGCGGCCTACTGACCACCAGGGGGCAGCTCCTGTGCTGAGCGTCTACCCCCTAGTGATCAGTGCACATCATAGAGACTGGTCCTTCTGCCGTTCGGTTGACTTGCATTTTACCCTTTTATTATATGGGATAATCACAGGAATGTAGAGGAAGCACAGGGAACAGCCAGTCGTCCCTAATAACTTTGTAAGCTGACCGATGAGTACTAGATTTATGGGGGATCACATCATCAGGCACACAAATGTGGAATCACTAGCTTGTACACCTGAAACTAAAATAATGCTGTGTGCCAACTAGACTTTAATACAAAAAGAAAAGGAAAGCTTGATCAGAATATTAGGGAAAAAGGAAAAGTCCCTTCTCCCCGTGAATGACTGCCGAGACGTTGTTAGGAAGATAAGACAGAAGGAGCGTTTTACTTCGGGACACCGCCTCACCCCCATAGTGCGTGAGTCAGTTTTGATGGTACCTCAGAGTCCCTCACAGCAGCACATTTGGTGCTTAGACTCCAGAGGAGAGGAGGCGATGGTTAGAGTGCAGACCCGGGCCACGCCCAGAGCCTTCTGGATGGGAGGAGGGCTGGGAATCTGTGCTGAGCTGGGGCCCCGGGGATTCTGACACAGGCCAGAGGCACTGTCTCTTTGTAAAGAAAGGAACTTGCAGCAACTGGCGTGGCTCAGTGGTAGAGCATCGACCTATAAACCAGGAGGTCACGGTTTGATTCCCAGTCAGGCAGGGGCACCTGCCTGGGTTGTGGGTTCGATCCCCAGTGTGGGGCCCCCAATGTGGGGTGTGCGGGAGGCGGCCGATCAATGGTTCTTTCTCATCATTGATGTTTCTATCTCTTTCTCTCCCTTTCTCACTTAAATCAATAAAAATGTAAAAAAAAAGAAGAAAGAAAGGAACTTGCCCTTGTGTTAAGGGCTTCCTGATTTTGTATTTTCATTAAGACTTTGAGCTACTCAAGCGATAGCTTTGTCTTATAGGATCTCTAAGGAACATAAACGCACTCAGACTAACTTAATTTAAATGTAAGGTTTCTAATGGGACACAACCCAGCCTCCTGAGAGGCTGGGACCGGGAGCTGGAAGCGAGGTCTCCGCTCACTCTCCACCTTCTCCTCATACGTCTGTTTTCTTCTTCTTCACCTGCATGTGGTGAAACGAACCACTGTCGGCAGCTCTGTGTGTTCTCTCAGGGCCCAGGACTGACTACTTGGAGTCTCCTAATTGCAAATTCTTAGGGAGAGAATCTGATTGGCTCAGCTTAGGTCAGCCATCTACCAATCAGCTATGGCCAAGTGGGTCCACTGCCCAATCAGAAGGTTCTTCTTTAGAGGCTTCTAGGGAATGGTACCTGCTGGTCACTGCTCCCGCTGGCGCAGCCCCGACCAGTGACAATGTTGATGTGTCGTGAGCCACACCAATGACTAACCTGCCTTGGCTGGGACCAGGCTCAGGGACGGAGGCCCCAGGACAACAGGAGAGGCGCTGGAATACCACCTTCACCATCCTGTGATCAGGTCTGAAGTCTTTCTCCCGCTCTGGAGCACAAAGTCAGAGCGTGCTGCTGCTGGTTCACTGCTGTACCCCCAGTGCTTACAGGCTCGTAATGAATATTAAGCGAATAAGGGAACAAGAGCCCCATATTTAGTTTGATCAGGAATCCCCTCTTTCCACAAATATTTATCGAACATCTACTGTGTGCCAGGTACTATCCCAGCGTCTTGGGTTACACCGGGGAACAAAACAGGAAACATACCTGCCCTCACGGGGTTATATTAGCCCGTGGCTGGGCATTGACCCATATCCCGAAGGGACCGCTACGTGCCGCTGCTCTGGAACCGTCCGTTGGTTGGGTTGAGCCACTGCAAGTGTGAGGTCTGTGGGTGTTTAGAGCCAGTGGGAGCCCGTGGACAAAGCCGGGGAGATGTGACTGACGAGCTCCCCCGGCGCCCGGCCTCCACCCAGCCTGCCCTGCTGTGTCTCCCCAGGTCATGCTCTCCGAGCGGAAAGGCACGGACGAGCTCTACGCCGTGAAGATCCTGAAGAAGGACGTGGTGATCCAGGACGACGACGTGGAGTGCACCATGGTGGAGAAGCGGGTGCTGGCCCTGCCCGGGAAGCCGCCCTTCCTGACCCAGCTGCACTCCTGCTTCCAGACCATGGTAACTCGTGCGGGCCCGGCGCTCCGCCTCCAGCGGTTCAGTGGGTTTGGGCCAAAGCTGTCTCGGAGGCTCCTGGGTGCTGCCCGTGACGACGGGGGAATGTGGGCCCAGAGAGGCTGCTGAGCACTTAGCACCTCCCCGGGGGCAGGTGCTGCCTCAGCAAAGATGCAGGGACTCAGCCGATGGGTTTGAGGGGTTTTGTAGCCTGCGCAGCAGGGCCTTTCACAGCAAAAGGCCACTTGGGACAGAAATGCAGGACTTTCGGCCTCACAATATGCGATGTAGCAGCAGGTGGGGATGCGGGCAGAGGTCCAGGGCTGTGCTTAGGTGGCGGTGGGCAGCCCTCCGGGCCCTTTGCCTGGGGCTCCGGTACCTTCACCACGTGGCATGGACCTCCTTGGGTGAGGGGCTGCCTGAGGACACAGCCCTCAGAGGACCCTTAGGTGTGAGCTCAGAGCTGTGGCTCCCGAGAGGGGACATTTGTGCTCTAGCTGCTGTAGACTGACTCCAACTCTGAGAGCAAGAGACATCCCTGTAAGACCGCTTAACCTTGTCCCTGCTTAAACTAGACCTTGGCCTCCATACCTAAGGAGGGGAGGCCAGAGCCCCTACTGCAATTATTAGTTTGAATCCTTTAATGAAAAAGCACAAGATTCCCTCATCTAGTGCCTGCTTCCCCAGGGGTGCAGTTCACATGGGAAAGGCAGGATAAATGCTTGATTCGTTCCTGTTGTTTAACAGTTTCTGTGAGTTGGTTCATTATTATGCTCCAAAGGTGACTAATGTTTGCTTTTAAAATAAAATGTTCGAGTTAGGGAGTCAGTGCAAAGAAAAATACAAGTGAGCAGTAATTCACGTCATCTGGGGACTTGGCAAAGATGGGGAGTGAAGGCCTCAGAGAATGCACGTGGGGGCTGCGACCGGACTAGACTAGACCCTCAAGCCTCTAGACCAGCGGTTCTCAACCTGTGGGTTGCGACCCCTTTGGGGGTCGAACGACCCTTTCACAGGGGTCGCCTAAGACCATCGGAAAACACATATATAATTACATATTGTTTTTGTGATGAATCACTATGCTTTAATCATGTTCAATTTGTAACAATGAAATTGGGGGTCACCACAACATGAGGAACTGTATTAAAGGGTCGCGGCATTAGGAAGGTTGAGAACCACTGCTCTAGTCCCTTCCTTCCCAGTCTTCTCTTTTTCCGTCGGTGGTCCCCAAGTTGCCTGGCGGCATCTGCAGGGGACGGGGGCTCAGTCTGGTGAATAGACTGGACGGAGACCTTGTCTCAAGGCGGAGGCAGGGCCCGCAGGGCGGTTTTCAGTTTCAGTTGCGTGTGTTGAGACTGGGAGAAATCAGTCATCTGTGATGGATATTTGCTGAAGTTCAATGTCTTCATTTGTAATTGACT
Source organism: Myotis brandtii (assembly GCF_000412655.1). NCBI lineage: Eukaryota > Metazoa > Chordata > Mammalia > Chiroptera > Vespertilionidae > Myotis > Myotis brandtii. The sequence goes on along the minus strand of NW_005355753.1, from coordinate 1,969,964 downwards.
GTTTTAAAAACGATACATTAACTTAGAAATTACTCCTGACTGTTGGGCGGCGTGTCAGTGTGCTTCCTGGGATGGGAGAGCAGGGCCCGGTCCTGTAGAGGCTGTGCCCTGCCTGGGGCCCTCCCGGGAAGAGGTTTGGACCCAGAGAGAGCCCAGAGCGTGCGATGCAGTGGGCGCTTGTCTTGCGTGGTCGGAGCCCACGCTGGAGGCCTGGAGGCCTGGAGGCCTGGAGGCCGGGGCAGTGTCCAGATCCCGCCGGCGTGGAGGGAGCATGGGTCCTGCCCTCATCCCATTGCACCGGTGAGGGGGCTGAGGCCGCACAGCTGGTGCTTCAGGGCCAGGATTGAACCCAGGCAGCCAGGCTCCGAGGGGCTTTGCATTAACTCTGCTTTTGAGTGTGAATCACAGTGTCCACTCCCCTGACACCCTGGGGCGGGACGCAGCACCGCCTGTGCCCGCTCTGCGGGGCCTGTGCCCTCAGGAGCCTTGCCCCTCTCCCACCTGCGCAGACGCGCCTGGTGCTCCATCCCTCAGAGAGGAACTGGCTTCCCGTCGGAGGGCACCATTCAAGCACTTGGTTTCTTCCTGGGCTCCCCAAAGGTATTGCGACAGAGGGGACTGTCACCCCACGTTGCAGGGAAGGATTGACAACCTGGGGTGCTGGGTAGTTCTCCCTAAACATAGCACCGGGCACATGCCCGCTGGACGCGCCTGAGCTTTGCCAGTCCAGTGTGTTGAGCTGCCACCAGAATGGCCTTCATAGTGGTGACGACAAGGATAAGAGCAGAGCTGGCCCTGCGAGTGCCAGGCCGCGCCAGGCCCTGCTCAGCCCCCCGGGGTC
>NW_005355753.1:1966852-1968232 GCF_000412655.1 Myotis brandtii | reverse complement strand
GCACACGGGCAGCGTGGCCCTGGGGCGGGTTCCCAAGCCTCGCGGGCCCCCCTCAGGCACCGGCCTCCTGCCTCTGCCTCGCTCCGGATTCTCCCTCTGGTTTAGGGATTATTTTCACTTTCCTGATCACATCTAATTGTCACAAGGGGACTGTTCCCACCCTGCACAGAGGACTCGGACCCTTGAGAGATGCGCAGGCTCCGATCACCAGCGCTAAGCGGCAGGTCCTCGTGCCCTGCAAGTGTCACTCCCACCGTGAGGAGACCTACTTCCGCAGGGATGTGGCACTGCTGGAAAGATCGATCAGGGAGCGATTTAAAGTGCAAGGAGCATCTACACGAGCGAGCCGCATGGCGACTCCCTGCTGGGAAGGCCCGAGGAGGTCGCCTGCCTCCCGCTCACCCTCTGGACCCCAGCCTGGTGCCCCGGAGGAGGCAGCCCGGCTGAAAGGCAGTATCTCTAGAGCCGTGTCCCTAAGAGTCAGCCCAGCGTTGCCGTGGACAGAGGGCTAATGCTTAGGGATGCCGCCAGCAGTGTTACTGTTGGCATAAACGGTCCAGGATGCAGCTGCGTCACTGCGAGGGGCAGCAGGAACTAGAGAGACAAGCCCTGTCCCCACAGAGAGGCAGTAGCCACCGTGGCAGCAAAGCAGAGCGCTGAGGCGGCGGGGTTGGGACGGGGAGAGGCTGCTTTGGGTAGGAGGACAGGGAAGGTCTTCCTGCTGAGGATGCATTTAAGGCGAGTGAGGGAGCAGGCGTGAGAGTGTCTGGGGCCAAGTGTCCTCGACAGCAGGACACTGCGGTGGTGCCCCCGGCGGGATGCCCTCTCGCCGCGAGCGGAGCAGCCAAGGTCACTGTGGCCGAGCGGATTGTCAGTGTGTGTTTTGTGATCCAGAATTTCGTTATGAATCATCTACCTTTAAAAAATGACAGATCTGGCGTAACGTTGCAAATGTGATGTTTGTCTTGCCAGAGATTTAGAATTTGAAGATAAAAGATCTTAATAGGATTTTTAAAAAAAAACACACACCTTAAGGTGGTCAAAATAGATAAAAGAGAACAAAGACTCTACCAATATACAAAGCGCCTTTTGTCATTCTTAAAATGATGCAAATTTAATTCCTAAAACCTTGTGTAGAAAAGCAGAGTTACATCAGATGTATTCTTAGACAATTGGATTTGAAACCTTTGACAAATATGCACAACGCAACTTTAACAGAAAATGTAGGAGATACATTCTATTTCAGAGATGATTCTAAATGTGCGAAAATGGAATGTGCACATAGAAAGGGACCAGGGGGAAAAAAGGGAGGGAGAGAGAAAGAAAGAAAGAGAGAGAGAGAGAGAGAGAGAGAGAGAGAGAGAGAGAGAGGAAGAGAGA
>NW_005355753.1:1960718-1966769 GCF_000412655.1 Myotis brandtii | reverse complement strand
AAGAAAGAAAGAAAGAAAGAAAGAAAGAAAGAAAGAAAGAAACTAGGAAGAGACAGGCACAGACTAATCAAAACGTTGGTGTGAATTAGGGAGGGTCATGGGTTGAAAGGTGTCGCAAAGCACCACACGGTGGAAGCGTGGACACCCAGACAGACGCAGAAGCCATCCGAGGGCTCGGATGCTTGGAGATTGCTCACTGGATGAACCGGCCTCAGGTGGACGGGGCTCGGGGAGTTGTCCTCTAGCGCACACACAGGGATAAGCGTGAGCACCTCCGTTACAGACACCCGGGCTGGGATGCCCTGCTAGCTCTGCATGTGGGGTCACTGTCTTTAAAGGGGGCACGGGAAGCGGGGGTCAGAGAGGTGATGTGCCACGTGCAGGAGCAGCAGTGAGCGGAGGCCGCCCGCGTCCAGCTGGGCTGGGGGCACCCTGCTGCGGCGACACGAGGGGATTAGGTTTTCCAGGGGCAGCTGTCAGCCGCCACATTCACAAAATTTCCCAACTGCCAGTGGGCACAGGCAGTTAAGCCTCCTTAGCAAAACATCTATTTTAAATGTTTTCTTTTCGATTGAACATATGCACTTCTTTAAAAAAAAATAGAAGTAGATTTTATGAGTCATTGAAGGATAGAAGTTACTTCCCGAATTTGCTGTCTTGGCCCAATAAGAACTCAGTTGCAAGGCATGCTGGGAGGGACATCAACCCGCATGCAGTAGCGGACAGGGAGGGGGCTGAAGATGATTGCACTTGTCGGGTTGGCCTCTGATGACCTGTCTGCTGAGCACCAAGAGTGTCCAGAAGTCCTGGCGCCTCAGGTGGGCGCTGGGCTGGCAGCAGCCTCCACGGAGGTGGTCGGGCCCAGGGCGCTGCAGAAGGCAGCTCGGGCAGCAGTCTCAGCCGGGAGGGTGGGTTGCAAGAAACAGAGCACCCCTCCTCCACACTTTCTTTTTTTTAAATATAATTTTATTGACTTCAGAGAGGAAGGGAGAGGGAGAGAGAGATAGAAACATCAATGATGAGAGAGAATCATTGATCGGCTGCCTCCTGCACGCCCCACACTGGGGATCTAGCCTGTAACCCTAGCATGTGCCCTGACCGGGAATCGAACTGGAACTTCCTGGTTCATAGATCAATGCCCAACCACTGAGCCATGCTGGCCGGGCCTCCTTGTCTGTGTTTCTCCCTGGTCATGGCAACATGGCTTTCCTAGCCCCTTGCAGTTGCCTACCTACCCAACTCCCTGGGCTCCAGTTCATACTCGGAGGACAGGGAATCTGAAGGGTGTGTGTAGGCCAGATGTTTTATTCCTGGCATGATCAGCTGTGATTGGCTACGACTAACTTGGTAGGAACCTTTAAAAAGGGGTTGAATCCACAGGGCAGGAATGTTGGCTCTCATATCAGATGGGAGATGTCGTCTTGAGTCCAAGGACACTGAGTTGGAGCTGGACACAGCCCGCCGTAGCAGTGCCACTGGGCCCTCGGCGAGGGATGGAGGGAAAGAGGACCTGGGAGAGTTTCGTGGGTTCAGGGCTTTAGGCAGCCAAAGCCACTCGGGAATCTTGGGTGCAAGCGAGGACCCAAAAATGCAACCAGGGCTTGTGAGTCTAGGTTGAGTAGGAAGAGACACAGCCTGGTGCTCTCTGCTTTCTTGTTGGTGGCCTTTGCATCTTCATTCAGTAATCAAAGGCCCATAGAATTCTAAAGAAGAGAGAGGGTACCAGCCCCTGAGAACTTTGCTCTCTATGTGGAGGGCAAAGGCGTTGAAAGCTGGGAAAGTTAGAGGAGCCTCAGTGACTTGATTCTGATAGTGTCGTGAGGCTGTAGAATACAGAGGAAAGGGCAGCTGGGTCACCCACGGCTTCGAGGTCTTTGAGTCTGCGTGGACTTGACGTGTGACTCATCTGATGTGTCTTTGCAACACCCAATGAAGGAGATGCTGCCGTTACCCCTCAGGGAGGCAGAGAAGTTTAAATATTTGCAAGTTCTCAGAGTGGGGAAGCCGTGTACCTGGGACTGGAACCCAGGACCAGCTCATGTGAACCACAGCACTGCACAGCTTTTCCAGGGGAACAGGTGGATCTGAGCGATGAGGCACAGCGGACACGCAGGATTAATCGCCTCACCGGCAGGGAAAACCATTAAAGATCATTCAGTAGGGAAACGCGTCCTTCAACCTCCTTAGAGCCTGGTGCATGCTCTGAGAGTTGCCCACGCGGTTGCTTTTCTCTGTCCGTGGTATCTTATTAACAGTGGCCGGTGTCCCCTGGCAGTTCCATGGGCATGATGTCACGTCCCTCTTCCCCTTGTCTTAGGGGGGCGGGGCGAGGATGGTCCTCTCTCTGCCCTGTCCTGGGCCCCAGGTGAACACGCCACCCAGTCATGTTTTAAATCAGACCATCCTCATCTTCACGCTCCAGATTTGGGAAATTCTATCCAACCCTTTGCGTGCTGCAGGGGCGGACACACGTCTGATGTTATTTAATTACTGATTAAATGTGAGGGAGAAAGGAGAAAGGAGACTTAAAATGAACCAGAGTCGCTGCATGCTTCGGAGACGAGGGCCATGTGTAATGAAGAGTAACAGCAATAACGGGCACCCGGGGAGACGCGCCCTGAGCGTTAGCAGACGGGCTGGTTTGCGGAGGAAGAGAGGGAGCTTGCCTTTCAGCGTCGGATTGCGGTGACAGGGGAACACCCACGTGGAAACGTCCTGCAGCCAGCTGGAGCGGCCGGAGCGCGGGAGGAAGGGGGAGGAAAGACGAGTAAGTCAGGATTCATCAGCCCGAGAGACGAGTGTTGAAGTTCTGAACTGTGGCAAGTCCTCTTTGGAAAATTGAGCAAGTAGGAGAGAGCCAGGCTGGCCTTGACTCCATACTCAGTAGATACCTTTGATTTTCATGTGGTACAACAAGTAGGTCCAAATCAAAACCACTGCCTGTGGCTGCCTGAGAGATCTTTTAAGACCACAGCATCACTTTACAGGAAGAGTGTGTGTGTGTGTGTGTGTGTAGGGGGCTTGGTCACATTTCAGGTCACTGACGAGGGAATGATTATGTGAGGTTCAGAGGTGGGAGGGGGGGCAGTTTCATGGGCTGAAGCCCCCAGAGCTCTCTCTTTGTGCCTCTCATGTAATCTCTTATCACAGTTTATTCTAGATGATGGCTTGAGTTTGTTGTCTATTTGTTTAACTGAAATTCTGTGGGCAAAGTCTATATCTTATTCATCACTTTTTTCCTTTGACACTTAATGCATGACTTGCAAAAACAAATGTTCAATACAAGGTCTGAAATTCATGTCTCACCCTGGCCGGTGGCTCAGTTGGTTGGAGTGTCATCCTGTGCACCGAAGGGTCTCAGGTTAGATTCCTGGTCAGGGCACATAACTAACTAGGTTGCAGGTTCAATCCCTGGTCAGGGTGAGTATGGGAGGCAACCAGTCAATGGTTCTCACATTGAGGTGCCTCTCTCTCTCTCTGTCTCTCTCTGTCTCTCTCTCTCTCTCCCTCTTTCTCTCTAAATCAATAAAACATATCCTCAGCTGAGGATAAAACAAAACAAAACAAAACACTTCTATGTTCCATATTGGCTCTAGGTGGCCGCTGGTGTTTTCCAAATGTTGATGTCCCTTACTTTTGAGTGGGTGACGAACTTGTGGGGCCACAGGCAAATGGCATTTGTTGCAAAAATAAGTCACTTCGGGGATTGAGATACCAAAGCCATACTGGGTGGAGAATAGCATTGAGAGGCTCCAGACGTGTGTTTATTTTTTTACAGAAACAACAAATTTCCATTTATGGCTTTGATATGAGGTTTTAAAACTTTAAAATAATTGTGTTTAAGTTTTTAAAAGCAAGTTAATAAAAATATATTTAAAAGTAAGTAAGTTCTTGTGGTTGAGGCAACATGGTGAAGACATAGAAGGGCGTGTTGGGGCACGTGGGCTGTGGGGGGTGCCCGCCCCCTCGTCCTCACCTGGCCTCGCCCTCTGTCTCCTCGCCTCCTTTGCAGCTCTGCATCCTCCTCTCCCTCAGCAACAAGAACCATAAAACCAGGGCCTTCCAGTGCTTGTTCTATTTCCGCATACACGTTAAAACAACATGAAATGATCAAGGGAACATGTTCATCCATAGCCCAACCAAAGTTATTGCTCATCCTGTCTGGGGAAAGGTTGCCATGGGGACATGTGTCTGGTCTCTCCCCGGGCCTGGGGAATCCCTCACAGGGGCCCCAGATTATTCCCAGTAGTACCCCTGGCAGTGGAAGAGTGCCTGGCATAGTGTAGGCATCATTAAGTGTTTGTTCAGAAAGTGAAAGGATAGCGAGATGCCCGCGTAATGTTTAATAGCTGGAGCCCTGGTGTGCCAAGCCGGGCTCAGTGAAGTCCAGAGCTGGTGGGTCTCGGGGCTTCCCCGCATCCGCTTCGTGGGAGAAGAGGCCCACAGAGCGTGGCACTCCCCTCGGCGGAGCCCGAGGTGGGGACTGTGGCTGATGCGCGCAGGGCAAGCAGAGGCCTTCCAAGCAGAAGCAGTGAAATCTCTCCCTCGCTTCTTCTCTGTGGCCGATGCCATCTGCTAGTTTTAAAAATAAGTTTTAAAAGCAAGTGTTTTGGTTCTTTCAACATGCAGCAAAGACAGATGCTATTCTAAAGCTTATTTTCTATCAAACCTCTCCCCCTCCCAAAAGAACCAGATCGGGTGTCAGCAGTTCTAGCTGACGGTGTCCACTCCACCACTAACTTGTATGTGACCTTTTTGCACATCTCATGTGCCTTGGGCGCTGCCTCCCTCCCTGGCCCTCACTGAAGGGTAAAGGAGTATTGCTCTGAGGAAGTCCTTGAGCGTTTCAAAAGTAATCGATTATCTTGGGCGCCTCCCCTGTGGCCTGCCAGCTCCTCTCCCCCTGGACCGGACCCCTCAGAGGGAGGACATACCACAAAGCACACGATGTCTAGCTCAGAGCCTAACACAGGAGGCACCTACTAAGAGGTTGCAAGTATAGACTCTGGAACTGATCTGCCTGGGTTCAGATCCTGAATCTGCAGCTTCACTGCTATATGAACTTTGGCAGGTTATTTACTTTTTCTGAGCTTCAACATTCATGTCTTTAAAAGGGGGAGAATGGGCCCTGGCCAGGTGGCTAGTTGGTTGGATTGTGGTCCTGTACACCCGAAAGTTGTGGGTTTGATTCCTGGTCAGGACACATACCTAGGTGGTGGGTTCGATCCCCAGCTGGGGCACATACAGGAGGCAACCAATTGATGTTCTCTTTCACATCAATGTTTCTCTCTCTCTCCCATCTTTTCTCTCTAAAATCAATAAAAAAATATATTCTTGGATGAGAATTACAAAAAGGGGGTGGGGGAGTGGGAAAATAGTAAGACTGGTCATGTTCAGTTGTTTAGAAAGGTAAGTGAGACCAAACATATAAAGCACTTAGCTCAGTCACATATAAGTGCTCACAGGAAGATAGCTTTATTTCGTGATTTCTGTCATTCTAATTATTAGGCACTCGGTGCGCATTCAACAAATGCACATGTGGCTGTTACTTACGATGGAGTTCTGTGCACTCGAAGGAGCTTTTTTAAATGGTGGGTGGAATATTTGTTGCATGGCCAACGTCATGTGGACACTCTCCATGTCATCTTAGTGCTCTATGGGGCAGGTGAGCAACGTCCACCTACAGGTGAAGAGACAGCTGGAGACTCGAGAAGTGTCACACAGCTAGAAGTAGTGGAAAGGGACTTCAGATCCTGTATTGATTTCAGAACTGGAAACTGCCCTGCCCTTGAGTGCTCCACGCCCCCTGCGCCTGGTCTTGTAGCTCCGTCTGCACAATAACTTTGCAACTTTTGATTGCAAACCTTTTACATTGTGACCCAGCCATACTGACATATGAATATAACATAAAAGTGCATTTCACAAAATAATACCTAGTTCTCTATAGAGCAGCGGTTCTCAACCTGTGGGTCGCAACCCCTTTGGCGGTCAAATGACCCTTTCACAGGGGTCGCCTAAGACCATCCTGCATATCAGATATTTACATTACGA
>NW_005355753.1:1957726-1958653 GCF_000412655.1 Myotis brandtii | reverse complement strand
TACTTCATCACAAGGGAAATTAGTCAAGCACTCTGAAAGTGTTTTCTCTCTTAATGTGGTGTACAGGGAGGTATTAGAATAAGTTTAATCACTTTATCAGTCATAGTTTGCATCACTGTTTTTATATCATGTTTTTGTTGTTTTCATATCATGTTTTTGTCGTTTTTATATCATGCCTCTGTTGTTGTTATATCCTTTTGTTACTGTTTATTTATTAATAAATTTATATATTATTTTCATATACATTTTACTAATTTCCTTTCATCTCTCACACTTCCATTATAGAGAAAGGGAAAATAGCAATATTAAAATATCTCTGCTAATTAATTCCCTTTTAATGTGCATGAATTTCGTGCACCGGGCTACTAGTATATATATAAAAGGCTAATACACTGTCTGACTGTCCGACTGGTTGCTATGACATGCACTGACCACCAGGGGGCAGACACTCAATGCAGGAGCTCCCGTGACCGCACTGGTCATTTACAGAGAAACAGCACCATGGACCTGGCACCCACAAAGCAACACTCAGCTTCTCCCCAGTGGGACACAGGCCTCGCCAACACCCCAGAGCGACATCCCACCTAATCACAGCCAATGCTGCCCAGACTGCATGGCTCAAAATGCAGCCCACTACCCAGCACAGCCCGGAAACGGTGGCTGTGGGCACGAGAAACAGCACCATGGACCTGGCACCCACAAAGCAACTCAGCTTCTCCCAAGTGGGACACAGGCCTCGCCACCACCCCGGATCAACACCCCACCTAATTGCAGCCAGTGCTGCCAAGACCCCATGGCGCAAAATGCAGCCCACTGCCCAGCCCAGCCTGGAAACGGTGGCTGTGGGCACCGGGTAATTACATCACGTAGCAACGCCCAGCTTCCTCTCCCTAGCTACTAGCCTCCTTGGAGTTTCTTTAGCCCAGG
>NW_005355753.1:1950643-1957419 GCF_000412655.1 Myotis brandtii | reverse complement strand
ATCAGAAAGCAGGTCTAATTAAGCAAGTTTATCTATATATGTAAAGCTCTCGCTGGTGCCAATCACATGCATGTGTTTTGATCTGTCATTGTCGATCGTGAATTTGGTTGACACTTCTGTTATAGAGAAAGGTCGAATAGCGATATTAAAATATTTCTTCTAATTAATTTCCTTTCAATGTGCACAAATTTGTGCACTGGGCCACTAGTGTGATATAAAGGAGTGATTTGGCCCAACTTATGTATGTGGGCTGGGAGCTCGGGTGGCTTCCCTGGGCAATTCTGACTCTGGGGTCTCAGACGAAAGTTGTCTATCTTCTTGGGAAAAGTGTCTGTTTAGGTCCTCTGCCCATTTTTAATTGGATTGTTTGCTTTTGTTGTTGGGTTGTATGGGTTCATTATGTATTTTAGATGTTAGCTCCTTATTGGAAATATCGTTTGCAGATATCTTCTCCCATTCGGTTGGCTGTCTTTTTCTTTTGATGATGGTTTCTTTTGCTGTGCAGAAGCTTTTTAGTTTGATGCAGTCCCATTCATTTATTTTTGCTTTTACTTTCCTTGCCTTTGAGGTCAATTCACAAAATCCTCTTTGAGAGTAAGGTCCATAAGTTTAGTACTCATGTTTTCTTCCATGTATTTTGTTGTTTCAGGTTTTGTATTTAGGTCTTTATCATGCTAAGAGAAATAATTCAGACAGGAAAGGACAAGAATCATATGATTTCATTCGTGGGAAATAAAAAAGAAAGCAACAAATAAAACAAAATTAATAAACTCTTAGACACTGACTGACAACAGTATGTTAGTTACCAGAGGGGAAGGACGTGGGGGGAGGGCTGAAGAGGGTAAAAGGGGGTCTAATATATGGTGATGGAAGGAGACTGGACTGTGGGTGGTGAGCACACAATACAATATACAGATGAGTTTTATACAGTTGGACACTGCAACTTATATGTTATTAACCAATGTCACCTCAATAAAATTAATTTTAAAAAATTGTGAGGGGGTCTAATATATGGTGATGGAAGGAGACTGGACTATGGGTGGTGAGCACACAATACAATATACAGATGCTATATTATACAGTTGGACACTGCAACTTATATAATGTTATTAACCAAAGTCACCTCAACAAAATTAATTTTAAAAAATTGTAGTTTCCAGCTGGGGTTGCGTCACCTGAAGGTCTGAGAGGGGCTGCAGGGGCTGCTTCTATGGTGGCCCACTCATGAGGCGGGAGGGGTGCTGGCTGTCGGCAGGAGGCCCATCCTCTGCTGAAGGCCCCTTTCCACAGTGCTGCCAAGGGTCCCCGGGCATGGCGGCCTCCTCCAGGGCAAGTGATTGAAGGGAGAGCAAAGTGGAAACTGTCATGTCTTCTGACGAGTCTGGGAAGTCCCACACTGTCATTGGTACTGTATCCTATCGATTACCAAGTCAGTCCTAGTCCTTGTGGGAGGGACTACATAGGAGGTGAAGACCAGGAGGTGAAACTCATGGGAGGGGGCATCATGGAGCTTTGATAGGCCACCTATTAACTGTAATAGGATTTACTTAATATTGCCTACTTTTTACTAAAATTAGCTTTATTCTAAATAATGCCTATTAAGTCCCCAGACTCATGTGCTAAGTATCTTTATCAATACAAATGAACATAAACTTAGAGTTACTGGTTAAAAAGAACGCTCTTGCACCACCTGTGCTCACCTGCATGCTTACAGTGACACAAACTCCCCCCCCCCACCCCCCACGGGAAACAAAGAGCCGACCGATGGAGGCTGGTGGCTTTCTGGTGTTTGGTCATGCCTCCCAGCTATTCCGTGCTGTCTGCTTGGAACCCGAGAAATGCCGGTGCTGATGGGCCATTTGCTGTCTTCCTCTAGGACCGCCTGTACTTCGTGATGGAATACGTGAACGGCGGTGACCTCATGTACCACATCCAGCAGGTTGGCCGGTTTAAGGAGCCTCATGCTGTGTAAGTGAGAACCTTGCTGTGCATTTCCCTGGGGACATGCGGGTGGGTTGACAAGCTTGCCTAGGGCGTCTGCTAAGATCTCATGGCCCTTCAGCAAGCCCTTGGGGTTCCCTCGGGGCCCCACCCTATCATTCCAGAGGCTGCCGTTCAGCTCAGCCCTGCCCTGTCCTCCCACCTGCCCAGGCTGTGACCACTATATGCTGGTAGAATTGCATTCTTCTGCTTCCAAATCCTGCCACTTGCATATTTTGGCACAATTGCAATGGCAATGTGAGCTCAGAGTTGTCTCTCTTCAACTTCTAATAGTGGACTATAAGCTTTAATCCTATTCTCTCTCTCTCATACACACACACACACACACACACACACACACACGCGCGCCCCGAAGCCCTGCCCAGCCCTGTGCTATAACCGGCCTTCAGTAAGAGCTCTCCCACCCTGGCCTACCATTTATCAGTTGTATAACTTGGCCAAGTTTTTTCATGTCACTGAGCCTCGGTTTCCTCATTTAAGGAGCAGGGAGGTAATAGTAGAACCCACCTCACCAGACTGCAGTTAAGATTGAAACAGATAATAACCCACAATGATGCTAGGGAAAGGGCCAGCCTTCAGCAGATGGCAGCTGCTATTATTAAGCTACTAGAGGCCTGGTGCACAAAATTCGTGCACGGGTACGGTCCTTAGGCCTGGCCTGCTATCAGGGCCATCTTCCCCAGCTGCCCACAGCTGACCCCGCCCCCCACCGCCACCCACCCCCAGTTCCCCGTTCGCCATCGGGTGATCGATGCCTGACAGCCAGGGGAAGGGACCGAGAGGTCGGCTGTTCACACCTGCTTGCCGGCCCCGCCCCCGCCGCAGTGGCTATCAGGCGATCGGAACCTGCCAGCCGGGGAAAGGGACCAAGAGGTGGTCTATGAGCCTCATAGTGACTGGTCCATCGGTCTTTCTGGTCATTCTGCTGTTAGGGTCAATTTGCATATTACCCTTTTATTATATAGGATTTTAACTTGGTGTACTCTGAACCGACTCTTCTCCAGCTAGTACATCATATCCTATGGCCTCCTCCCCACCACGCAACTGCTGACCCTCTGCCCACTCCAGTGGATCCTTAGGGCAGTTATCTAAACCCTGCTCACCCATCCACACTCCGTACTTTGTTTTATGAGATGGGTGGCTGGCCATCCATGACAGGCATTGATGTCCTACACCCAGTTCAATGTTGTACGGAATTCTGAGAGTTGCCAAGCATATGGTGTCCTTGAACTTCTCGTGGCTTTTGTTTATTTCAGATTTTACGCTGCAGAAATCGCCATCGGCCTCTTCTTCTTACAGAGCAAGGGCATCATTTACCGGTACGTGAGCTGCGTGCTTTCCCCCACATGGCCTTTGCTCCTCCCTTCCCTGCCTCTTTCTTTAACCGATTTTAAAATAGATTCCGTGCCAGAACCGGTTTGGCTCAGTGGATAGAGCGTTGGCCTGCGGACTCAAGGGTCCCGGGTTCGATTCCGGTCAAGGGCATGTACCTTGGTTGCGGGCACATCCCCAGTGGGGGGCGTGCAGGAGGCAGCTGATCGATGTTTCTCTCTCATCGATGTTTCTGGCTCTCTATCCCTCTCCCTTCCTCTCTGTGAAAAGTCAATAAAATATATTTAAAAAAAAAATAGATTCCGTGATGGGAGGAGTCCTCCCAGGCTGACTCGGGCATGTGCTCTACCGGGCGGAGGCAGTGTCGCCCACTGCCCTGGCAAAGCTCGGCAGCTCTGTGTGGCGATACCTCCCTGCCCTCCGCCACCAGTGATGGTTTGCGCCTCAAACCCGAGGCCATTTGCTCTAAGACAGTGGTTGGCAAACTGCGGCTCGGCAAACTGCTGCTCGTGAGCCACATGCGGCTCTTTGGCCCCTTGAGTGTGGCTCTTCCACAAAATACCGACTTCTGCACATGGGCCACAAAGTTTCAATCGCACTGTATGTGCGTGCCCACACGCGGTATTTTATGGAAGAGCCAAACTCAAGGGGCGGAAGAGCCGCATGTGGCTCGAGAGCCGCGGTTTGCCGACCACTGTTCTAAGAGGTGGCTCAGCAGGAGGGCCCAGCACTTCTTCCTCTTGCCTGGAGACCCCACATTTGCACATTTGGGGAGCAAGCAAAGCATCTTGTTTAGCAGAACATGATAGATCATATTATTATGAGACGGGTTGTGTTGTTTTGCTAAGTAATCACAATTCAGAAATGGATTTCTGAGTAGCTTGCCCTGAAAGACAGGATTAAGTTTGAGACTTGGCATTTGCCCATGTTTGGAGGAGCAAGTGTATGATCACAGCTGCGTGAGTCAGACCATCTCCTATTTCATGCAAGGCAGACTGCTGAGCCGGGCTGCTGTCTGTCAGTGAGTCGGGGTGTGCAGTTCTCACAACCACATGGACGCACACCACACAGACAGGGCCGGCTGCGCTGCTGCTACGCAAGAGGGTCTGGCAGCACAGGGGCTTCCAAAGGGCATTTGCCACGTGTGGGGTCTATTGAAGTCCATTTCATTCATTCATTTGACAAACATTTATCAAAATCCCACCGTGTACTGTGATTGGGAGACAGCTGTGAAAAAACAGGCCTAACTGCCCGCCTTTGTGGAACTGATACTCTGGTGGTGGGAGACAGACACGGAACCAGGCCTAGGCCGCTGAGCAGTGATGAGTGCTGTGGGGGAAGAGCGAGCAGGGAGAGGGCTCGGTGTGCTGGGTGGTGTGGTGCCCGCCATTCTGCAGACGGCGTGGGATGAGGGTCTGAAGAGTTAGAGGGACCTCAGAGTCCTAGACCTCTTAAAGCAACCGGAGGATTGGGACTAAAAGGCGTAAAGGGATCAGGCCTGGTGGTCTCAAGCAGATAGGGTGGTGGCCTGTGGGTGCTGCTGGCATGGAGGGCGGAAGTCGGGGGCCTTGCCAGAAGCCTGCAGAGTCCTGGCTTATGGTTCCTGGAAGTGGCGGTATGAAGTCTAGCCGGGGAGGGACGATCTTGTCCTGACGACATGGAGCCCCCACCCTCCCTTTACTCCTGATGCCAGGGGGCAGGGGGTGGGGGGGGTGAGAGAGGAGTGGCTTCAGCTGGTGCTTGGAACAGAGGGGATAATAGTGTGGACTGCACGTCGTGTGGTCGTTCCGCCATGCTTGCCCTCGCTGCCCATGCGGACCTGTGCAGCCTCAGTTTCCCTGGGGCTGTCACGGTGTGGCATCTTGGTGTGCCGAATGCAATGCTGGTGTTGGCAGCTACACATGTTCTGTGTGACATGAGCCGTGAATCGAAGCCAGTGACCTCCCTGTGCCTAACGGTCCTAACCTGAGAGGCAGGGCTGGGGTGACTGCTCCCTCTGATTTTCCCCTTACACGTTGACCTTAGAACCTGACCCTGTACAGCGCTCAGGTTGCTGGGGGGTCGAACATGGGACTGCAAGTTTCTTGAAGAAAATCTTGTTCCAGGGGAGGAATCCGAAGAGGAAATAAGGATCTTTGTCTACTGGGTTGGGATCAGGGTAAGGTTTCCAGTTGGGATCAGGGATGTGGGAGACAGGACATGGCCATTCAGGCCATAAAACTCCCGAGGTCAGCATCTCGGGCGCTCAGCATGCTTCACTCCAAAGCTCTTTCTCTGAGTGCACGCGCTTCCACGCTCCCTGTGGTTTCAGGAGCTATTCATTATCCCTTTAAGCCACTTGGCGTCTGAGCCCCGGCATTTGTGTGTAGCAAGAGTCTGCCTCCCACTGTGCAGATTTAAAATGCAGATACTCGCTCAGCCCCCGTAGCCAGGCCAGGCACACAGCCCAGGCTCTGCCGCTTGGCACGCTGGCCGAGACCTTGAATTGGAAGTTAGTGACCGAGGAAGCAGAGACTGGCCCTCGAAATCGGCCCCACCTAGTTCCCAGGGCGAGAGGGGAAGCGGTTCTTAGTAGCAACATCCAGAGGGCAGCCCCCGGGCTCCATGGAAGGAGGGCGAGTCCGAGCCGGGGCAGCCTGGGGGCAGGGGGGGGGGTCTTTCCTGCCAGCTCCGTGCTGCACTTAGGCCTCCGTCTTGGGCCTCAGCTCCTCAGGCTCCATGAGCTACCCATTCCCTTTAAAACATCCTTTTTAGGTGGAAATAGAGTTTGCTTTTGTTGCTCACATGAAAGAATCTCAATTAAGACAGAGTTTGTGAAACTGATAAAGTAAAACTATAAAAACATTACGTGACAGCGCGTGGGCTTCTTAATGTCATTGAGATTGCTTACATGGCGGCACGATCTTTTCCAATGTCACAAAGCCCTCCCCCTTTATTTAGTGCCTCAGTGAAGAGGTGAGCGAGTGTGTCAGACTTGCCTCTCTGAGGACCGTGCTGGGGGTGTTGGGGGGACGGGACCAGGGGGACAGAAGAGCCTTCCTGCCAAACTTAGTATCAAAGGAGGGTATTACATTGAGCAAAAGAGGACTCTCAAACCACGCTGTGTGCAGCGAGTATACCTGGGTGTTCTCCACCCTAAGGCCTGTGGCTCCTGACACTCCTCTCCTGTAACGTGAAGATCTTACCCCTTCTCTCTCCAGTGCCCAGCTACTTGTGTGGGGGCATGGGGTCAAGATGAGGGGGCTGTCATGGGTCCCCGGTGACCAGACCATGTAGACTAGTGTGTCTAGGCGAAGCACGTTTCTGCAAAGCCCAGTTTCCCTAAGTTCTGAGCTAGCATGCAGAGACCCCGGCTTGTAGATAAGCATGAGGCTGGAAAGGGGTAGCACCATGGACAGCACCAAAGATAGTGGGCGCCAAGCCCGGGTGCAAGTGAACCGCCC
>NW_005355753.1:1928815-1950592 GCF_000412655.1 Myotis brandtii | reverse complement strand
TGAGAACTCGCAGACACAGGTAGGAGGTGCCAGCATATGTGTCCAGGTTGTGTTCCTTTAGTTGTAAATGCGACAGCAACTCAATTCAGACTAACTTAAGAGGCATGTTGGGGCTCAATCCCGGGAGTGTGCAGGAGGCGGCCAATCGGTGACTCTCTCTCATCGTTGATGTTTCTATCTCTCTCTCCCTCTTCTTCTCCCTTCCTCTCTCTGAAATCAATAAAAAACATATTAAAAATAACAATTTTGTGAAAAAATCTCTTCTATGAAATGCAAGGGGCCCTTAAGTTACACACGTCAGTCCGTGAGCATCCAGCATCCTGGGGGGGTGTTCTCCTGCCCGGCGTCTCGCTGGGCCTCGCGAGAAGCTGGGCGCAGTTGGCTGTGCAGAAAAAGCAGCACACAGGGGTTTGTGGACCTTTCCTGATCTTCCTGCCAGGTGATCGGCTACTGGAGGGCCAGGGCTGCTTCACACGCCCTTCTGTCCCCCACACACCCAGCACAGTGCTTCGCTCAACGTGAGTGGCCGTTGGTTGACTTAAAATAAATAACGTGTATTAAGCTCCTACATTCTTATGTTCATAACAGTGACCTAAAACTTGACAATGTGATGCTGGATTCCGAGGGCCACATCAAGATCGCCGACTTTGGCATGTGCAAGGAGAACATCTGGGACGGGGTGACCACCAAGACGTTCTGCGGCACTCCGGACTACATCGCCCCTGAGGTGAGTGCACCCCGGCTCATGCCCGCACTGCGCCCCCACCCGGTGCTGCGCGGAGCAACCCCCCTGGCCCTCTGAGCTGTCAGTCCTTAGAGATCACACATACAGATTTGCTTAGCACACACCCAGAGCTCAGGCCCAGATACACCCAGGTTTGGGAGAAAGCTTAATTAAACTCAACAGAACCATCCACCACAATCAGCAAAATCCTCCTTCAGCTACTGTGGCTCATGGCCATGTGGTGCCTGCTTATTGTGACATCAGAATGTTTGTGAAGGCGGGAGAGGTCCCTGGGCTGGTGTGAGGCGGAAGGCAGTAGGTGTGCTGAGCCCTGGAAGACCTGGCGTTCCTTCCTGTGATGCAGGTACAAATGACAGGGTAAAGGTCGAATTCTAGTCCCCCTTCCCGAAGGAGATGGTCAGTTGCAGAATGAGTTTCCCAACAAGTCATAGTACAAACATTTGTGCCAGGCGATACTTTTCCTTTTTCTCTGAGTTGGTGCCCAGAGAGGTGACTGTATGTACAGTCTGCTACTGGTTTCTAAGGAATGGGACTGAGGGTGTGGCACAGAATCTTGGAAATGGACATCCTCGGCTTGTCTGTCACCTCACATGGAACTGGAGACTGGAGGCCCCATGTAACTAATAACGTGGCACAATATTTAAACCCTACATTCTCTTTCACCAAAGCAGGTCCGCTCCTAGGAACCTAGTTTACATCACGGACACGTACACACACACACATGCACTTGCACACGCACGCACATGCACATGCACACGCACACGCACACACACACGCACGCGGGTGGGGAGGCGGCCTCTCCGCAGTCCGCAAGGAGCAAGCTGCAGGCGGGCCTCCCGGCTTCGCCATCCACATCGTGCGGCAGCACCCATGTAACTAATAACGTGGCACAATATTTAAACCCTGCATTCTCTTTCACCAAAGCAGGTCCTCTCCTAGGAACCTAGTTTACATCACGGACATGTGCACACGCACACACACATGCACACACACACAGGCACACACACATGTGGGTGGGGAGGCAGCGTCTCTCGCCTCCTCGGGCTCGTTTTCCTTTGTGGCAGGATTGCGTTAGGTTGTCGTGGGGATCCAGTCGAGGTGACGTGCTTCACAAGTGTGCAGGAGTCCCCACGGAGCTCCGCGTCCTCTGGGGCTCACGCACGAGCACATTTCTACCCGCGTGGGAGCTGGGGTGGCAGACGGCGCTGGATCGGTGGACCCGTTTGTTAGGATGCACTTATTTAGCCACACAAGCAGTCACTGAGTTACAGGACTTCCCAGTAATAGCAGACATCTGAGGGCATGATATGCGACAGCACATGTTTCTCTTCCATCCTCACAAAACCCCGCGGCATGGATACTGTTATAAACTGAGGAAACTGAGGCTTAGAGAAGGTAGGCAACTCCTTCCAAGTCACACCACTGGGAGGAGTGGCGGTCAGGATCCAAAGTCTGAACTGCTTCCCCAGACCATCACCTTCCACCTTTGCTCTGTCACCTCTGAACCCTCCGACAGAGTTTTATGCCCGATCAGAAATGTGGATGCTCATCGGTATTCTAGACACTCCCATGTCCTGGCAATTTGGTAATAAGTGTCAAAACCCTGATCACTGTGTATAGTGTTTGAGCCCTGAAAATCCGCTTCTAGGAATTCATCTTTTTCTTTTTTTAAAAAAGTATCACTTTATTTGTGCCCTTGAAAAGTTGTACATAGAAATGTATAATACATTGTATAAAACAGGAGGGTGTTACCTCCACACTGCCTTCCATCTTAGGGACCTGACTTACAGAAATAAGGGGACAAATGTGGAAATGCCTCGTTACAAGAGTCTGTATTGTAGCGTCAGAAGAAACCTCGCCCGTTGGGAATTGGTAAGACAGGTTTTGTAGCCAGGCAATGGGACGCTATATCAAGTTAAGCCTGAGTATGTTGACATAGGAGTATTAACATGGAAATGTTAAGTGACTAAAGTACTTTATTAATATTTCACACATCAAAGTATTTATGTTTATGTAAAACACATACACACAGAGTTTAATCTCTATTCATGGAAAAGAATCTAGAAGGAAATAGACCAAATATCAATCATAAGTTTTCTGTTGATAAAGGATTATGGGTGATTTTAATGGGATTCTCTTAGCTTATCTATATTTTAAAATAAATAGTAAACTATTAATAAATGCTATTACATTTTTTCACTTAAAATTTTAAATTTTGGTAAATAAAAGCATAAAATTTGCCATCTTAACCACTTCTAAATGTACAGTTCAGTAGTGATAAGTAAATTCACATTGTTGTATAAATGTTATTACTTTTATAATGAGAAATAAATACAGTTTTTCTTTTTAAAAGTTCACACTCGCTGTATTAAAATTAAAAAGAGCGCACATAGCAGTGACTCGAACGGCCATGTGGCATGCACAGGCGTCCCCGGCCTGCAGGCCGCTGCCCGGGGGACCCCTCTCCCCATGGGGAGCAGCAGCTTGCCTGGCACCAGCTCCCTGTCCACTGCTTTAGACGGCGGCCTGCACCTGGGACTGGGACAGTCCGTTTAACCTTTCGCGGTAGGCAGGTGACCTCCCTCCCCCGCCACCTGGCCGTCCACTCTCACTGCAAAGGTGTGTGTCCAGTCTCCGGCTGCAGACACCTGCTCGCCCCCTGACGGGCTGCCTTCTGTCTTCCAGATCATTGCGTACCAGCCCTACGGGAAGTCGGTGGACTGGTGGGCATTTGGAGTCCTGCTGTATGAGATGCTGGCCGGGCAGGTAATTGAATTTGAGTGATTTGTAGGAAAAGGCCTCCCACCACCATCTGTGTGGCTTCCCTGCAAGAGAGTGTCAGCTTGATCCCCGCTCATCAGTCTGAAGCTCTCTGAGTTTGTGCCTTGTGGCGGCCCTAGTCTTGGCCGATTTTCCTCCTCTTCTCGCTGGAAGCCTGCAGCCTCCCCGTGGGCCAGGGCGGAGGTGCTGGCTCGGGAGGCTCAGGGAGGAATCCCCTCGCCCACTCGCCCACTCGCCCACCCGTCCTCTGTCCCGCAGGCGCCCTTCGAAGGGGAGGACGAGGATGAACTCTTCCAGTCCATCATGGAGCACAACGTGGCTTACCCCAAGTCCATGTCCAAGGAGGCCGTGGCCATCTGCAAAGGGGTGAGTGAGCGCCTCGAAGCCAGGGCCTCCACGCACAGGGTGCCCCTCCCAGGGAGGGGG
The DNA here is from genome assembly GCF_000412655.1 of Myotis brandtii. Classification (NCBI taxonomy): domain Eukaryota; kingdom Metazoa; phylum Chordata; class Mammalia; order Chiroptera; family Vespertilionidae; genus Myotis; species Myotis brandtii. Next base: position 1,946,640 of record NW_005355753.1, on the reverse strand, counting down.
AAGGAGACTGAGCTCCACCTCTCACCCCACTGGCCACCCCCAAGCCCTGGCGGGCCTGCTCCCTCCCAGAGGAAAGGGCGCTTTTTCTCGTTTGCGCCGTCCAGGCCACCCGGAGCGGCATCTCGCTGCTGGCGGGCTCCAGCCTCTGGCCCAGCACGGGAATGAGGCAGGGAGCCCAGGGGCTTAGCCGAAGAGCTGGAACCACGGGAAGGTGGAGGTCTGCGGCACGGATCCGGCAGCCGCGCCGGCTCAGCGCATGAGTGTGGTTAACACTGAGCGCATGGCTTTGTTTGAAGAAAACACCAGGAAGTGCTGCTTTGAGGGGTTCTCCAGATGAGCAACCCAGATTCCGTTTCCTAAGCCGCCCCAACACACAGAGGGCTGCAAGTAGCACATGGGTGCACGTGTGAGGCAGGCAGGGCCCTGTTCCTAAGGGTCGCAAGGTGCGTCTGGTGCTGGGCCAGGAGGCCTCACAGTGGCCGGGCCAGTCCCTGGAGGCCCGTGGGCTCACCTTTGATGCCTCTTGGATGACCTCATGTGCTTCTGCAGTTTGAAAAGGTCCCTGTGCCTCTAAACATATTATCCAGAGGTGGTCAATCGCTTCTCGGCCTTTTGGCTAAGATCAAGTGCAGAGGTGGTCACTTTTCCTGTGACGGAAGTGTGCAAGCAACATGGGACCTCCGGACACTAGGGCCCGGAAACGCTGCCTTTTGAAGTCAGCTCTCCCTGCAGTCCGTGGTGCAGGCGTGTTCTTGAGGTTAGGGCGTGGCGGGTTCCTGTGTGTGTCTGAATGAAGCAGGCCTGCAGTCCCAGATCCTGGGGTGTCCGCAGATTTCCCGTGGTCTTCCTCCCCTCCCCCAGCGCTGCTCTTCTGGAGCGTCAGAGGCCATGGAGCTGGCCTGGGTGTGGGCAGCTTGGACCAGCCTCTCAGTCTGGACGCACCTCGTCACGCTGGCAGAATTCCCACTCTTAGCGAGTCGTCAAAGCTTGGCGGTTCAGCTGCCTCTGTTAATGTGCAAATGTCCCTGGAAACCGCATGTGAACTAGGCTCAGTCTCGAACATCTTAAAGTGAATTGGTTAAAAGTATTTTCATTGAGGTTTGAGGCAAGGGCAGAGAATTGAGACCTGCAGGTTCATTAGGAGCCAAAGCGAGGCTTGTAGGGAAAAGGGCCCGGGGAGGCGGTGCAGGCCCTGAGGGTCTGGGTGGGAGGGAGAGGCGTGCCTGAGCCTTCAGTCTGTTTGGTGGCTGCGGGCATTGAAAAATCAGGATTTCCCACAAGCATTCAGCTGCCAGTTTCCCTTAAAACACGCGGTCTCAGTCCGCTGGCTTGGAAACCAGTGCCCCTCCAGACAGAGCACCCTCTCCGATCTGCCAGGTGCCACCTGGGCTCAGACCTGACCCTGGCCTGCTAGCCCTTGGACCGCAGGGACATTGTCTGCCCGCATCGGTAGATCAGGGATGCTGACGGGCCTACACACGGGGTCCTCGGTGACTCCAGGCGTTGGTGCGTGTGAATGGGAACAGCGCCGGGGGCTCTGCCCCAGCCCTTGAGCTATGGTTACTGTTGCTAGCGCTGGCACTGCCTTGTCACATGCCGGCTCCTCTGGGCATTTGGGTTTGCACCCCCCACGATTGGAATTTTTAAAGTGGGGGGTTTTGGAGATAAGAGCCCTTTGCAGATCTTGACCTTCCACCTCCTGGGAGCATGGTTTGAAGCAAGTGGGGGGGGGGGGGGGGGGGGGGGGGGGGGGGGGGATGGGTTTTTTTAATCTCTAAAAAGGAAACAATAGTATTCATTGGACAGAGTTTGTGCGAGCGTTTAAGAACCTAACCTAACAGGAAGCTCCTTGAGTGGTGTTGCACACAGTAGGTGCTCAGTGCACGCTCAGGGCCTGCCCCTCGCTCTGCCGGCCTGCACAGCGGGGCTGAGGCAGCCACGGGGCGAGTGTCCAGGTCTCAGCTTCAGCTCCAGTTAGCAGCTTCCTGGGAGAGCAGATTTCTGTTAATTCAGGACCCAGAACCTTCAGGGTTCACTGGGGCGACTTTCCAACCACGAGGCTGGGGGCTGAGTTGAGTGGTCTGAGTCCCGTGTGGGCTTTTCTCAAGGCCGAGCCTCCAAAGAGGGGGCGATGCTCAGGGAACAGCTGAAGGCTTCCTTTCAGTGCCCCAGGCGTCCGTCTGGGAGGCCCTCGGGGACGGGCACTGATGACTCCAGCTTCTGCACCAGCCGGTGGGGACCGCAGAGCCTCCCTTCGTGCCGCTGTGGCCGCAGTGGCTTGGCTTGGCAGCTCCTTGTACGTGAAAATTAAGCCAGGCTATGGAATGCAGTCCCAACCCCAGGGAAAATGCTCTTCCTATATCCATCCTGACAGACCCTATTTTCTACCAAAGAAAAACATCAGCACATCTCTGCTCAGACTGCCACGCCCGCTTTGAACAGCCGTCCAGCGTGGAGGCAGGAGGGGCTGTGGGCAGAGCCGCGGGCCGGGGGTCAGGCACAGCTGCTCGGCCACTGCTGCTGCTTCGCTGTGCGGCTTGGGACGAATGGCTCCTTTACTGGACCCAGCCTCTTGGTCTGGAAGTGAGGATAAGAGTTGCTAAGGCCTCCGAGTGTTGTTGTGGAGACGGAGGTGTAACGTGGCGCGGGAAGCCGTGGGCATGAGCCTGCCCCGTGCACGGAGCCCTCCTGATAGTGGTGGTGGTGGTTCTGTGGCCACTGTCCATAGCCTTCCCATCCTCCATCCTGACCCTACACAGATCTCAAGGCTCAGCTCAGTTTGCTCGCCCTCCATAGACCCTCCCTGACCAAGCCACAGATACCTCGGGAAACCGCACTCGAAGAGCTCTCCCGTTCCTCTTGAAAGCCCACGTCTTATAATTAGAGGTGGGGTCAGTCTGGCTCTGCCCCTTACGCTCTGTGAGTCCTTGCTAGTTGCTTAACCTCTGTGCGTGCCGCCTGCCTTGTCATTCGATGGAGAAAATAAATGCCCAGTGCAGGGGTGATTGTCAGAACCAGGTGGGGTTGTGTGTGTAAGTGAAGACGAAGCTTAGAACGCTACGTGCCCAGTTATTCTCCCCTGGAAGGTGGAGCACATGTGGAAGTTTGTGTGTGTGTGGGGGAGGTGGGGGGTGGTGGGGGGAGAGGGTGGCAGAGATAAGTTATCTTGTAAGCAGGAATCAGCTGAGTGGAATGGCCAACAGAATAGGTGTGACTGGCTGGGCCCCTCCCTTCCCCTCAATCAGCAAATCCTGGGCAACAATCTAAGAGCTCTGACGCCATGGGCTCCTTGTGTCTGGTCAACGCTGGAAGCTTTTTGGACCTGTATGTCCCAATCACTTTTGTTTCTCTCTTTTTTTAAAAGAATCCTCACCTGAGGATATTTTTTTCCATTGATTTTTAGAGAGAGTGAAAGAGAGGGTGGAGATAAGGAAGGAGGGAGGGAAGGAGAGATTTATGTGAGAGAGACACATCGACGGGTTGCCTCCTGCACCCACCCCGACGGGGGCTGGGATCGAACCTGTAACCGAGGTACATGCCCTTGACCGGGAATTGAGCCCATGACCCTTCAGTCCGAGGGCGATGCTCTAACCACTGAGCCGCCGGCCAGGGCTGTGTTTTGATGCCCTCTTGTCGGTACTTGTTAATAATCACCACTCCTGTCCACCCTGTGCATTCGCTGAAGTGCCGATGGAGACACATCCAAGCTCCTCTGATTTGCTCGCAAGAGGAAGTCTGTCTGGTTTAGCCTCTGAGCAGCTATTCATCTGGTCTCTTGCGCGGCTCCGAGGCCCGAAGATGGAGGGTTTGATAAGTAATTTCACAGGAGGCCCCTGCGGAGTCTGGGGGAGTGTGAGGCGAGGGAAAGGAGCCGGGCTGGCTTTGACGGTTTAATGAGCTTTCGGGAAGTAATTACTTGAAACTTGGGCCCATCTGACTAGTATTTCCTTCTGCTTTCACGGAGGCTTACTGAGAAAGCCGACACTGTCTGGATGTGGCCGTGGCCAGGGCTATCCTCCGGCTTTCTCGTGGCGGGAGGAGGGCGGGAAGAGACTGGAGCTGCTCTCATCAATGCAGCAGTGATTGCATAAATCTTATTCTTGAACCCAGATTCATCGTGGTGACCTTTCTAACTTGAAGTCCGGGCCTCGGTTAACCACAGGGATCTCGCTCTGGACGAGTAGCCTGCAGGCACTATTGTCGGGTCCTCCTGGTACAAAGCCCTTGGCCAGGAAAGCATTGCTGGGATGAAAAATAAAAAAATAAAAGTTACTTGGGCCCTGACTGGTGTTCTCAGTGGTTAGAGCATCGGCCCACCGAGGGCACGTATCTCGATCCCCACCCTGGTCGGGCGTGTGAGGGAGGCAACCAATCGATGTGTCTCTCTCACATGGATGTTTCTCTCTCTCTCCCCCTCTCCTTTCATTCTTTCTAAAAAAAAATCAATGGGAAAAATATCCTCTGGTGAAGATTAACAATAACAGCAACAAAAAATTAGCTGGGGCTCTTTTTTTAAGTCCTTTCCCCCAATTACAGTGTCCATGGATATTACTGTTAGTTTTGGCTGGGGCTCTGCAGGGTCCTTCCTTCCCTAATTCCTTAGCGGGGTGCTCTGTGCCTCAGGCGGCTCCCCAGAGGTCACTAACCCCACCCTTTCTCTTTCTCTTGAAGCTGATGACCAAGCACCCGGGCAAACGTCTGGGCTGCGGGCCGGAAGGCGAGCGGGACATCAAAGAGCACGCGTTCTTCCGGTATATTGACTGGGAGAAACTGGAACGCAAAGAGATCCAGCCCCCGTATAAGCCAAAAGCTGTAAGTAGGCGTTCCCTCTGGCCGTTGGCCACGTGTACACCCCGGGCTCTTTCCCCACCCGCCCGTGTGCGCCCTCCCTGCTCTCAGAGGCGGGCGTGGACACGGGCACGTGGATCGCTCACATTTCTGTACAAAGTCTCAGGTACAGAAATGGCGATTTCCATCCACGCAGCCTGGCCTCTATAAATGTGGGGGGACGATGGCTACCGAGGCTGTTCTATCAGTTCAGTAACTGTGACCGGCCCTGCTGGCAGCGTTTCGGGACGGGGCTTTGGTGAGCGGGGTCAGCCCACTCGCAGATGCGGTCAAGAACCCAGTTTCCCCCTCGTTCTTCCCCCTTGGCCGGTGTCGTCTCTTCATGCTACCACTGAAAAGGTCATGTCGTGTGTCTCCGCAGTATGTAAATTTAATTCTGAAACTCGCACCGTCTCAGTCAGTAAACACGAGGCTCCCCCGAAAGGGAAAGAGATGGGACAGCAGTGGACCCGCTCACAGACGCCGGGAGCTTGTGTAGCACAAGGATGAAGGCCCCTTCCCCGCCTGCACACACAAGGGTGCTCCGTCCCCAGAGACCCGCGATGCTCGCCAGCTCCTGGGTCAGGCAGATCGATGTTCCGCTGGGGGATGTTCCTCGTTAGACTGAGTAGAGCGGAGACCCCGGGGCATTACTATGGGCTGTAAAACTGCTGACTGAGGCTGAAAGTGAACATAAACGTTGTCATAGAAACCTGCAGGTGTCAGGGACTCGGGTGTGAAGGAAACGACCATGGTCATGGTACACATTTTTATCAATTTTCTGGCCACTCACTATGTGCCAGGCACTGTATTAGGCACTTCACATGCAGCATCTAAGTCAGTGGTTCTCAACCTTCTGGCCCTTTAAATACAGTTGCTCATGTTGTGACCCAACCATAAAATTATTTTCGTTGCTACTTCATAACTGTCATGTTGCTACTGTTATGAATCGTAATGTAAATATCTGATATGCAGGATGGTCTTAGGCGACCCCTATGAAAGGGTCGTTCGACCGCCAAAGGGGTGGTGACCCACAGGTTGAGAACCGCTGGTCTAAGTTCTCACAACGACCTGCTCCTCCTTGTAATGGCAGAGGAAATGGAGGCTGTGAGGTCACTCAGCCAGCGCACCACGGAGCCAGGCTTCACAGTCTGGCCCGGCAGAGGCACAGAATGCCCGGGGCCAAGGGCAGGTGGTTTGAGAAAGTCTCCCAATGACCTCTCATCGCCCCAGTCATGCACGTCCCAAACGATTAGAAGACAGCAGCCCCGGTGAGTCCTGCTTCCATCTGGACATCTCCTGGTGCTCAGAGGCAGGCCCCTCCCGCCACACACACACACTCACACATACATGTACCTGCAAGCATGTCTCATATGACATCACCTCCAAGTGCCTATTGTCCTCCAGGTAATCAACACTCATCTAAGATACACAGGACTGAGCTCAGTATTCCTAACAGTGTCTGACTCTCGGCGGATACAGCGGGCCCAACACACTCTTGAGGACTCTAGCGATGGTGGACTTGGATGAGTGAGCGCCCCTCGGCCCCTCCGCGTCATCTTCTGTAACACAGGGAGGACCGTCTATGCATAAAGCGCTCAGTGTGCGCCTGCACAGGACAGTTGATAATGAGTTTCAGGGTCTCGGGCGCAGCATCTCTGAGGGGCACGGGGTCGCGTCCTGCTGATGCGATTGCTTAGAGTGCCCGTCTGTCCACTTGCGGCTGGAGAGGGGCCTGCAAGTCACAGGCAGCAGCATCGCTTTTATTACACCAGTTGGGAAGAAGTCAAGGGCAGTCTGGAAGAGAAGAATGGGTTGTCCGTTCAGGAAACTGGAGGTGGACACCACTCATTGGAGTTTTGGGGGCCATTTATGGCATCTCAAAACGGGGATCCCCTCCTCAGTGGGCCAGAGGAAGAATGCAAACGCTCCCATGCCCGCCGGCTCTGAGCCCAGCGACGTTGGGGTTCAGGCTTTGGTTGTAGGGCAGTGGTTTTCCGTGTGGCCTCCTGACCAGCGGTGTTGGCATCACAGAGCCTGTGGGTGGGGCCAGGCAGAGGCTGGGAGTGTGGCCAGAGAGAATCTCTGTAAGAGGAAGACACTGCTTCCTGCCCAGTCTGGGTGACAGCTCAGCTGCCTCCGAGGCAAGGCAGGCAATGGAAGGGTGCTCAGGGGAGGGGGCCAGAGGCCGACCGCAGAGCGCCAGGTACCAAGAAGGCTCAACGGGTGTTCACTCCCAGCGGCCAGCAGGAGGGCCTGGTGGCCACCACTGGTATTGCAGTCTTTCATATTAGGCCGCAGTGCTGCCTTTGTCTGGGCTGTCCGGGCCTCTTGTGCAAGGAAGCAGGCACTGCACTGGTCCGTCCTCGTCAGCATTTTTATGTGAAATCTCACTATTTTTTTATATCTTTGCAACAGACTTTATTTTTTATTTTTATAAAACATAGTTTTATTAATTTCAGAGAGGAAGGGAGAGGGAGAAAGAGAGAGAAACATCAATAATGAGAGAGAATCATTGATCAGCTGCCTCCTGCACACCCCACACTGGGGATCAAGCCCACAACTGGGGCATGTGCTGTGACCGGGAATCGAACCATGACCTCCTGGTGCATAGGTCGATGCTCAACCACTGAGCCACACCAGCTGGGCAACAAATTTTTAAAAATTAAACATAATTCCGGCCGAATCAAATACATCCATAAGCCGTCTGAGGCTGTGGATGGTGAGTGTGCGGCCTCTGGGGAAGTCGGCTGACATTTAGTCCGCTCCCATTGGTTCTGGTTAGTCCCACCGAGTCCCCTCTGACTGGTCCAGCATTTTGACGATTCCTGCTAAGCAATAATGACTACAAAAGGTCGAGCCCAGTGTCTGGCTCACAGAAGGTGCTAGGAAAGGGGAAAGGTAGCTGTTCTTGTGGGGAATGGAAAAGGTTGCAGCAGTCAGTGATGGCCAACAGGACCCCTCGGCGGCTGTGCGCGGATCTCGCTGGCCAGTGCCTTCAGTTCCCTGGCGTGGGCTCAGCAGTGACTCTCACATACAGTGACTGGACCGGGCTGTGCACGTTGGGATGTCTACCTCCAGCTCTCAGGGGAAGCAGGCACTGCCCGTGACCCTTAGACTGAATTAGAAACAATGATGACAATGCCGCCCACTCATTTGATGCAACCTGAGCAAGTGCCTTTCATGTCTGCATGCTGGCCTGGACCCCCTGTAAGGATTTCACGTCTCCCCTTCCCCACTCCTTCCCAGGGGCTCAGGGCGAGCGCCCGTGTGCCTCGTGGGAACTGAGCACCCACAGTCTGTCGGTGTTCCTGACTCATGCACACCATTAAGAAGAATGGGGGAGGGAAACCTTGGGCAGTAACAGGAGTGCATTCCAACGCTGTGGAGGGTGCCAACAGTGCCGGCCACGGGAATCATGTACGGGGGCTTTAAGGTGTTCCCATGCCGTCTCTGTGGTGGCAAGGGGCTGTCAGTGTTGCCCTCAGCCCTGGAATACACTGGCTTCGGAGTGTCGTTCAGGGCGCAGAGTGAATTCGCATTGATATGGCGCTCTGGGTTCAAGCCCCTGCCAAGGGCTCTCCGCTGCCCCAGAACCGCGTCTAGGTTTCTTAGCGATGGCTTTGGGGGCTCCCGAGGTCCAGCTGTGCCCCTCCCCCAAGGGAAGTGCGTTTCTGAGCTTCTTGCTGCCTTGCCTTTCCCTTTGTCCACCCAGAGTCCCCGAGTGCCCAGCCTCTGCCAGCGCCCCCCGGCCTGCCCCTTCCCCTATGGGAGTGAGCAGAGGGCACCCTCTGGGAGGCCCTGTGGTCCCGAGTGGGGACCCTGCTCCAGTGTCCCATCCAACTCCTGTCATTGCTGCTTCAGTATCACGCGTGCCTTTTTGGTGACAGTCCTCTCACGGTCGAACGGCAGTGCTTAGCCTCCAGCTTAGAGCATGGCAGGTAATCGGAATGCTTACTGAGTGAACGCTGGGCTCTGGGAGCCGATCCCGCAGTGCACTCTGCTGAGGGCTGTAGGGGGGCTGTGGGGATCGGAGTAGAGCACTGTGTTTTCTCACGCTCAGCAGCGTCTCCCATGTTAACGGCTGTCGGGCAGCCGCTGCCCCATTCATCCAGGGCTGCTGTGTGGGTCCTGGCAAGGTGGGGTGCAGTGTGCACCGGGGGAGACTGGCGAGGGGCCTCAGGGCGCAGTGCGTGGACAGGCTGTGACTCCTGCCGTCTGTCACTGCCCAGGCCAGTGCCACGGGTGCCATGAGGTAGCCTAGCAGAGCTTCGTAAACGGCACACACGGGCCCCTGGCGTCTGATTAACACATGGATTCTCTGGGCCCAGCCCGATTCCGCATGGCTAACCAGGTGATGGGATGATTGATTTAGGAATGGAATCTCCCTGAATGCTCACAGAACAATACCTCTCGGGAAACTGGGGTTTAAAATCATTCTCGTGGGACCTCTGCTGTTCACATAGATCGCCCTCCCTCTGCGCCAGGCACTGCTTTCAGCGCTTCCAGTCTTCCCGGTTCCTTCTCACGGCCCCTCAGGAGGCGGTGGGCGCTGCGCACGGGGCGTGGAGCTGGGGAGGCAGCACTGCCCGGCCTGGCGCTTCCCTGCAGCACCTGGAGCTCCTTGGGTTCCGACCGCGCTGCCGGGAGAGCGGATGCTCCATCTAATGGCGCCCACTGCGCGGCAGGAAAAGACCAAGTGTTCTTACAGTTCAGATGATTTCACATTTATTATAAAATATCGCCACAAGTAAGTGGCATAGTCTCACCTTTTATAATTCACTGGCAGGCCTTTAAAAGATGCAAATCTACTTGTTCCTTGCGGCTTTGATTTTGAGGCTGACAGCCAGCACGCACTGACCGGCCGGTGGGAGCCTCAAGGATGTGGCACTCCAGTCAGGCGCAGGGTGTGGGGTTCGCAGAGAGCGTAATCAGAGCATTGGGCTGGTTTGCACACTGACTAACAACTAGCCAAGAGTCGTTTAGGACAGAAAGCCTGGAGCCTGCCTGCTTGTCTCTCTCCATCCACCCACTCGCCCGCGGAGCCCCGATAGAAACTGCCGCCAAGCCAGGCTCCCTGGGATGTTTTGAATGGGCAGGTTTCCAGGCCAGTGAAGTAAGTTCCTGTCACTTGCCAGGTGCATGGCTTTGAACTGTCTCCTGGCACAGAAGCCAACAGTTTGAATTGAACGGTAGCTGGGAAGCACGCTGGGGGGAACATGGAACTCTTAGGATATGTCTGGCAACAACCACTGACATATCATAGAGGTCGAGAACTGGAAGATGCCCGAGGAGTGGGACGCCACTCTTCCCTGGAGCTGCCTTCCCGAGCTCCGTGCCCTCGCGTGCGGGGTGCTGGCACCTGCCTCCTGGAGGGGTTGGCAGAAGGACATGAGGTAAGACCGGAAGGCACTTAAAACAGTGCCGGGACTTGCCTACGCAGGGAACAAAGCAGAACCAGGCAAGAAAACAGACGCCCCATTCAGTGTTATTAATAACTCTACTTTTAGCAGAAACAATAAAACGGGTCAGGCAGGCCCTATGAAATGATTCCATTTCACTAGAGCACGGAGCACGGTGCTACCATCTCACTCAACCCCCTGAAGCAGGTGTGCTATTGGCTCCTCCGTGCTCCTGAGGAAACGGGCTCAGGGAGGCGAAGCGACTTCCCACGGTCACACAGCGAGTACGCGTGAGTGCCAGTGTCATTAAACTCCCACCTCTACCTCCAGAGCCCCCCTTCCTGGCCTCTGCGATGCACTCCCCACGTCTCCCAGCCAGCTGCACACACACAGGTTTTGAACGTTCCTGGGCCAGGGGCTCTGTTGAGTGAAGATTCATGACGTCAGCTTCCTGGATTCGTCGTCAGCCCTGCCCAGGTTGTGACTCTTACCACAGCGCCCAGAAAGCTAGTGGCCAAGCGGGGGAGGACTGGAGGAGGGAAGCGGACGGACCCGGGGAGACAGGGTCAAGCAGAATGTGATTGAGAGTCTAACGGAACCGGATTCAAACATCAGCTTTGCTGTGCACCCCGCCCCCGCGGTCTCAGCTGATCACCCGTCTCCTAGGTCAAGGGAGAAATTAAGGCAGCGGGCACCCATGGGGGTGGCTTCTGACTTCCTGGGCCTGCGTGCTGACCTCCTGGACCCCTTCCCTCCATGTACCCCTTGTGTAAGACCTCCCGCCCCCCTGCTCCATCTCTCTGTCTGCCTATGCCTACAGCTTCTCTCCGTATTAATCAAAGCTCCTGTGATTGCAAATAGGAACCTGATTCAAACTGACATTTAAAGAACATTTTTAAAGTGTTCCGTTAGGGCCAGATTCAGGGTCTCAGTAATGTCGGAAGGGACCCATTTCTCTGCATCCTGCGGCTGCTTTCTGTGTCGGCTTCTTTCTCAGAAGGCTTCCCAGGCAGAGCTGCTCCAGACTTACACCCTCATCTTAGCCGCTCCTGCCAAACCAGAGCTTCCTTTTCCTAAGACTCCCAGCAGCCGGGACTCAGTCGACTGGAAGGTACTGGGCCAGACGGCCATCTCTAAGCTCTCACTCCCCGGGGCGGGGTGTGCTGACTGGCTAGGCCTGGGTCACGGCGGGGGACCCGGCCCCTCCTGTCTGGACCAGGCATCTTGGGCGGAGGAGAGGCTCCTCCCGCTAGGAAGGGTGGTGGCCGCTGAGGAGACAGAGCAGCTGTCCACTCCGACTTCCTCTGGTTCTTCCTCAACACATACCCAGCCACACCCTTCTCATCCTAGAAACCCCGCCCTCCGTGGGCTCCTCCTTCCTGCTCCTGGGGCTGCTGCCTTATCCTGTCAGGCACAGGTTTGAAAGAGTGGCCAGTTAATGCTCCACTTAGTTATAACCCATTCTTCCCTCATTCCGGTGCAGCCTGGCTTCTTCTATGGGCACTTACCTCCTTGAGTCAGAATGACCTCAGGAAGGCCTTCTTTCACAGATGTGTCTTATCTTTCTTGACCTCTCTATTTTATTTGGTACTTTGATTTTCCTCCCATAAGAAAACAAACTGAAAAAGTAAAATATTCAGGCAGCATCAAAAGCTGTGCAGTGAAGCCCCCGCTCCCGCACCAGGGACCCCCTCCCGCACCAGGGACCCCCTCCCGCACCAGGGACCCCCTCCTGCGCAGTTCTGTGCTCCCCTCCACTCCCGTCCGTCCTGGAGAGCTCTCTTATTCAGCACATCGAAATCTCCTTCATTCTCTCAGTAGCTTCCTGGCTTCCTGTATGTGTGAGTATATCTATAGGATATAAATTCAGACTCCTTTCCTCCCTTTTAAATTATTTTTTTAATTTATTGATTTTTGAGAGAAAGAGAAAGATAAGGGTTTGTTGTTCCACTTACTTACGCACTCATTGGTTGTCTTGTATGTCCCTCACGGGGACTGAGCCTGTAACCTTGGTGCGTCGGACGGTGTTCTTACCGAGTGGGCTACCGGGCCAGGGCCAGCCTTCCCTCCCTTTTGAGCCGCTCTCCTTTGTTCTTATGGCGCTGGGCTCACTGACTTTCTTCCACCTCCATGGCCGGTCCTGGTAGAAGTATTGGCTCCGTGGAGACGTCTGGTGTCAGTAGAATTTGGAGGGAGAGAGAGGCCTATGACCCGGAAAGGGAGGGGAAACGCATATTTCGTGTTTATTTATTTACAAGTGCGGTTTCTTAAAAACAACCGACTAGGGTGTGAGACACAGCAGCTCCCAGGTGGTCCGTGCGTCTGCTTAACCTTCGACTCAGCTGCGAGTGGAGAGGCACCCCTTTGCCCTGCACACATCTTTCCTCACTTCCGCTGATGGGAGCCCAGGGCCCGCCTCACCTTGCCGTCCCTCACCCATGCCACCAGCCTTGGTGGGAAAGATTTCATTTTGTGTTGTGGTTTTTTTTTAACTTTTTAAATCCTCACCAAAGGCTACATTTTTATTGATGAGAGAGAGAGGAGAGAGAGAGACAGAGAGAGAGACAGAGAGAGACATCATTGGCTGCCTTCCATACTCACTCCGACAGGGGATTGAGCCCACAACCTACGTATGTGCCCTGACCAGGAATTGAATCCGCCACTTCTCGGTGCACTGAGCCACCCGGCCAGGGCGGTTTTGTGTTTTAGGTGCCTATAACAGTAATATCCTAGGATAGGTTAGGGTGCAGGGCCTTCCGGACCCCTCTGTGGCCACAGCACAACCACACGTGTCGGACTAGCTCACAGGACAGGACTGAGCCAGTCAGCACTCGGCAACAGCCAGCGGCTACCTTGTCAGATATCATATGTGCATGTCGCCCAGTCATCCTCACCGCACACTGCAGAGTAGGCCCGTCGCCATCGCAGGAAACGTGGCTTCGGGGACCTCGCTAACTTGATTAAAGGTTGTGTAGTTGGGGGTTGGTGGTGCCAAGATTGGTACCCAGGTTAAGTGCATGCCCTGTGATTGGATAGAAGTCAGAAGGCAGTGAGTGTGGTCCCTGGAATCAGGCAGCTGAGACTGAATCCTGGTTCTTCTTTACCCGGGGAGAGCTGACCACGTTGTGAACTTTTCAAATGACCTGCTGGGTGGAGGTAACCTCCCAACCCTGTGAGGATCAAAGCCATGGGAACACCGGCAGGTGGAGGGATAATTCCTCTTTGGGGGCTGGCTTTTTTGAAGCCGGCAGCGTGGTTCCAGGTTAGTGGTGAAGAAGAGATCAGGAAAATGTGGCGCTTTGTTGGCATGAGAGATGGGTGGCCTGTCATCTGGGTTTTGAAAAGCAGGGTGAACAAAAAGTAACGAGTCTCCTTCGGTTCAAAGGGTGGAAAGCAGCCACCGCCCATCCCCCAGCACCCGGGCGCAGACCGCATGCTGCATCGTGGAGATGCCGGCTGTGGAATCACAAGGGCTGTGGTGTTTATTTTCCTTGGTGCTTTGAGCAACTCTGTTTTGGCAAAAATGTAGAAGACTGATGGAAGGTCGGGGCCAGTCGTCAGGTCTGGAGTCAAATCCTAGCTCTCTACACCCGTTCCTCCTCGGACAGCAGAGCCTGCTGGGTGGTTAAGTGAGATGATGCGTGTAAAGCGGCTACACGGTATCCGGCTCACAATCAGCACTTGACATCTTCCACTGGACAACACGGGGTGCCTCCATGTGCCGAAGCCTGGACCAGGCCTGGGGAGCAGGGACGGGCAGAGCCAGGGCTTCCGCTCTCAGTCTGGAGGGGACACAGCAACAAGCAGACGAGCAGGAAGGAAACGTGTGCTTTCAGGTTGGGGTGCTTGAACGTTTTGTCTGGCATGAAAGAGATGGACAGGGTGCTCCGATGGAGAGTGACGGCAGGGAGAATGGGGACCCCCCACTTGGAAGGGATTGGAACAGCCTCTCTGAGGACGTGGCATTTAAACCAAGACCTGAGGAAAGCAAACATTGCCTGTTATTTTTAAATGAAAAATTATAAAAAAAAAATAAACGAAACTGCTGTCAAGCACAAAGGACCCCCCTCTTGCCACCTCCTCCTAAGTGGACCCGAGATCCAACGTCCCGATTGTAAGGGCCTCCGTCACCAAGGACCAGGGCTTTCGCCTTTCTTTCTTTTGCCGCGGCCCGACCACGCTGGTGCCGTGACTGCTCGGCGGAAGCACTGGGTCCATGCACGGCCTTTGAAAGTGATCGGGTGTGAGCGTGGCTCTGGGTTCCCGGCCGCTTCTCCCTGGGTGAGTCCCTCCTTGCTTCCCGCTGTGGAGAACTGTGCGAGGCATACAGAGGACCCTGGATTTCATTGGATATGCGCGTTATCCAATCCAGTTGAGCAGCGAACAGCGTGGGCTGGGTCTTGACTCTCTTCCTCAGCACCTCAGCCCGGCCTGGCCCTGTTTTCACTCCATTTCTTCTGGGCTCTTTCCTTCCCTCCTTCAAGGAAGCGATGCCCTTCCTTCTGGTCCTACTCAGCTTAGGTGTCACCTCCTCCAGAAAGTCTCCCTGGCCCTCCCTAGGCTCCCGCCTCTGCTCCCAGGCAGCGCCTCTCCGTGGCACCCTGCCGTGGCCTGGGTGCAGCTGCCTCCTCTGCTAGCTGTAAGCGCCATGATGACAAGGACAGGGACCTCTTACACTGTTGGGCAGGGGATGCGCAGTACTTCCGTGCTAGCCTCCATCAGCATCTTCTCGGCCCCAGGCACACACGAGGCAGCCGCGTGGGAGGTCTTTGTGTTCTTGACTGAGGCGAAGCCCATTAAATAGCGCCAGGCAGACCTTACCCATCTGGCTAAATGCCCCATTCTCTTTATTTCTGTTTTCCCGATTTCTTCCACGGCAATAGCTCCTTCATTTAAAATAGCTTTTTTTCTTATTATAGAAAGAACTGATTATAATATAAATTTGAAAAACACAGTCAAGCATCCTATATAATAAAAGCCTAATATGCAAATTGTCCCCTTGCCTGGGAGTTTGACCTGGAGTTCAACCAGGGGACAGGGCCGGCAGCCAGCAGCCGCTAGGGACCCTACCTATGCATGAATTTCGTACACTGGGTCTCTAGTCAAAGATCGAGTAGAAAATGAACCAATCTGGAAGCCTCCCAATCTCCATGAGCATATATAAGACATGCATACAGATATCACACACACCTTGTGCACATAATTTATAGAAAGGGAACACATTGCATGCACTGTGAGTTCTTATATGGAGTGACGCCCATTAATATTCTTTTATCTTCTTTCAATGTTTGAAAGTGTTTTGCATGGTCATACATCAAATAGACATGCCATTATTTACTTAACTTTCTTCCCTATCAGCTGATAGCTGATTTCAAATCTTTTTCCTTTCTACCAATTATTTGGTGAGCATCCTTTGTCTTGATGGGTAAGCCCAGGAGTCGAGGAGGGTCCAGGAAAGGCCTCCTGGGGGAAGTGCCCCCTGCTGGAGGCAAGGAGGCTTCCTGGGAGACAGCCGGGTCAGGGAGGCTGCTGCTCCTGTGAGGAGACAGCCCAGCAAAGGCTTGGAGGAGAGAGGGTGTGAGTGAGTGCTCCCAGGAACCGCAGTTCCTTACAGAGGAGGGTGTGCTGGGGGTGGGGCGTGGGGCCGGGGTTGTGGGCGCCGAGGGGCTAGTTACTACCAGATGGCCAGGCTAAGTCCTGAGCAGTCCCGTCAGCCCTGCTAAGGAGTGGGGCCTCGGGCAGCGGGAGCCGCCGCTGATGGAAGCGGTGACATATCCAGGCTGGAGTCTGAAAGATCCTGCGGCTGCTGGGCCTGCGCCAACTCCTCATTTGACAGCTAGACGCAGAGCTGTTATTAACACAATGAAACAGAAATTAGAAAGAATCGAAGAAGAAAAAATGCTCACGTGTCACAGCTCACAGAGAAATGTTTCAAACTGTCTAGGTTCTCACACTCGGCACGACTGAACGAGTCACAGTCCTCGCTTCTCTGCACCCTGGAGGAGCGCCATCTGTTTACGTAACCTGCTTGGTGTGGCCCCAGCGCTGCTCCAGGAGCCCCAGCGGTGCCTCTGGGTGTCTGGGGGGCTGGGGTTTCTTTGGGGAGCGCAGCGAGGACGGAGTACCACCCAGGAACAGGAAGCAGGTGTGGCCCACACTGCGTCTGTGCCGGGCCCCAGCACGGAGCTGCCGTTCTCCCGGATGCAGCGGGCACAGAGCGATCGGCTGAGCCTCCCGAGGGTGCCGTCTCCTTTTAGGAGCTCCTGAAGCTAACAGGCAGTGACAGCTCCGCTTGAAAACCACGGCAACACTTAGGGAGGCTGTGATCGGCCAGCCCCGCGAGTCACGTATCAGCAGGGACGTCACGCTTTCTGTATGGTGCCCCCATGCTTGCCCCGTCCTTGCCTCTCTTCCCTGCTGCCTCCCTTAAAAGATGTCATTGCTCTCGGAGGCCGCGGGCAGCCATGGCGAGGAGGCTGCCCAGCTGCCAGGAGCTGTTTTCTGTTTCCCATTACAGCCTCTGGTGGGGCCCCAGCAAAGCAGCCTTCTGCTCTCGATGGGAAATGGATGGGTTTTTTAAAAAAAAAAACAATGGCCCCTGAAGACTCTGTGTCTCAGTTAACATGCTTCCTAGACTGACTAGTGTGGATCCCAACACCCAGGCCAAGAGAAACACCTGCAGGTCTGTCTGCCTTACAACTTGCCATCTCGCCCCTGCATCCCTGTGGGCACCTCGTCCCCTCTGCCCCACCCCTTCCCACCACTCTCGCCACCACCTCTCTCCCGGGGACAATGGCAGCCGTTCCTGCCTCCGCGCCTCTGCCATCAGCCCCGCTCCCGCTCCTCTGCAGGCCCTGACGGCAGCTGGGGACTCGCACTCGCTCTGTCACATCTCCACGGGACTCGCAGACTTTACCTTAATGAAACTGATGCTCGATCCCCCCGCAACTATGCTCTGCCCTCGTGTGCCCCACTCACCAAATAGCTCTGGCCAAAAGCCTTGGGGTCACTGACCAGTCCTCTCTCCCTCTCACCCACATCCAACCCATCACAGGCCTTGTGAACTCCAAGTTCAAAGCACGTCCCCAAACCACATGCACCTTCCCGCACCCCACTACCACCTGCCTCCAGCCTCCGCATCGCATGCCTCCTCACTGGCCTCACTGTTCCGCCATTGCCCGGCCCTGCGGGCAGCGCTCAGGGTTCTCCAGCGGCGTGAAAACCCTCTGTCCTCACGTGGCCGGCGAGGTCGGTGGCCTGGCTCCCGGCGCCCTCTCTGACCCCTCTCTCCCTGGGCCCCTGGTCTGGCCACGCTGGCCCCCTTGCTGTGTGGTGGCTTTGCCATGCGAACTCCTGCCTCCGGGCCTTTGCACCTGCAGTTCCTTCTGCCTGGAGTGCTTTTCCTCCAGACGCAGGGAACCCCTCCCTCACTTCACTGAGGCTCGTGCACAGCTCATGTCCTCAGAGCTGACCGCCTTGTCGAAATGGCATTATCTTCACTCTTCTTCTCGGATCTGGCTTTATTTTTCTTAGTATCACTTACCTCTTTCTAGCATTAAAACATATATTTACATTTACAACTATATATTTATTTAT
>NW_005355753.1:1927608-1928576 GCF_000412655.1 Myotis brandtii | reverse complement strand
GGTGGCGGGGGGGCGGGGGGGGGGCGGTCACTTCTCATTTTCTGAGGACTGAAGCCAAGATACGAAAAAACTGAAGCAATTAGCTTGGGATAACACAGATCTTTCTCTGAGTCTGATGCAAGCCTTTTGGAAATGAAGGCTGTTTCCTCAGTTCTTACAACCTCACTGTCCTGGGAATGCCCGTTGCAGGGCGTGTGCTACCTGGAGGGGTCTGTAGTGGGGCAAGAAGACGAGCTCGGTGACGCTCACGGCGAGGGTGTGCGGGGCACTTGCTGGGTGCCAGGCACTGTACCAGGCACGCGCATCGTCTCCTGTTACCGCGCTCACACCCCTGTGGGAGGAATGAGATGGTCTGGTTCACTTTAAAGAACGTGCCTGGAGCTGCACAGCTAGTGGCGCGATGCCTGCATTTGAACCCATGTCTGCATGGGCTTCCTTCTTCCCGAACCCGACGAAGCCTTGGCCGAGGGGTCGGAGAGCTAAGTCCCCTGCACCCGCACCCGATACCTCTGCTCCGACTGCAGAGCTTGAAAGAGGAGCCTGCTCTCCGTGCCTTCTCAGCTCCCTCCTTTTCCAGCGAGGTGGGCAGCAGCCGGCATCTCCTCCCGCTGCCAGTGCAGTGGCCGTGGCAGGGCCTCCCTGCTCGGCTCTCGGAGAAGTTCCTACCGCAACAGTGCCCTTTGTTTTTATTCCTCTCATCCCCAGCCCGTCTGGTGTTCTCTCTCCTGGTTCTGCTCCTACCGCCCTAAGTGTTAGGGGCAGTTTTCTCATGGACCCGGCACGGATTTTGTATAATTTATGATCAGTGCAGAGTAGATACTCAATAAATATTTCTTGACAGAAAATGAATGAAGAAAGAATCTGGACAGTAGTCCTGCCCACACTGCACTGATCCCGAGGGCCTATCTTTGTGTTGGCGTTTCCCCCACCGGCCAGTACACCATCCCTTAGATCCGAGTTTATCATAT
>NW_005355753.1:1906878-1927598 GCF_000412655.1 Myotis brandtii | reverse complement strand
GGTGGCGGGGGGGCGGGGGGGGGGCGGTCACTTCTCATTTTCTGAGGACTGAAGCCAAGATACGAAAAAACTGAAGCAATTAGCTTGGGATAACACAGATCTTTCTCTGAGTCTGATGCAAGCCTTTTGGAAATGAAGGCTGTTTCCTCAGTTCTTACAACCTCACTGTCCTGGGAATGCCCGTTGCAGGGCGTGTGCTACCTGGAGGGGTCTGTAGTGGGGCAAGAAGACGAGCTCGGTGACGCTCACGGCGAGGGTGTGCGGGGCACTTGCTGGGTGCCAGGCACTGTACCAGGCACGCGCATCGTCTCCTGTTACCGCGCTCACACCCCTGTGGGAGGAATGAGATGGTCTGGTTCACTTTAAAGAACGTGCCTGGAGCTGCACAGCTAGTGGCGCGATGCCTGCATTTGAACCCATGTCTGCATGGGCTTCCTTCTTCCCGAACCCGACGAAGCCTTGGCCGAGGGGTCGGAGAGCTAAGTCCCCTGCACCCGCACCCGATACCTCTGCTCCGACTGCAGAGCTTGAAAGAGGAGCCTGCTCTCCGTGCCTTCTCAGCTCCCTCCTTTTCCAGCGAGGTGGGCAGCAGCCGGCATCTCCTCCCGCTGCCAGTGCAGTGGCCGTGGCAGGGCCTCCCTGCTCGGCTCTCGGAGAAGTTCCTACCGCAACAGTGCCCTTTGTTTTTATTCCTCTCATCCCCAGCCCGTCTGGTGTTCTCTCTCCTGGTTCTGCTCCTACCGCCCTAAGTGTTAGGGGCAGTTTTCTCATGGACCCGTGCGAACCAAATACCTAACCACAGGGCGGGATGTGCACGGAGAGGCAATGTGAGCAGAGCGCCGAGCAATGCCAGTTGTCTGTGGCCTGGGAACTGCTCAGGGGGTTTTATTCCTATTACGATGACCTCTTTCTCGCCCTCCATATTCTGTCTTTGAAACATTTTTTTTCGAGGCCTCTCTCCTGCCGTCCAGCACCTGTGCTTCCAACCCCTCATCATCTCCCAGAGTCTCACTGGGCCCCAAACAGAAATAGTCCTCCTTCTGAACCCTCCCTTTCTTTGTCATTCAAACCAGGGACCTCATCAACTTACCAACCTGTCAGCCGTTCTGGAAGCTTGGGCTCTGACTCCAGGCAGACCGGGCCGCATGTCAGCTCTCCTCTGTGTCCTCATCTGTCCCGTAGCAGGATGTCAACCCCGCTTCACAGCGTCATTGGGAGGTTAAATAAGATCACGCATGTAAGAGAGTTCTAGGTCCTGGCATGTAGTAAAGGTGTAGCGAATGTTAGCTGTCATAATTCAGCGACTACCACCACTGTGTTACTAGGCTGGGGCTAACCTGGGCTTGACTCAGGGGGCTTTGTTGCTAAAGAACAAACAACTTCTGTTTTAGTGACTTTTCCCTTCCTGTTAGGTGGGAACTAGCATGTGCACGTGTTATACATGCACACACACGTGTTATAACTGCCTCAGACCGGGACCTTTTCACATAGAAGGACCGTGGGGTGGGTGGGAAATGGCGATGGTTTTCTCTCTAGAGTCTCACCAAGCTCTGGTCTGCATTCCTCCCCACATCCTCCCTTCTGGTAGAGAGAGATGGCTGCTACTCCTACCCCAGGAGATTAAAGCCGATAGCTTATCCAGGACCAGCTCCGCCCGCCCCCCCCCCCATGGGGGCCAGGCACGGTGGGCACCACACCCAGGTCTTGGGGTTGTTCTCTGTTGACTGGAGCTGGTAAACTCCGGTACTTGCTGGGCTAGGAAATGTCCGTGGTCCCTGACTGAGAGCCTCCGCCAGCACAGTGAGGGACCTGCTGCTAAATGCTGAGATCTCCCAGGTGACGTATAAGCCGGCCATGACTTCGCATCCTTCGCCACATGAAACATCTCCGGTGCCTGAATTCATCTCCTTCAGCAGATGAGCCTGGCTGGCTCGGGGGGTGGAGGGGTGAGAAACATGGCACGTGCCTGCAGCCCCACCATCTCACGCTTCTGCCACACGGCTCCTGACTGCCCGGGGAACTCCGCGGCAGCTCAGAGCTACAGAAACCGAAGGTCAGGAGCCCAAGGGCATTCCTGAAGGTCATGAGAATTCTGCGTTTTCTGTTGCTCTCATGGCTGGTCATTGAAACAGAGGTGGTGAAAGGGAAGGGATGGAGAGACCCACACCCAGTTTTGTTTTTTCTGCTTTGTGTTGTGTCCACCCACCTCAAGTTCTTTTCTTCCCCTCTCATAGTGTGGGCGCAACGCTGAGAACTTCGACCGGTTTTTCACCCGCCATCCACCCGTCCTCACACCTCCTGACCAGGAAGTCATCAGGAATATTGACCAGTCAGAATTCGAAGGATTTTCCTTTGTTAACTCTGAATTTTTAAAACCTGAAGTCAAGAGCTAAGTAGATGTGTAGATCTCCGTCCTTCGTTTCTGTCGTTCGAGCTCGACGGCCATCATGGTGACATATTTTTCATTGCCAAGTTGCATCCATGTTTATTTGCTGATGAGACTAGAGTGACCATGTCCTGGAACACAAATGTCCTCAGGCAGTTTGGAGCGTCTCTACAAGATGGGATTATGCGGATGCCTGTCGAAAAGGCTGCATAATTAGCGCATTGTCAAAGTCCTCTCCCAGTTCCTCCTGCATGCCTGTCCGGCAGATCCAGTGGGGACAGGAAACGCCTGCTTTCTTTTCCTTTTTCTCTGCATGGCCATTTTTACACATTCTCCCCCTCCAACCATCCCATCTAGATTCTTCCGCCCAGTGAGTGGATGGCCGGGTGCTAGCGGCCTGGCTGGTGTCCAAGGATCTGGTTGCTTTGCCTTAGAGGGAATTTCTCCATTCTTTCTGGCTCGGGGGGCACCACGAGCTCTGAAAAGAACGTGCTACAAATAACATTTTTGTTGTGTTTTGGTTTGTTTTTTTTGACTCAAAGTTAAGAAGATTGTCTAAGTCCTTTTAAAATTCCAAAACTGTGCTTTTTACAAAGTTTCTATCTAAAAGCACCTTAAGGGGTCAAAAGGCAACCAGCTTGGGTGCTACCTCATTGCTGTCACCTCTGGTCCGATGCGTCCCTGCTCACCCTCACCCCAAACTGCTTGGAAAGGGCATTTGCACCATTTCCTGAGAGACATGGTCACTCTCGCACGGTCCCAGGACCAGGATTCACATCACATTTCAAACTTTATTTGCTTTGGGGCTTTATTTCTGTTGTTGTTCAAATGCAAAAACAAACAAAAAAACAAACAAAAATACTCCTTTTGTTACTACATGCTTCGAAAAATGTGTCCAAATGTTACTGACCACAGTGACCAGCTTGGGTCTACAAAGGAGGCTGCTCCGGGCGGCACAGGCTCCTGGGCAGTGGGTGGGGCTGGGGGTGCAGCTGGCTTAAGTGCTCGGAGAAAGATGCCATTTCTCGATGTGGTTTCCCAAGATGTGTGTGGAAATGTCCATTTGTGTCTGGATGTGTCCCGTGCCATTTTTCTTCTAGCACTGAGATGCAATAGCGAACACAGGAAAAGAAAAGCTGTTTCATGGAAAATGGCTTTGAAAAATGTGGACCCAGGCTACAGAGGGGGCCTCCGAGGCTTCGGGACAGAGGAGCGAAACCCAGAGCTTAATCTCAGCCCCGTGCTCAGCCAGGCAGAGGACGAGGCCGAGGCTGTGGGCCGGTCACGGCCTCCTGGTGGCCTGGGGGTGGTGGGGCGAGCTGACCAGGGCCCTCTCATGATATCAGAGCCCACAGCCCACATTAGGGGCCAGCTAGGAGCATGGCCCAAGCGCTTTACTTTCTCATCAAAATCACTACTGCTCCCAGCTTGGACTAGATATTCTCTGTAGCAAGCAGCTTGGTGAGGCCCCAGAGGCCCAAGGAAAGCCCGTGGGCAGGAGGAACCCCATTTCTGTCTAACAGACGAGGACGGCAGTGGTTCCCCATCCTTGCCTCCTGCCTCCGCTATTCTCAGGCCTAAAGAGAATTCTCATCACCAGTTGAGTGGTTTCCGGAAGCTCCAGGGCTTCTAAGAGACCATCAAGGGAACTTGACAAACATCCTTGCAGTCAGACTTCTCATCTTTAGGAAAACCTGCCCTTCATCCCTCTCTGCCTCTCGCCGCTGCTCGCAGCCGGCTGTGGGCCTCCCGGCGGCTGCCTGCAGTAGCAATCTAGACCTCGGGGAAGGCAAACGTGAGTCCCAGAGGGATATTGGGGAGGTGAGAGGAGGGAAATGGGGCAGAACCCCCTCACTTAGCTGTGGGGGAAACCACCGGCAGGGAGGAAGGACTTGCCCAGGGTCAGCCAGCTGGGACGCAAACCCGGTTCCTGACACTCAGCACAAGACGCTTTCTCTCTGTAACTGGCATCTGAGCAATGCCTACTACCCACAGGCAGGTTAGCTGAGGTCCGTCCTATGGCTGTTGGGTGAGCAGCCTTTCCTGGATCTGCTCTCAGGAGGGAAAAAACCATGAGAAACACTGGGTGGCTGACAAATGACCCGAGACAACTTTAGAGACCAGGGTAGCCAGGTAGCCAGGTGGGGGCTGGGGGGGGGGGTGGTGAATAGATGATAATTAGATAGATGGGAAGAATACATTGTACATGTCCACTGCTCCACATTTTCCCACTTGCTGTCATCATTTTCCAGAAGTTTGATAGCGTGCAGAAATATGAACTCCAGCCCAAGTCTCTGTTGCCCTAGGCCCTGGCCGAGGCCGGGTTCCCTCTTCCATCAACACTTCCGTGCACAGGAGACCGGGAGGCCAGCCTTCCACATACAGCATCTTTGCAAATTGATCCAGGAAGAAAGCTATTAGTTCATTTTTCCCATCGTGCATGTATTCTGCCCTCCATGCATCACCCAGCCATCATTTATTGAGCACCAACTGTATACCAGGCCTGCGCTGGGTGCCAGGAGCACCATGGGGAAGCGTAGGATGCCATCCCGGAGGGCAGTCTTGACGCAGTCATTGAACGCATGCTGTCATCAAAGGATAGCCTCCCTGGGTTGGTCAGGGACGGCTTCTGGTAAGAAAGACCAAGTCCTCACAGGTCTTCGGGTTGGGCTTCTCTGTAGACCGCGGTTTGAGCGGAAGGAGAGGCGCAGCAGCGCCCCTGGAGCCGGGCTTCTGGGACAGTCCTGAAGTTCGCGGGCGGGAAGGGAGGCAGGGGCAGCTGGGGTGGGTTTCCTTCTAGAAGGCCAACAGCACTGTGTCTGTGCTCAAACAAACGTGGGTCACGGGACTTGAGCAGGCGGACACCGTTTGGAGCGAGGGCCTGGATTTCAGCTCAGTTCTGAGTCCCGAGGCTCACTCAGAGGCCCTTCCTGGCCCTCGGGGGACGCTGCCCACAGCACACGCCCTGGCTGCACTCGGCCTGGCGCCTCTACATGACACAGCCCGAGATTTTCCAAAAGAACTAAAACGAGGGGAGAATGAACAACTAAGCAAGGAAAGCCAAGGAACCCTAAACATGTCAGCCATGACTAGCTGTCTACCGGGATCTAAGACCCGCTTTTCATTCTGGAGACTTCTTACCCTGCCCCTCTTCTCAGATAGGAAGGCCCACGGTCACCGTGACTTGGGAAGGTAAGGCAGGCCAGTGGGATTCGTAACCCTCCTCGGTGAGCGAGGCTTTCTCATGGGGCTGCGAGCCTGTCAACTCGGGAATTGTCCCAACAGAGAGGCCCGTTCCCTCCCAACTTCTAGGCTGAAATCCAGGGGTATTGTCGATGGAGATCTGCCTCTGGGACCAAGTGCATATGGAAGCCCTGTTTGGACCATGTGGCTGTTTGGAGCAGCACGAGTCATCACCAGCACAAGGAGGAAGGGCTTTCAGAATCGAGCTGGTGGGAAAGGAGCCTTGGGCTGCGGGAAGCCGAGGCAGGGAAGGGCGCGTGGGGTCAGCGTTACCAGGGGATCCCCGCCAGGAGGCAGCTGCCTGCCCTCTAGCCCAAGACTTACCGGGACCCCATGTACCCATGGAACCCAGGCCTTAAAGGGGCCTAATAGTTCACTTCACCCTGGGGCTCAAAATGGACAGGGAGAGACCAGAGGCTCAGCGGCCACACATTCCATTGTTTCGCTCCAGAGTGAAGTCTCTGGCTGGGGAGCAGCTATAAGTAGGGAAAGTGAAGAGGCTCATCCTTCGTGGGCTCTTCACTCGTGGATGCATCCATTCAACAGAGTGTGGACAGCCTGCCGTGTGCCGAGACCACTCGTGGCCCTGGAAATACAATAGTGAAGAAACACCCAGGCCCTGCCCTCCTGGGAGAGGCCACAAATAAGTCAGTTTCTGGTTGCAGCAAGTTCAACGCAGATCAGAAGGTTCCTAAGTGTGGGGGTGGGGCCCAGAGAGGCGTGCACGGCAGTAGTGAAGGAAGAGGTGCACTCGAGCTTTTCTCTGAACACAGGTGTGACACAGGCAGAGCCGGGACAGGCAGGACAGGACACAGGAAGGACAGGACAGAGGGGCGGGGCGTGGCAGGAGAGGCCCATCTAGAGAACAGCTCCATGGGCATCCTCCGCCCGCTCCACTCGGGCTCCGCTCAATGGAGTGTACCCCGGTTTCTCACTCATTCCTACGGCCACACACAGGGCCAGCGGAGGTGGGGACCTCCGAGAGGACACCTTACCTATCTCGGGGGAGCGGCCTGAGGAGGAATGTTCGTGAGAGGGCCTTTTGCAAAGGGGCATGAGCCCAGGAATGAGAGATCCTTATCAGTCGGTGTCCATTGGAGGTTGAACCTAAAACCTGGATGGTGATTGGCCAACGTTAGCCAGTCACTCATCTCTGACCCTCTCCTCTTTACCATGGGGCTTCAGCCTGCCCGGCACCAGTGAACCGTGTGGCATCCTGGGTTGTCCTGTGATGAACCAGCCTGCAGGCTTGCTCCCTAGTCAGAGGGGCTGAGATGAGGCCTCACGGGAGCAGTGTGGTCGGGTAACGTCACTCACCCGCTGGGTGGTCGTGGGGAAGTCACCGCACCTTCTCGTGCCTTGGTTTTCTCACAGGTCACAGCGGGGGTGGGGGGAGGACTCCAGCTCCCCCTGGCCGTGGGTAGTGAGGACAGGAAGAGAGGGTCGGCTGACAGAGGCCCGAGCCTGTCTCAGATGTGGGGAGTCAGCCCGCACCCTTTCCCTGGCGAAACCTGCCCCAAGCCGGGGTGACTGCCTGCTCCCCACCCCAAGAAATGCCAGATTCACTTGGAGAAGAGAGTTTTGCTTGTTGTAAGGCTGCCCCTGCAGACCTGACGTTAAGCTTTGGGTTTTGTTTCTTATAATTTGTTACTAGATGTGGGCTCTGTCACCTGGGAGAGCCCTCTGGCTGCAGGCCCGGCCTCGGCGGTGGGCTCCTGAGCTTCCCGGGCTCGCCTGGGCTGCCGCAGGGAGTGAGGGTGGGTGCGGCCCCTCCTTTCACGAAGCAATGGCTGCCTTTCCCCAAGGGCGGGCGCTCTGCTGTGGGGAGCTGCGCGCTTGTGCAGCTGTTCTCCTTCTTACAGGAAGCCCATCCTGGCCACGGGTGGCTTGGGGTGGTGTGCCAGGGGACACTCCACCCAATGACCGACTCTATGATGTCACACCTGGTGAGAAGCAGTTCCCAACTCAATTCATCTCAAAGCCAAAAACAGAGCACACCCCACTTTATGACAGGCCTCAAAGACATTCAATGTCTCATTTCCTTAGAAACGTTGCAGGCTTTCTCTCCTGGAGCCAGCACGGCTGTGAAACGCAAGCTAGGCGGTCGCACATGCCCTGCGGCCACTCCGAGGGGCATCCCACTCGCCCCAGAGGGCGTCAGCTCCCCGTGGCTGGCGCGCCTCGGTCGCGTTGCCCTCTGTGCTGTGTTAACGTGTCTGCTTTCCATTTGGCAGAGAGACAAGCGAGACACCTCCAACTTCGACAAAGAGTTCACCAGACAGCCTGTGGAACTCACGCCCACGGACAAACTCTTCATCATGAACTTGGACCAAAATGAGTTTGCCGGCTTCTCCTATACTAACCCAGAGTTTGTCATTAACGTGTAGGTGAGCGCCCGCTCCTCGCCGAGCCTGGGGGTAGGACTCCAGGCCGAGTGTACGCATTGATTCGTCTTCCAGATCCGCGGTGCTCCTGCCGGCACTCCAGGGTGGGAGCTGGCCGGAGGCTTCTCTTTGGATGTGTAGCTTGCTGGTTTGTTTTCTACATTTGAAAAATGTTTAGTTTAGAGTAAGCGCTTTATCCAAGTAGAAAGGAACCGTTTTCCAATCTTCCAGAAACTCATCAAATGAACAGACGATGTCAAAACTACCATGTCTGATCCCAAAATGCTTCAGTATTTGTAATTTTTAAAATCAGAAGCTGATGTTCCTAGTGAAAGTTTTTACAGCTGTTCTGCAGTATTACCCTTGAATGCTAAGCATGACTGGTGTTTTTAAAAATAGTGAGTAAGCTTTGCAGTTACTGTGAACTGTTGTCTCTTGGAGGAAATTTTTTGTTTAAGAATTGACATGATTAAACGGAGTTAATATATGCAAACTCTCTTGTTACCATGTCTGCTTTGAAATAGACTCCGGTACAGAGGTTGCAAATTGGAGAACCATAGTCTAATGCAGCCAGGACATGAGCTTTGCGCCACATGCACAAAATTTTATTTAATTGACGGCATTGTCAAGATTTTTTTTAAATGCGATATTTTAAGTTTCTTGGCTTTCAGAGTCACTTGAAAAAAAATCAAAAGACTGGCAGTACTGAGCCTTGGTTCCCATGTGGAAATAATTTGACAGAACTGACTCATGGCTGTCTCCTTTAAGAGCAATGTGTGCTCTCATTTTACCACAGTCTCCACCATGCCCTATCGTCTATATTTTTTATCTACCTACCTGGCCGCGGTAGCCATCTGCAGGTGAGACATTTGAGAGTCACAAGCTTAGTGACCTCAGTTTTTCCTGTGCCCATAATCAGAGTATCTGCTCAGTCACCCAGTCGGTGTGTTTAGTGTGCATTAAATCCTCAAGCATGAAGTAGACAACAAAAATGTCATTCTAGCCGTGACAGAGTCAGCACAGAGGCTGCTGGCGACATAGTGACACCACTTTTCAGCATTGTGCGAGGATGACATTATAAAACTACTTACCTTTCACTATTTTCTCCTAACTTAGCATCTGCAAAAAACCAAACAAATAGCAACAAAAAACCCCCCACGGGGCATATGTCCTTCCCTCCTGCCCAAGGAGGCCAGAGACGGGGGCAGGCAGGGCGGGCTCTTCTAAACGCTGTTGGCTTGGGAAGGAGCCGTCTCCCTGGCAGCAGCGTGCACATCGCTGCATCGCGGTATCGCCTGCTGCCTCCTCTGAAGGAAGTCACGCTTAGGCTTCTTGTTGAAAGATCGGTAATGCAGCCTACAGCACGTGCCTCAGAGCGGCCAACGCCTGTGGGTAGCAGAAAAGGACAAACCTGACCCGCCAAGTATGTTGTGACTCCACGGAGTTTATTCATCCCCTTGGAAGACGCCCGGCAATGGAGTATTGAGGAGACAGCGGATCTATTGATCCTCGGAATTTTAGAAACGCTGCCAATTAAAATTGAGTAAAGCCAACTTAAAGAAGGAACTGTGCTCTAACGCATCACATTCAGAAAACAAAAACACATGGCTTTCTATCGATGTTGGGTGACATGTTCCATTTAAGATAATATTATAGAAGAGGTTGCCGTGCTACCCACTTCATGCCAGCCCCTCATATTTTCTCCCTTTGCTGGATATAAACCTGTCTGTCACTTCACAAATATTGAGCACTTGCTCTGAGCCCAGCCTAGTTCTGGGTGCTGGGGAGAAAGTGACAAGATAGTATAGGACTGTCCATTCACTGGGAGGAGACTGCAGAATTCCCAGCCTCTCCTGGGACAACTCCTATAAAGCTCTGCACTTTACTCTGATTGGCTCAGCCTGGCCAGCACTGTGCCCGGGGTAGAGAGGGGAGGCGGGTGAGGGGCTTTGATTGGCCAGACCTAAGTTGTATATATTGCTGTGTAACAAATTACTCCAAAATTTTGAAACAAATATTTATTACCTCTCAGGGTCTGTGGGTGGGAAAGTGGGTGTGGCTTAGCTGGTGTAATGCTTGTCCTTGAGGGTGCAGTCAAGCCGTCGGCCAGGATTGCAGTCACACATGAAGGGTCAACTGGGGGGAGGTGGGACTTATGTCCATGCTCACGTACATGGCCTTTGGCAGCCTCAGTTCCTCAACAGAGAGCATCTCCATGGGTGCCTCTGGCCATGGCCACTGGCTTCCCGGATATGAATGATGCAAGTGAGAGCGCCTAATCCAGAAACCATTCATCTCAGAAGTAGCCCCATCTTATTGCTGTTTTCTGTTCTTTAGAAGCAAGTCAAGAAACCCCGCCCTTGCCCTGACCGGTTTGGCTCAGTGGATAGAGCGTTGGCCTGTGGACTGAAGGGTCCCGGGTTTGATTCCGGTCAAGGGCATGTACCTTGGTTGCGGGCACATCCCCAGTAGGGAGTGTGCAAGAGGCAGCTGATCGATGTTTCTCTCTCATGGATGTTTCTAACTCTCTATCCCTCTCCCTTCCTCTCTGTAAAAAAAAAATCAATAAAAAAATTTTAAAAAGAAACCCCGCCCTCACTGAAGGGGAGGGATTCCACGAGGGGAGCATTCCGGGTGGGGCCTCTGGGTGTCGGCTTAGTGACTGCCTTCCTCACACACCTTGAGCGGCACCTCTGGAACTGGGTAGCGTGCCACCCACACCACAGGGACGGAGGGTGGGCGGGAACAGCTCTCCGAATGAAAACTGGAAGCTGTTCTTGGAACAAGGTGGGTGTATGCTCAGGAAGCAAGCCACCATGGTGGGTTCTCCCCAGATGGGAATTCAGGGCTGCCCTGAAGATTCTCAATACTGAGACTCAGTTAAAAGACTGACTCACTGGGTCCTCACAGGTCGCCATTGTTTCACTGCCAAGCTACCACCAAGGGCAGGGGCCGAAATGTGAACTTGTGATGAGTCATAGTCCTTTGCCTTCAGGGACTCAAAATCCACCAAGAAGATGCGTTGGTAGAAACATACACACAATAGAAGTCTATGTCAGTCATCTACTCTGAGTGACAACCACCTCCACACCCACACTGAGTGTCTTTTAAAATCACCGTGTATTTAACTCAGTGGTGGTTTTTCTGGTCTGGCCACCCCAGCGTATCTGTGATGGACTTGCTGTGTCTCCTCAGTCAGCTGGAAGGTCAATGGTGACAGATGGCCTAGGTCGGCCACATTCACATGTGTAGTGTCTGACACGCTGGCTGGCCTCGGGGAAGCTCAGTTGGAAGGACTGGTTTTTGCCCCGAATGCTCTTGTGTGTTCCAGCTAGGTCTTCTTCAGCTGGTGGTTTTAAGGACGCCCAAAGAATAGCAATGAGAAGCAAGGCCTAGTGCCTGGGCACTTTTCAAGCCTCTGCTCTGTCATGTTTGCTGCTTTCCCATAAGCCAAACTCCAGGGGTGGAGACACAGGTTCCCCTTGTGGATGGGGCACTGCAGAAACACCCTGCAGAGGCTAATGGGCACAGGGTAGGAAAACGTGTGGCCATTTTGTATCCACTACACAGTCCATCAGTGGACCTGTTCATGAACTCGGGGGGCATTAAAGAAATAAGACAGAAGACAAAGAAATTGCCAGGAACTTCTTGGGCTTCCCATGGGCAGACCACATGGATGACCAGAAGGTGGTAGTCTTACTTGTCTCTTCAAACTCAACATACAAAGACCCAGCGCCAGAGTTCAGGCTTGTCAGCTGGACAACCAGAGCCAACTAGAGAGCTGAGGTGTAGGCTCTTCAAACCAAGGAGGACAAAATGCTTAAACCTTCGGGTGTTGTTCCTGCCATGGTTCTTTTTCTAACCCCGCATAGCTAAGATGCTGGAGAAATCTGGGAGGACTGCAAAGCAAGATAAATGGGGACCAAATCTAAAAGTCCAAAGCCAACTGTCTCAGGTCCTGTATCTTTCCTGGTTTTGAGGTTAAATTGCTTTGACCTACAGGGGATTCTGCTGCTCACCACTTCCTAGACAAACAGTACAGGCTCCCAACGTGAATTCTAATTTCCCCAAACAATAGATGTTTGAGCTCTAGAGTCCTGGCTCAATGATTGAACCACACTCTCCACTGTGGATCTTGTTTCATAAATGCTCTTCTCCCTGGTGTGTGGCCTCCCAAATTAGGCCAGATGTCAGGGTAAGAATGAAGTGAACAAGAGATGCAAGAACATTCTGTTCTGTTTTCAAATAGTCACACTTCCTCCCAAGGTCCAAGAGGCAAAAAAATGCAGAGAGGACAGGGCCTAGCAAATGAAGATTTGCTCAGGTGGGTTGGATCACGTGGTGAGTTCCTAGGTATTGTGTGGGTTGTTGATCTCCGTTAACAAATTACTTATTGATCTCTGTTAACAGATTAGCCCAAACAAAATACATTTATGAGCTCACAGCTTCTGTAGGTGGGTCAGGACTCCAGGCACAGTGGGTGGACCCTCAGAAGCAGCAATCGATGTGTTGGCTGGGGCTATGGTCTCCACTTCTAAGCTCGCTCACATGGTTGCTGGCAGGATTCAATTCCTTGTGAGCCATTCCACCAAGAGCCCCCGTTCCTCACCGGCTCTTGGCTGGAGGCTGCCCTCAGTTCCTCCCCACGTGGGCCTTTCCAAAATGACTGCTCACTTCACCTAAGTGCACCCGCTAGGATGGCACTAGGGAGACCATCAGTAAGACGGGAGTTCCACTCTCCTGTGAATGAAACAGGAGTGGCAGTATATCATTTTCACAGTGAATTCTGTTTATTACAAACAAGTCACTAAATCCAGCCCACCCTTAGGAAGAAGGGATTGCACAAGAACTAAGGGGGGAAGGCAGGGACTATTGGGAGCCACGTCAGAAGCGGCCTACCCTGTGGCGGAAAGGGCGTCCTCCAAGAGACATGATAAGGGATGGCCTATGGGAGAGAAAGGTGGGTCTTAGCACTGTGTCCAATGAATGTGCTCCGTCTTGATCTACCAGATCGAGTGAAGTGGAGGTGGGGAGGCGGCACTGCTGTCTACCATCATTCTCTCTCTGACCCAGAGTTTCCAGGCTGGTGTGGGTGGCCAGGCTGACGCCATTGATCCAAATGGAAATGACTTTTTTCTCAGATCAAAAGATTCAGACTCCTCATGAACAGAAGTAATCACTTATTAAGCCCTTAAAATTTAAGGGCCCCTGGCCTCAAACAAGGAGTTTCCTGGAGCCCCTAAACCGTGAGCAGCATCAGACTGACGTCTCTGCTGCCGTGGAGGAGCAGAAAGCCACAGGGCCAGCAGCAACTCCAGGTGAGGAGCCCTGAGAGAGCCTGACCCCCAGGCCATCCTCAGGAACCCTGTGACAGGGACAGGGCCCAGGGGGGCTCACAGAGGAAGTGGGTGAGAAGGGGGGATGTTTTCAGTTATGCTGAGGAGGAGGAAGCTGACGAGAGCAGCAAGCAGGAAACGCCGCCGACCCATCCTCTGTGTCTCCTGGCTCAGACCTGGGCTTGTTATTACGCTACAAAGGCGGGAACTCTGCCAGGCAGCCGCGACTGCAGCGGGGTCCTCAGACCTGAGTAAGAATGAATATGTCTGTTCATTCAGCACATCTCTCTTTAGGGCCAATGACTGTTCCGGATGGGGAACAGAACGGCCCTCCTGCAACTGACGTTCTGGAGGCACCGTCTCAAGTACAGTGAACGACATGATCGTGGAGGGTGCTTGTGCCACGGAGAAAGCAAAGCGGGGCCGTGGGTGGAAGCGGCCGCGGGCATGGCTGGGTGGGCAGATAGTCATCCCGAATGCTCAAGGCAGGCCTCCTTGAGAAGGTGATGGTTTGAACTCAAGGACAAGGAGCCCGCATAAAGCAGTCCAGACAGAGGGACATCAGGGCAGCGTGGGAGGCCTGGCCTGCAGGAGAGCAGAAACTAGCCCCTGTCGCCAGAGCACGGTGAGCACAGGGCCGGGTGGGGAACGTGAGGCCGGGGAGGGAGGCAGGCCCAGATCTTGCAGGCATTTGCAGACCTTGGAAGAAGTTCGACGCCGGCCTCGATCCAATGAGAATCCGTTGGACACTGTATTTGTTTCCTGTTGCTGCTGTAACAAATGACCAAAAACTCTGTGGCTTAAAGCAACACAGATTTATTCTCTTGCAGTTCTGGAGCCCAGAAGTCCCAAACCCCTTTCATCAGGTGTGAGTCCAGGCGTCTACGAGCCGGGCCCTCCCGGAGGCTCCAGGGGAGGACCGTTCCTTGCCTTTCCCGGCTCCCAGAGGGGCCATCCTCTTCAAAGCACATCACTCTGGCCTCTGCTCATATAGTCACGTCTTTCCTATCTACGGTCCTCCTGCCTCCCTTGTGGTTACACTACCCTCCGCCCCCCAGTAACCCAGGAAACTCTCCCCCGCTCATCATCCTAGCACATCTGCAAAGTCCCCTTTGCCACATCAGGTGACATGTTCACGGTTCAGTGATTAGGATGTGGACCTCTTTAGAAAACCGTTAGTCCGTCTGTCCACAGACTTGAAGCATTGAGGATGGATATGACCTGGTTAACTTTAGGGAACGTGGTGTGAGGGTAAAGGCGGAGCAGGCAGGGCACGAGGCCTCTGCACCGGTGCCGGGACAGCTGAGGTGCAGCCGCCCTCGACCACCCCTCCTCACAGAGCTGAGACGAAAGGCAGAGAAGGAGCGGGACTGATTTGAACAAATCCAGCCACACCGGTGCTTTCAACCATCCCAGCTCAGTCCCTGAAGAGACCAGCTGGGTCCGTGCGCCTTTCCTGGAGGGAAGAGGCCGGACTGGCAGGGAGTAGAGGCAGGAGAGGGTGAGGGCCTCAGCAATGGTGAGGGGAACCTGGTGGAGTAAGTGGAAGAAAGGCCACCCCAGGTATCGGGTCCTAACCCTGGGATTTGTAAAAGTCCCCCCACTTGGGGAAAGCGTCCTCACGGATGTAATAAATCGAACATCTTGAGATGAAGAGAAGACCTGGATCACCCAGGTGGGTCCTAAATGCCATCACAAGTACCTGCTAAGAGAGAGGCAGCGGGAGGGAACAGGCACACAGGGGAGAAGGCGCTGTGAAGAGGGAGCTGAGAGCCATCCAGCCACAAGCCGAGGAACGAGGAACGCTGCCAGCACCAGGAGCTGGAAGAGGGAAGGAACGGTCTGCCCTAGATCCGCCAGGGGCTCCTGGCCCTGCCGACACCTTGACTGTGGACGTTTGGCCTTCAGAACACAGGGGATAAGCTTCTGTCATGTAAGCTGTCCAGTTTGTGGTCCTCTGTGATAGCATCTCCAAGAAGCTAACACACCTGCGGGGGACCAGCTCCTAGCCGAGAGTCTGACCAAAGTGTAATTTGGAGCCAAGACCGTCCACTGTGGGGTCAGGGATGGGGTCTGTCTCCCAATCATCCCAGGAAACAAGATGAGAAGAAACTAAGAAAGCCACTCTGACAGCCAGGGATGCTGGTGCTTTAAGCCCCTCACCTAGTGGGGTCCCCACCAGCTGGAATTAGGAGCAAGGCCCCCCTCTGTGGGTGCCGCTCTCCTGGGGGACCCCAGAAGACAGCCCTTGCTTCGTATGTTCAGGCCTGGGGACAGAGCCTCCCCGGGCGGTCCCCGCCTGCGCCGGCTCAGCGCCTGCCCGTCTCGCGGCAGAGAGAGGCGGGAGCTGCAGAGAGTGGACGGCACTCACTTCTGTTCATCGCCTATGAAGTCATTTTCAAACGCTAAGCACTTGACAGCAGTTGTTGGGTGTTCTCTCAGAAGCCACCATGTGGGGACCGACGTTCTCTTCAAAATTCACGAGAGTCACTCATGGATTCGTGAGTCAGGGCTGGAATAAAAGGCAAATTGTATTTTGCAACAACATCTTCAAATATTATTATAAAACTTGATAGCCAAGAAAGGGAAATAAAACGTCTTGTTTTTATGACAGACTCCAGGAAGGAACGTTTGACCGCATCTTGCTAGAAGGGCTGCGCAGAAAGCGGAGGGAATTCTCCATCAATAATCGCAGGCCCCCACATGGAAGCTTCCTGGCCATGTGAGATTCCTATATTTTCCGAAGAGACATAGGTTAGAAAAAAGGTGCGTAGCCCCAGCGTAGGGCTGTGTCACCTTGATTTCATTCTCAGCGTGGGTGGAGGGTGAACCGGGCCACCTGGGGAGGGCTGTGTTTGTGGTTGCAAAGGGTGAGCAGAATGTAGCAACTTCCGGGGGTGGGCTTTGTCCCCATGCCCTGCAGTGAGGGGCTGAGCTGGGAGGCACGAGGGTGGGAGGAACCTCTCCCTCCGGGCTCACTGCCTTTCCGCAGGAGCTGATAGACTCAGTGGGACAGTCCTTGGGTATCGGCCATGAACCTGGTGGTGCTGAGGGCAACGGGGAAATCGGACACCTGACTACTTAAATCGTGACCCCAGGCATCTGTAACGAAGCCCTCCTGGCCGGCATGGCCGTGAGAACTGAGTATCGACACCCTCAACATGGTCCCATTTTGTGGGTGCAGCCTTACCGGGGCTAGAATCAAGGGGTTCCTCGGAGTACGGCAGAGTGTGGGAACCCAGACTGCACCCCGAGTGCTCCACTCCCAGCTCTGCCTCGTACCGGCGGCACAGCTTTGGAAAGTTACTTAGCCGTGTCTGCCCAGCCCTAAGATGGGAGAGGACAATAGCAACGCCTCTCCCTGAGGACTGGGACAGAGCCCGAGTGGGACAGGGCCTGAAATGTGGTACGTTCTGCCTGTGTTGGCTATTGTTTTCATTGTTAGTGGAGCCAGGCAGGTCAGGCAAATGCATGAGCATTCTGGGAGTGGAAAATGGATGCTGTGCGCCCGGAGTTCCTGACCCTCTCTAGGGGGCCCTGCGGGTGCAGCCAGCAAGTCGTGTCCCATCCCCCAGCGAGGCTGGGAGTCTAGATTGTATATGAAATGTGGGCCACCGATTCTAATTTTTTGAAGCTCTAGGTCATGCAAATAAAAGATGTCCATTTGATATATATGTTAGGCAGGCCACAGCGTGAAACCTCTAGTGTACAAGATCAATGGCACACATTTTCAGCTCTTTCAAGAGAATTCTAAGGGTGCTGGGGGAGCTTTCCATTTTCAGGACTTATTAGCTGGACATGGCTATTTATCACATATTAATTTAGCACTTGCCGTGTGTCAAGCCCTATCTGAGGGCTTTCCGACAACAACTCACTTAATCCTCACCACAGCCCTGTGCGGGGCACGATTGCTTATGCCTTTTTACGGTGGAGGGAAGGGAAGCTCAGAGGTTAAGTAACCTGCCCACACAACACGGCAGGTGTCAGAGCCAGCTTCTAATGTAGGCTGCCCTTACAAATGTCTTATGAGCCACATACATTTTTTTAAAACCCCACACAAAATGTTGGCATGGCCAGAGCTGTCACCAAAACGCGTATTTATAAGGATGCCCATTGCTGAGCGGTGCCGGGATCAGCAGGGCCACGAGAAGACCCCGGCTATCAGAGCTCAGCAAAGCCTGGCCACATCCTCGGAGTTGCTTTGTCCACGGAAGTCGGCCCTCGGCCACTGGTGGGTGTTTGTAGTTGACGTGCCTTCAGCACGTAGATGATGGCGCACCCTTACAGAGCAGTGACTGTGAGCCAGTCACTCTCCTAAACACTCTACAAATATTAGCTTACGTAAGCCCCATGAGACAGTACGACTTCTATCATCCCCATTTTATGTGGAAACTGAGGCACAGAGCGGTGAGCCGTTGGTTCCAGCCTGCCCAGGCATGAAGAGGAAGGGTTTTCACCCAGACCCTCCAGTGTCCAGTCTGTGCTCTGAACTGCTACACGTCACCTATAAACTGATTGGTAACGCCAATGGCCTGTGGTGTAACCTCTGTGATAACGCCCCTGAGCAAGGAAGGACACAGCCAAGGGAGAGGTTCCGAATTACCTTGCAGACAAAACGGAGCAGTGCGGGGATGCAGGCTGCTTGGTAATGCTGCCAGTAGCCAGGTTTCAGTGAGTTGAGAATAGGTTCCCATCAGTGTTAAGGTCATGGTAGTCTCATAAAGCTATGGGAGCTGGGCGTTATTAAACCCACGTTACAGATGAGGGAGCTGAGTTTCAGAGATGCCAAGAAGCTTGAATAAGGTCACACAGCCGGTGAGCCGTCAAGTGAGGGCTTGAGTGCAGATCGAATGGACCCTGTCGCCTGCGTGTGTAAGACCCACATTAAAACGCTTAGGAGCTTGTTTCTTCCAGGAAGGCTTCTGCTAAGGGACAAGTGGAAACAGACTCCTTTCAATGGCCATGGAGTAACTCGGCCAGGTGCCAAGAGAAGGCCACGTGCCGGGCAGTGCCTGAAGGGCCCAGGTTCAGGATGGAGCCTCTGGACGCTGGCCAGGCCCCGCCCTCCGACACCTGCTTCCAAAGCAAGAGGCAGGTGCCTCCTCTGCCCTCTGGATAAGTGTGAGGAGTACCCCCGCCTCGTTCCCTTCTAGAACCCAACACCTGCTCCGGTAGTTAACGTGTATGTTGGACCCTTTTAAGTTTACAAGTGGCAAAACCCACCTCAAACTGGAGTCATTAAAATAAAAAAGGGTCATTTATTTGTTTCAGCGATTTAAAGGCTCTTGGTTTGTCTGACTTCAGGCACAAGAGGGTCCAGAGACGCATACAACATCAGAAGGCTGTCCCCCGCTACCTCCATCATGGCTCTCCATGGCTTCACCTTCCTGTGGCCCCGGACGCTCCAGCCCCCGTCCCAGGGCTCGGGAATAGCAGTGAAGGGAGAAGTTATTTTCTCCAATATTTTCAAGGACAGGTATGGAACTAAGTTGGACTGGCTTGACCTAACTACCCATCTCTAAGTTAATTACCTTGGCCATAGAGAGAAACATCAGGTTAGCAAGCCCGGTCACCCCTGGAGTAGGGTGGACATGCAATTCCCTGAATTGCACGGCGAGGGGTAGTTTCCCGGAGGAACGTGGTGGTGGGATTTTAAGAAGAACAAGGAACGGGTGCTGGGAGCCAGCGCCAGCAGGTGTCCTCTAGAAGCTCAGGCTGTGGAGCTGCCTTCTGCTGGATGCTAAGATTCCAGCGACAGGTCTGTGTAGACCCTAGAGCAGCGGTTCTCAACCTTCCTCATGCTGCGACCCTTTAATACAGTTCCTCGTGTTGTGGTGACCCCCAACCATAAAATTATTTTTGTTGCTACTCCATAACGGTAATTTTGAATCGTAATGTAAATATCTGATATGCAGGATGTATTTAGGCGACCCCTGTGAAAGGGTCGTTCCACCCCCAAAGGGGTCGCAACTCACAGGTTGAGAACCGCTGCCCTAGAGGGTCCCCTGTTCACTCTGAGTGGGAGGATCTCAAGCCTCTGACTGGTGAGGAAGGCGATAGACTTCTCTGCTGGCAGGTGTCCCGGCCGTCCGCGTGCTGGGAAGAGCGCCCGGGCTCCGAGTGACACCGTCCAGCCTCGCTCTCCTTCAGGGCGGCTCGGCGGGGCTGCCCACCCAGGTGTCAAGCATGTGCTGTCACCTAGTACCTCAGCCACATGATTGGTCCCGACATGATTATGTTATTCCATTCTTACTAGTGTCCTGGGCATTAAAATAAAACTATTGGGAGAGAAACGCTCTCTTTCGACAGGGGTTGGTGAGAGGGCCGGTTGTTGGCTGGGGGAGGCTAGAAGCCACACGGAGAGAGCTGGTCTGAAAATAGAGGTCCAGCGCTGGGAGCTGGAGAGCTGGCCCTGGAGGTGCCAACCCGGCCCACCCTTCTGCTTCCTGAGTTAAACCCATGTCCTGTCACGTGCAACTAACAACCACCTGCCAGCGCTGTCATCTCACCAGCCGGTCATTCCGGGGAGTGCGGTTAAGCCCTTGGGACCCTTAGCTGCCGGTGTCCAGGGGAGTGACCGAGGTTGTAGCTGATTGAGACGGAGCACAGCTCTGGGGACACCATGGGTGCGGCATCTGCGTGAGTTTTACTGGCACCGGGAGGGCAGGAAAAGTCTAAGTTAGTCTTTTCAAACTTAGTGGGATCAAAACCATCCCTGAATGTCTGTCGAAGCCAAGAAAGTATTTGATGTCGGTGAGCTGACTGCTCACGGATCATAGGAAGCCCTGGGGATACCTGGGAGCCAGGGCCCAATTCAAAAACATTCAACGTTGAACATTTGAAATCTCTGTGGGGGGCTAGCCCTGAAAAGCAATTGAAACGTGAAGGTTTCAGACGATGAGGCCACAGCGGTGAGGCAGGAGATGTGGTAGCCTGAACCCGGGGGTCCCGGGAATTAGGGCTCTGGGGTCGTAAGCTCCGCCATGCTGCCACCTCGAGGCTGGCCCTCCCAAAGCAGGGGACTCACAGGCCCACCCTTCCCAGAGCAGGGGAGTGGAGGGCTCTCCCCCACTTTTAACCTGACTTGACCACTCTTTATTTTTAACCTTCCCTCTCCAAGTCTATGCCTCCAAGCAGCTTTTCTGGGGGGAGCGTGTTTGCACCCACACTGGCAGCGCGTCCCTGGCCACGCGCCGGCTGCAGGGGCTGTTGCCATGCCCACCCACCCCAGCAGCCTGGGGCTCAGCCTGGAGAGGGGCTCCCTGGAGAGCTGCGTGCCGGTGAGGAGAGTGGAACTCAGGTCCTGGAGGTGGTGGGTGAGGGCAAGGCGACCCCAGGCCTGCTCACCCAGGAAAGGAGCAGTTCTCAGGT
>NW_005355753.1:1894845-1906811 GCF_000412655.1 Myotis brandtii | reverse complement strand
GCTGCAGCAGTCATCACCCTACAGGGAGGGACTGCTCCCCGCCCCTGTGCCTCTCACCACGGACTACACTTCCATCACCCCCTTTACCGAGGGTGACCCAGAGAGCTCAGCACCCGAGGCGACCAGGCTCCGAGCCAGATGGGAGCCTCCAGCAGTCACCGTGAGCAGGGGGTGCGCTGCTGGCTGACATGCATGTTCGGAGCCATCGGACAGTTATTTATTTTTGCTGACAAGTAAAGAATCACCTGGTGCAGATAGCAGCCTGCTCCAGTATGGCTGTTTGTGGTTCTAAATATCTCGCTGGTCATTTCGACACCTGTCGCATCGAGAGCAGAACTCACTTGTACCTGGATGTGGGTAAGCTTCTGACGGGCAGGTTGGGGCTGAAGTCATGCCTTCTGATTTCCAAAGCTGGTCAGCAAACCAGAGGGCTTCCTCCTGGCGCATGCCCGGGGACAGGCCACACTGAGGACGCCGGGCCGCACTGAGGCCCGGGCACGAGGCTCTGGGAGCCCCTGTGGAGGTTGCAGCCCAGGCCAGCACCAGCCACAACAACCTGCGAGCGGGAGCCTCTGAGGCGACCCCACCCCGGCCACCCCCTGCCTGCAGCCAGGGCACACCTGGGCAATGACACAGGACACATCCGCAATGCCCAGAACCACGAGAGGTGATAACAGATGATCGCACCAGGAACAGTGAGTGTGAAGTAGGTCCTGGGAGAAAATGGTCAAAAAATAAAAACAGAAACAGGCTGCCTGATTTGACTGCAGACTGACAGACTGACGGACTGCAGGCCTGCAAAGCTGCGTCT
This sequence comes from Myotis brandtii, assembly GCF_000412655.1. NCBI lineage: Eukaryota > Metazoa > Chordata > Mammalia > Chiroptera > Vespertilionidae > Myotis > Myotis brandtii. Next base: position 1,906,000 of record NW_005355753.1, on the reverse strand, counting down.
CGGCTCCACACCCGCCGCTGGCGGTGCCGGTAAGCCCGCTGCCACTCCCCGAGAGCCGTGCGGGTGCGCAGACAGCGAAGGGCTCACCTACGTCTGTGTTGCTCTGTGCACTGCGTCCGACCCCAAGGCACTGTCGTTCCTGCGGAGCTCGGCGTGGCCGAGCAGAGGCGCACAGTGCGCAGCGCAGCGAGGCCCCTGCACCGCGCTCAGTGCACTCCAGGTACTGAGCTCCTACGAGACGCCACGCACTGTGCCAGGCCCTGCAGATGCTGTGAAGAGGACGGATGGGATCCTTCACCCAGACTCCAGCCTGGCAGCAGGTGGCAAGAACACAGACAAGCATGTGGGTGAACCAGTAGCATGTGGCTGGCTGCGGGCACTGCTGTGAGGCAGTGGTGGGAAAGCCAGGAGCCGCCTCGGTCCCGGCTCGCCAGGAACATGAGGTGACACCTAGACCACGTGATTCTGGAGACAGCATCTGGGCCGCTAAACACGGAGAGGAAAGCCAGGGTTATCACAGGAAGGAGTTGGCCTGTTCAAGAAACAACAAAAAGGAGACCAGCCTTGAGAGAACAGGAAAAGGGGGGTGTGAAGTGAGGGACAAGAGCGAGGCGAGGCCGAAGCGCACGGGCCTTGCTGGCCACCGTAAATGTGGGTCTGTTTTAAGAAAAGTGGGAAATTGGAAAGTTTTTGAAAAACATAGCGTAGTGACATGACCTGGTCAGCTTTTTTAAAAGTACCATTTCTGTTTTTGAGTCTAACATTTCAGTCTTTGGTCCATTTTGAGTCTATTCTTGTGTGTGGTGTAAATTGGTGGTCTAGCTGCATTTTGTCTGCATGTAACTGTCCAATTTTCCCACCACCATTTATTGAATAGACTGTCTTTAGTCTATTGTATGTTTTTGCCTCCTTTGTCAAATATTAATTGACTATAAAGGTGTGGGCTTATTTCTTGGCACTCTGTTCTGTTCCATTGATCTCTGTGTTTTATGCCAGTACCATGCTGTTTTGATTACTATGGCTTTGTAGTATAGTTTGATATCAGGTAGTGTGATTCTTCTAACTTTGTTCTTCTTTCTCAAGATCGCTGTTGACCATAAAAACCCGAGAAGAGAACATAGGCAGTAAAATCTAAGACATTTCTCCCAGCAGAATGTTTTCTGATGTATCTCCTTGGGAAAGGGAAACAAAAGAAAAAATAAACAAATTGAACTACATCTAACTAGAGAGTTTTTGCATAGCAAAGGAAATCATCAACAAAATGAAAACATAACCCATTGATTGGGAGGACATATTCGCCAATGATAAGGGGTTAATATCCAAAATTTATGTAAAACTTATAAAACTCAACACTGAAACAAATACACAACCCAATTTTAAAAAAATGGACAAAAGACCTGAATAGGTACTTCTCCAAAGAGGACACAGATGGCCAGGAGACATGAAAACATGCTCGATGTCATTAATCATCAGAAAAATGCAAGTTAAAACCACAATGAGATGTCACCTCACACCTGTCAGAATCACCAATGAATCAACAAACAACAAGTGTTGGCAAGGATGTGGAGAAAAGGGAACCCTAGTGCACTGTTGGTGAGAATGCAGACTGGTGCAGCCACTGTGGAAAACAGTATGAAGTTACCTCAAAATTTAAAAAATGAAACTGCCTTATGACCCAGAGATTCCACTTCTGGGAATTTACCCAAAGAAACCGAAAACACTAATTCAAAAGGATATATGCACCCCTATGTTCATAGCAGCATTATTTACAATAGCCAAGATTTGGAAGCAGCCCATGCGCCCATCAGTAGATGAGTGGATAAGAAAGATGTGGTGCATTTACGTAATACAATAGTACTCTGCTGTAAAAAGGACGGAAATTTGCCCTTTGTGACCGCATGGAGGGACCTGGAGAGCATAGTGCTAAGTGAAATGAGCCAGTCAGAGAAAGACAAGCACCATATGATCTCACTCAGATGTGGAATCTAGTGAACAAACTTAACTACCAAGCAAAATAGAGACAGACTCATAGATACAGAGCAGGGGGGCGGGGGCGTGAGGGAGGGGTGTGTTGGAGGATGGAGAGATTGTGCAAAAAGAAACAAAGAGAGAGAGAACTCATGGACAACAGTGAGGTGATTGCTGGGGAGAGGGGTGAGGGAAGGTGGAAGAGGGCATAGAAGGGATAAATGGTGATGGGAAAATGTAAAATAAAATCTTTTTTTAAAAAAAACACATATTTTATTGATTTTTTACAGAGAGGAAGGGAGAGGGATAGAGAGTTAGAAACATCCATGAGAGAGAAACATCGATCAGCTGCCTCCTGCACAGCCCCCACTGGGGATGTGCCCGCAACCAAGGTACATGCCCTTGACTAGAATCGAACCTGGGACCCTTCAGTCCGCAGGCCGACGCTCTATCCACTGAGCCAAACCAGTCAGGGCAATAAAATCTTTTTTAAAGTGTCATTTCTGGCTGTTCCACGGACCAAACCAAGGAGAGGCGACGGCCTGGGAGCCGGCACAGTGTAGGCTGAGGAGTGCGCAGCGAGCTATGAAGGAGCTGGCCTGGGCCGCCGCGCGGTCCAGCATCTGAGCCACTCGGCCACTCGGCCAACCAGAGCGCAGGTATCGGAGTGACTGTGTCTCTTCTCCAGCGACAGGACACAGAGGAGCCCCGGTGACCGTGACGAGGTTATGAATTCAGGAAGAGAGGGCAGGGCGCATGGGAGGGAGAGGGCCGCCTTAAAGGTTTCCATTCATTAAAAGAAGAAGAAGGAAATTAAGTGAAGCGTCCAACTTAAGAAGCTAGAAGAGGCAGTGAAAGTCCAAAGTACAGCTCTATGCTGGCAGACAGACACATTTTGATGAAACTGATGCTCTTCCGGAAAATAATTACCAAGATTCCTTCGAGGTACAGTCTGACCTTAGGGAAAGTAGCAGTGATGAGGTCAGGCTCCACTCGCTGATGGAAGTGGATTCAAATCCAGTCGCCATTGCGTTTAAACCGGGGGTCGTGCAAAATGTACAGGAAGAAATAGCAAAAGTTCCCCACGGAAGTTTAAAGCAAAATCAGACGAATGGAATTAAAGAATGATTGTTTAATAATGTCGCTTCTTCCTGAAAAAATGTGGGCTTGATGCAATCCTAATGAACAACTAATTTTATATTTGTTAATGTTATATTTGTTACAGTATTTGCTTTCCTTTGGCGGAAGGGAGAGAAACTGACGGTTACCCTAAACTTCCACAGGGAAGACGAATGGACAAAATAGTAAGAACAACTTGAAAGTGAGGTATGAGGACAGGACGCGCTAAACACAGATTGTAAAATGGGCTGTAAAGTTTCACATATTAAAATAGCAGAGCACATAAGTATTGAAACATAGATCAATAGAGCAGACAGCTCTGCGGCAGTCTTTCATGTGCCTGACTTTATTAGATAATAAAAGTGGCAAAGAAATATTCAATAAATGATACTGGGTCAATTGATTAACATTTTGGGGGGCGTAAATAAAGCAAAATTAAATCTTCGTCTTACGCTATACATCAAGGTAAAATCCAGATTGATTGAACATTATAAAGTAATTTAAAAGTTAATTAAAACTGCCCTGGCGGGTGTGGCTCAGTTGGTTAGAGCATTGGCCCGTGTACCAGACGGTCATGGGCTCAATCCCCAGTTGGGGAACGTACAGAAGGCAACCAATTGATCTCTCTCTCTCTCTCTCTCTCTCTTCCCCCTCTCTCTAAAATCAATAAGCATACCCCTGGGTGAGAATTTTAAAATAATAAATAAATGAATAAATGTTAATTAAAATAAACAATCTAGACAAAGTTCCAGGGGAAAAGGCAATGTGATCACTTGGTCCCAGGCACCTACTATCTATCTTGCCCTCCTTTCTCCCTTGTTCCCCATAAAAATACATACAGGGCTGGCAACGTAGGTTCCTGTGCCACGTGACATTCTTCTGAGTTAATACAGTGATTGTAGTAATCAGAGCCCGCATGTCTTTTTCCACGTGAACAACTGTAAATCTATTTTGCCCACCCTTGCATATGTGTGCACATTCTCTCCCTCCTCTCTCTCTCTCTCTCTCTCTCTCTCTCTCTCTATATATATATATATTATACACTAATAAAAGAGAAAGATGCAAATTGATCGCACCTTTGTGACACCCTTACCTTTGAGACCAGCCAATCAGGAGTGAGTATGCAAATTAACCCAACAAAGATGGTGGGTTGATTTGCATACTCAGGCGCTGAGCGGCACAGGCGTCCCGCACACCCCAGCTGCTCCAGGCCTCTGGGTAGCGTGGGAAGGTGGAAAGGCAGCTCTGGCAGGAGCGAAGGTGGTGCTAGCAGCCAGGGGAAGGAAGGCCTATCTTGCATGAATCTTCGTGCATTGGGCCTCTAATATGTGTGTGTGTATATATATACATATATATTAAAAACCAGGAGTAAAGCTGTGTTCTTTCTGGCAATTATAGAAGGCTGCCACCCATGTAATTTGAAGCTTTAAAATGTTTACACTCAATATGGTATGGATGAGACAACATTCAAAGTGGATCTTTGGTGGTGTTGGGGATGGGTAAAAAGAAATAAATATTTATTTAACCTCATCAAGAAGAGGGAGAGAGTCAAGGCACCATTAAGAATAAGAGAAATCAGAATTATGGTTAAGGAAAACAAATTTAAAATGCAGCAAGCATGTGTGACTTCATACTGATAAATGAGAAAACTTTGATGAGATAGATTATATTATAGGAAAACATATATAGCCAGAAAGTTGATTTCAAAAAACAATGAGAAGATGTAAGATACAAAGCCATGGGGGAAACTGAAAAATTAGTCAAAGAAACGGCAGTGGCCCGGTGCCCCAGGGGTGAGCTCATGCCCTTGGAGGAACTGGAGGGAGCTGGTGGTTAGGGTCCTTCCGTGTCCCTCTTTGCTCAACACCAGGGGCCCCACTGGAGCCACGCAGAGGCCCCGGGTGGGAGGCAGGGGCTGGGGCTGCGGTAACAGGAAGCGGGCTTGCCTCATCGAAGGGGCAGATGCTGCTCTCCTCCACCCAGCTGCGGGCGGGAATGTGGGCCAACACCCAATTCAGAGCCACTCGAATGTTGAACCAGGTGGGCACGGCCAGTTTGCGTGATCCCTGCGGTGCTGGGAGCAGGCGGGATCAGAGAGGCACCTCCACGCCATTGGCCTTGATGGTCGTGGAAACTGTTTCTCGGGAGAGGCATTACCCAGCAGTCCGCGGGTGGGACATTTTGCTGAAGAACTTCCTCCCCACTGCACTTTCCTCCCCACTGCACTTCCCTCCCCACTGCACCTTCCTCCCCACTGCACCTTCCTCCCCACTGCACTTCCCTCCCCACTGCACTTCCCTCCCCACTGCACTTTCCTCCCCACTGCACTTCCCTCCCCACTGCATGTTCCTCCCCACTGCACTTCCCTCCCCACTGCACCTTCCTCCCCACTGCACTTCCTCCCCACTTTCACATGTTTGAAATTTTTTTCATAATAAAAATTGTTTTTCAGTCCAATTCAGTTGAAATCCAAATTGAACCTCACATTCAATCCAAAGTCTTTCTCTCTCCAGCCCCAGCCTGAACACTAGTGGGGGACCCCCAGCCCGCGCCCCCCTTAGTCCTCTGCTGCTCCTGGGGAGGAGGCTTGGGGCCTGTGGGGGCTGAAAGGCAGGATCGTACTGTGAGGGGCAGCGGGGCTGGCCGGGTCCCTGCCAGCAGGCTCCTGCCTGCTGCTGAGTGCCACTCTCCTGTGAGCATGGCCCGTGGACAGAGCTGGGGCAGTATTTCCTCAGTGTCCACCTGGCGCTTCTGCTGCTCCTGGGGAGGAGGCCTGGGGCCTGGGGGGACTGAGAGGCAGGATTGTACTGTGAGGGGCAGCGGGCCTGGCCGGGTCCCTGCCAGCAGGCTCTCTGCCTGCTGCTGAGTGCCGCTCTCCTGTGAGCATGGCCCGTGGACAGAGCTGGGGCCAGTATTTCCTCAGTGTCCACCTGGCACTGGAGCCAAGGCTGCCCTCCCGGAGCCCTTCCTCCTGGCCTGCAGGGCAGCACTGCTCCAGCCAGCCTCTCCTCAGGGCTCTCCAGGCCCCGCTATGTCCATGTGCCCACCTGTGCTCCAGGCTCAGCCCAGTGCCCACAGCTCAGCAGGCACCGGCCGGGAGCCGCAGGTCCCTCCTCCTCCAGCGCTACCAGACAGGACGGTCCTCTTCCCACTGGCCCTGGTGGGGATGAGCTGCCCCTCCCCCACCCTGGGGATGGGACAAAAGAGCCAAAGCCCCTCCTGCCTGGCTCATGACTTGGTAGGTCCCCCCCCCTCATTGAACTCCTGTCTTCACACAACCAGAAGGAAGTCACCGGGAGGGGCAGGGCCTGCCTGGCCTCTCTGAGCCCAGGGGAGTCGCTCCCAGCTCTCTGGCTCTGGCTGCCGAAATGCTCCAAGCTTATTGTTCTGGCTCCTGGAGCTTCAGCCAACATTTCAGGCCAATAGGAAAAGCCCGAAGCCACATCCTGTTGTGCTGATTTTAGGAAGGTTTCCAAAGTGGTTTTAAGCCTCTTAGTTGTTTATTGGGTGTTTATCTCATCTCTCAATAGGACACCTTTGGAATTTCTAACCGCCTCTCGGGTCACTTTGTTTTGCTAGTGCCCACGTCTCATGAAAAGTGACTAACCACGCAGTCGCTGGCCGTCTGTCATCCTGAAGGTGGCAGATTAAAACACATCTCATTAAGAGAGCCGGCGTCCTTGCATCACTGCTTTATTTATAGCTGCCTGACATTTATCAAGCCCCTAATACATGCCGGGCACTGTGTAAGCACTTATGTGTATTATACGGATTCCCCATTATTTAACAAGCAGACCCTCCTGGCCAAAGAGACAGGTCCTCGTACTGTATCTTTATTTCATTTATGAGAAGAAAGTTGCACGGAAGTGTTGAGTCATTTTCTCAAGGTGACACAGCAAGTGACACGATTAGGACTTGAATCCAGGGTTCACTGACGCCAAACCCGTCCTCTCTACCAACACGTCCGCCGGCACCAAGGACGGGGTGTGGTGCTGCCCCAAAACCTGCTCTGGGTTAGAGGAGATCGAGGCTCTTTCTCCCAGGGCTCCTGGCCACGATGCCCAGGACACCATGTGGGGGTCTCCCCGGGGCCTGATTCTTGGTCAGGGATGGGGAAGGGCCAGGGCCCCTCCCACTTACTCGCCTACGGTGCGGGCAGCAGAGCAGCTGCCTGGCAGGCTTGGGACAAAGACTGCAACTTCCTTGCCATCTTCTTGGTCTCTGCTGCCGTTTCCATTCCCTGGAGCAGAGCCCAGGCTCGGATGTACCACAAGCGCCACAAACAAACAAACTGAGCAGGTCTCTCCCAGCTGGTCCCTCTCGGGGTGCCCCCCCCATACTCGCCTACGGTGCGGGCAGCAGAGCAGCTGCCTGGCAGGCTTGGGACAAAGACTGCAACTTCCTTGCCATCTTCTTGGTCTCTGCTGCCGTTTCCATTCCCTGGAGCAGAGCCCAGGCTCGGATGTACCACAAGCGCCACAAACAAACAAACTGAGCAGGTCTCTCCCAGCTGGTCCCTCTCGGGGTGCCCCCCCGCACCCCGGAGAAAGGCGTGTCCCTCACAACGCTGGTCCCAGAGCCAGTGTCCTCGCTCAGTTAACGCAACAGCCTCCTGACTCGTCTCCCGGTCTCCCCCTGGCCCCTGGAGAGCCCAGTAGTCCCTCGGTGGCTAGAGCGACATTTCCAAAGTCCAAATCAAATCACGTCCCCCGTCTTAACATTGTGTGCTGGCTTTAAATGCTAACGAAGAAAATAAACAACTCCGTGCTGGCCCACTAGCTCCGCCCAGCCTGCCCAGCTCGCCTCTCTGACCGCACTGGCTACGATTTTTCCTCTTGTTGCTAAGATTCCCACGCACTAGCCTTCCCGTCCTTCAGCAGCAGGGCACCTGCGCCTGCTGACCCTCTGCTGGGGGCATTCTCCCTGGGTCCTCGTAGGGCTGACTCCACCATGGGCTTTTTGCAGCTCGGTCACCTCCTCAGAATGCCCTCAGTCCACCTACCTCCGGCAGTCCTGGTGCCACCAGCACTGGTCACATGCCCTCACCGCCCCCTCTGATTTTCCTCATGACCTGCGTGGCGGGCGGTGGCACATTCACTGCCTGTCTCCCTCCCCTGGCACGTAAGTTCCCCAGAGGCAGAGAATCTGGTTGCTCCCCGCTGTCTCCAGGGCGCACGGAGGGCCTGGTCAGCAAGGCCGTCTGATGGGTGTGTGTTGAATGAGCTGACAGGCTGAAAGGCCCGCACGCCTTGGCAGCCACATGCTTGTTGTGCACAGTGAGCGTCTGTTACTTTTACTACCTGCCATTGAGTCACCTTTCTGGTAAGAGCACCCTCAGATTCCTGTAAAGAATCAGCCCTTTGCTCACTCTGTCCACACGGATTGAGGTGAGACTGGCCTTCCTGGTGTGTCTGGGGACAGAAATGTAGCCCAGACCTGAAATTCCGGGACTCATTTCCTGGCCACCAGGATCCAGGTAGGTCCGAGCCAAATGGGTCAGTGAGAAACCAGCCCCGGGACATTGACTGCACCTGTTGGAGGACAAATGTCCCCTTTCTCCTCAGGTCGACAGGATCGAGCCAGGAGTTGTTGGTGCTTGAGAGCCAGACTGCTCTGGAGCAGAGCAGAGGGAGGCAGGGCGGGGAGGGGAGAGGCCCGGCCGGCACCTGGGTCGCATGCACTACGGGTTGCTTCTGATTATTTTAGACACTTTGAGTTGGGTTTCTGTCAGCTGTGACTAGAATCTTCATGACCAGGTAACCTCCCTAATTTCATTTCTTTTCATCTAAATTGGGATTTATGTTCAGCTGCTAAACTTGAAAAGGGTGAAGTAAATGAAGGAGTCCATTTTTGTCATGTCATGATAATTTTAATACTATTACTACTACTAATAATAATAATAATAATAATAATTTTGGAGATAATCCATCCTGGCCTGAGATGGTGGCTCTGTAATACTACTAGGGACTCAGGCTTCTTCAATTTTATTTTATTCTCAGCCACCTACACATGTGCTTATTGCCCATGGTGACAGGTGACTAATCAACCCCCAGCTCTGAGTTCCAGTCGGGACAGAGGAGAGAGAAGGCCAAAGCAACACAGGTGCGAGGGAAGTATGGCCACAGCTCCTAAAGGAGACTTTACAGACCGGAGAAAAACCTTTTCTCCCCATTTTTCATTATAAAATATGTGAAACATAAATTTTGCCATTTTAGCAATTTTAAGTGTATAATTTAGTGGCATTAATTATATACATGATATTATGCAACCATCAACACTGTCAATTTTTTAATATATACATTTTTTAATTGATTTCAGAGAGGAAGGGAGAGGGAGAGAGGGATAGAAACACCAATGTGAGAGAGAATGAGAGAGAATCATTGATCGGCTGCCTCCTGCATGCCCATTACTAAGGATCGAGCCCGCAACCCAGGCATGTGCCCTTGACCAGAACCAAACCCGGGACCCTTCACTCCACAGGCTGACGCTCTACCCACCGAGCCAAACCAGCAAGGGCACCACTGTCAATTTTTAAAACATTTCATCACACTGAACAATTCCTGAGCTATTAAGCAACAGCTCCCCACTTCCATCTCCTCTCAGCCCCTGATCACCTTGAATCTACTTTCCATCGCTATGAATTTTGCTTATTCTAGGTACTTCCTATGAGGGGAATCACAACTGTTTCTCCTTCTGTATGTAGCTTAATTCACTTAACACAGTGTTTTCAGGGCCCATCCATGTTGTAGCATGTGTCCAAATTCCGTTTCTTTTATGGCTGAGTAATGTTCTTCTGTATGTATATAACATACTAGGGGCCCAGTGCACAAATTTGTGCACCTTGAAAGGAACTGTGGGCCACAAGGCTGCGGTGGGCACAGGGGCGGGTCTCGGCCCATCCTCCGCAGCCCCAGCCCCTCCCACCGTGGCCCCGGGGCCCCTGTCTGCCAGCAGCCTTGCTCCCACCACCACAGCTCCCATGCACTGACGGCGCGGAGCAATTGGGAGTGGCACCAGCAGTGGGTGTGAACCGTGGCTGCTGCCCTAATTGCCCCTCAGGAGCAGGGTGAGGTGGAGAAGCTCTCAGGGGTGATAGGTGCTGGCAGCCACCACTGGCACCCCCTGACAGCACCGAGCGATTGGGACCGGCATGGGTGGCTGCTGGCCCCAATCACCCCTCAGGAGCAGGGGGAGGTGGAGAAGCCCTGAAGGAGATCAGGGCGGGCAGCTGCCGCTCGCACCTGCTGATGGCACCATGTGATTGGGGCCGGCGCTGGGCACCAGCAGTGAGTGCAAGAGCCAGGGGGAGGTGGAGAAGCCCTGAGGGGCAATCAGGGCGGGCAGCTGCCGCTCGCACCTGCTGATGGTGATCGGGGCCGGCGCTGGGCACCAGCAGCAAGTGCAAGAGGTGGCTCTGGCACTGGCAGCAGGTAGGAGTGGGGCTGGCACCCACAGCAGGTGCAAGTGCCCAGGGGGACCGCGGAGCGTGGGAGCAAAGAATTTTCAGTAACCACCAGAGGCTCCCCCCCGTAACAGCGGCCAGCGCCCTGCCTTGGTCTGGCACCCCCGCTCACCTGCTCCACCATCCCGCCACGGCCAATGCCTGCCATGTTCCACGCTCTGCTGCCTTCTGCACACACGCCCCCTGGTGGTCAGCACACATTATAGCAACCAGTTGTTCGGTTGTTCCACCTTTCAGTCTATTTCAGGGGTGGACAACCCCTGGCACGCATGCCAAACATGGCATGCCAGTAACTTTTGCTGGCACACAAAACCCTCTCTTATAATCTTCCATTTACAATTTTTGTGAACATTTGAATGACTAAATGTTAAAATTACAAGGAACTGGCAAGACACTTGATGTTATGTTTGGTTACATAAAGGCTTTTGAAAAGAAACTGGAAGTCTTTAAGAGGGATGTGGATGGTGAGAGATTTAGATATTTCCCAAACCTCAAGAGGCACATCAAAGACCTCCCAAAAGATGACAGAACAGACTGTCAAAGCCTTCAAAAGCTGTTTTTAAACATCATCGAGTCAACTATTGAGCAGTTCTTCTCAAGATTTGC